>NC_133549.1:87241630-87600114 GCF_048773025.1 Camelus bactrianus | reverse complement strand
TGAAGTTCCTGCAGTTTTCACTGTAAAACCGAGTTGGAGCTAGTACCTCCCCATATATATGTATGGAGTGTAGTTTGCAACTGAAAAGGAACTTTGTGTTCCCAACAATCTAGATGAAGGACGGCTTTCACACACACTTATCTCTCAGAACTGAGCATGTGGAGAGACGTTCGTTCATCTAGCACAAAGGGAACGGGTTGCAGGAGAAACTTTTACTCTAGTTTCTCAGTGTGTTTCCTAGTGCCGGTTTGAAGTTCCTGCAGTTTTCACTGTAAAACCGAGTTGGAGCTAGTACCTCCCCATATATATGTATGGAGTGTAGTTTGCAACTGAAAAGGAACTTTGTGTTCCCAACAATCTAGTTGAAGGACGGCTCTCACACACACTTATCTCTCAGAACTGAGCATGTGGAGAGACGTTCGTTCATCTAGCACAAAGGGAACGGGTTGCAGGAGAAACTTTTACTCTAGTTTCTCAGTGTGTTTCCTAGTGCCGGTTTGAAGTTCCTGCAGTTTTCACTGTAAAACCGAGTTGGAGCTAGTACCTCCCCATATATATGTATGGAGTGTAGTTTGCAACTGAAAAGGAACTTTGTGTTCCCAACAATCTAGTTGAAGGACGGCTTTCACACACACTTATCTCTCAGAACTGAGCATGTGGAGAGACGTTCGTTCATCTAGCACAAAGGGAACGGGTTGCAGGAGAAACTTTTACTCTAGTTTCTCAGTGTGTTTCCTAGTGCCGGTTTGAAGTTCCTGCAGTTTTCACTGTAAAACCGAGTTGGAGCTAGTACCTCCCCATATATATGTATGGAGTGTAGTTTGCAACTGAAAAGGAACTTTGTGTTCCCAACAATCTAGTTGAAGGACGGCTTTCACACACACTTATCTCTCAGAACTGAGCATGTGGAGAGACGTTCGTTCATCTAGCACAAAGGGAACGGGTTGCAGGAGAAACTTTTACTCTAGTTTCTCAGTGTGTTTCCTAGTGCCGGTTTGAAGTTCCTGCAGTTTTCACTGTAAAACCGAGTTGGAGCTAGTACCTCCCCATATATATGTATGGAGTGTAGTTTGCAACTGAAAAGGAACTTTGTGTTCCCAACAATCTAGTTGAAGGACGGCTTTCACACACACTTATCTCTCAGAACTGAGCATGTGGAGAGACGTTCGTTCATCTAGCACAAAGGGAACGGGTTGCAGGAGAAACTTTTACTCTAGTTTCTCAGTGTGTTTCCTAGTGCTGGTTTGAAGTTCCTGCAGTTTTCACTGTAAAACCGAGTTGGAGCTAGTACCTCCCCATATATATGTATGGAGTGTAGTTTGCAACTGAAAAGGAACTTTGTGTTCCCAACAATCTAGTTGAAGGACGGCTTTCACACACACTTATCTCTCAGAACTGAGCATGTGGAGAGACGTTCGTTCATCTAGCACAAAGGGAACGGGTTGCAGGAGAAACTTTTACTCTAGTTTCTCAGTGTGTTTCCTAGTGCCGGTTTGAAGTTCCTGCAGTTTTCACTGTAAAACCGAGTTGGAGATAGTACTTCCCCATATATATGTATGGAGTGTAGTTTGCAACTGAAAAGGAACTTTGTGTTCCCAACAATCTAGTTGAAGGACGGCTTTCACACACACTTACCTCTCAGAACTGAGCATGTGGAGAGACGTTCGTTCATCTAGCACAAAGGGAACGGGTTGCAGGAGAAACTTTTACTCTAGTTTCTCAGTGTGTTTCCTAGTGCCGGTTTGAAGTTCCTGCAGTTTTCACTGTAAAACCGAGTTGGAGCTAGTACCTCCCCATATATATGTATGGAGTGTAGTTTGCAACTGAAAAGGAACTTTGTGTTCCCAACAATCTAGTTGAAGGACGGCTTTCACACACACTTATCTCTCAGAACTGAGCATGTGGAGAGACGTTCGTTCATCTAGCACAAAGGGAACGGGTTGCAGGAGAAACTTTTACTCTAGTTTTTCAGTGTGTTTCCTAGTGCCGGTTTGAAGTTCCTGCAGTTTTCACTGTAAAACCGAGTTGGAGCTAGTACCTCCCCATATATATGTATGGAGTGTAGTTTGCAACTGAAAAGGAACTTTGTGTTCCCAACAATCTAGTTGAAGGACGGCTTTCACACACACTTATCTCTCAGAACTGAGCATGTGGAGAGACGTTCGTTCATCTAGCACAAAGGGAACGGGTTGCAGGAGAAACTTTTACTCTAGTTTCTCAGTGTGTTTCCTAGTGCCGGTTTGAAGTTCCTGCAGTTTTTACTGTAAAACCGAGTTGGAGCTAGTACCTCCCCATATATATGTATGGAGTGTAGTTTGCAACTGAAAAGGAACTTTGTGTTCCCAACAATCTAGTTGAAGGACGGCTTTCACACACACTTATCTCTCAGAACTGAGCATGTGGAGAGACGTTCGTTCATCTAGCACAAAGGGAACGGGTTGCAGGAGAAACTTTTACTCTAGTTTCTCAGTGTGTTTCCTAGTGCCGGTTTGAAGTTCCTGCAGTTTTCACTGTAAAACCGAGTTGGAGCTAGTACCTCCCCATATATATGTATGGAGTGTAGTTTGCAACTGAAAAGGAACTTTGTGTTCCCAACAATCTAGTTGAAGGACGGCTTTCACACACACTTATCTCTCAGAACTGAGCATGTGGAGAGACGTTCGTTCATCTAGCACAAAGGGAACGGGTTGCAGGAGAAACTTTTACTCTAGTTTCTCAGTGTGTTTCCTAGTGCCGGTTTGAAGTTCCTGCAGTTTTCACTGTAAAACCGAGTTGGAGCTAGTACCTCCCCATATATATGTATGGAGTGTAGTTTGCAACTGAAAAGGAACTTTGTGTTCCCAACAATCTAGTTGAAGGACGGCTTTCACACACACTTATCTCTCAGAACTGAGCATGTGGAGAGACGTTCGTTCATCTAGCACAAAGGGAACGGGTTGCAGGAGAAACTTTTACTCTAGTTTCTCAGTGTGTTTCCTAGTGCCGGTTTGAAGTTCCTGCAGTTTTCACTGTAAAACCGAGTTGGAGCTAGTACCTCCCCATATATATGTATGGAGTGTAGTTTGCAACTGAAAAGGAACTTTGTGTTCCCAACAATCTAGTTGAAGGACGGCTCTCACACACACTTATCTCTCAGAACTGAGCATGTGGAGAGACGTTCGTTCATCTAGCACAAAGGGAACGGGTTGCAGGAGAAACTTTTACTCTAGTTTCTCAGTGTGTTTCCTAGTGCCGGTTTGAAGTTCCTGCAGTTTTCACTGTAAAACCGAGTTGGAGCTAGTACCTCCCCATATATATGTATGGAGTGTAGTTTGCAACTGAAAAGGAACTTTGTGTTCCCAACAATCTAGTTGAAGGACGGCTTTCACACACACTTATCTCTCAGAACTGAGCATGTGGAGAGACGTTCGTTCATCTAGCACAAAGGGAACGGGTTGCAGGAGAAACTTTTACTCTAGTTTCTCAGTGTGTTTCCTAGTGCCGGTTTGAAGTTCCTGCAGTTTTCACTGTAAAACCGAGTTGGAGCTAGTACCTCCCCATATATATGTATGGAGTGTAGTTTGCAACTGAAAAGGAACTTTGTGTTCCCAACAATCTAGTTGAAGGACGGCTTTCACACACACTTATCTCTCAGAACTGAGCATGTGGAGAGACGTTCGTTCATCTAGCACAAAGGGAACGGGTTGCAGGAGAAACTTTTACTCTAGTTTCTCAGTGTGTTTCCTAGTGCCGGTTTGAAGTTCCTGCAGTTTTCACTGTAAAACCGAGTTGGAGCTAGTACCTCCCCATATATATGTATGGAGTGTAGTTTGCAACTGAAAAGGAACTTTGTGTTCCCAACAATCTAGTTGAAGGACGGCTTTCACACACACTTATCTCTCAGAACTGAGCATGTGGAGAGACGTTCGTTCATCTAGCACAAAGGGAACGGGTTGCAGGAGAAACTTTTACTCTAGTTTCTCAGTGTGTTTCCTAGTGCCGGTTTGAAGTTCCTGCAGTTTTCACTGTAAAACCGAGTTGGAGCTAGTACCTACCCATATATATGTATGGAGTGTAGTTTGCAACTGAAAAGGAACTTTGTGTTCCCAACAATCTAGTTGAAGGACGGCTTTCACACACACTTAACTCTCAGAACTGAGCATGTGGAGAGACGTTCGTTCATCTAGCACAAAGGGAACGGGTTGCAGGAGAAACTTTTACTCTAGTTTCTCAGTGTGTTTCCTAGTGCCGGTTTGAAGTTCCTGCAGTTTTCACTGTAAAACCGAGTTGGAGCTAGTACCTCCCCATATATATGTATGGAGTGTAGTTTGCAACTGAAAAGGAACTTTGTGTTCCCAACAATCTAGTTGAAGGACGGCTTTCACACACACTTATCTCTCAGAACTGAGCATGTGGAGAGACGTTCGTTCATCTAGCACAAAGGGAACGGGTTGCAGGAGAAACTTTTACTCTAGTTTCTCAGTGTGTTTCCTAGTGCCGGTTTGAAGTTCCTGCAGTTTTCACTGTAAAACCGAGTTGGAGCTAGTACCTCCCCATATATATGTATGGAGTGTAGTTTGCAACTGAAAAGGAACTTTGTGTTCCCAACAATCTAGTTGAAGGACGGCTTTCACACACACTTATCTCTCAGAACTGAGCATGTGGAGAGACGTTCGTTCATCTAGCACAAAGGGAACGGGTTGCAGGAGAAACTTTTACTCTAGTTTCTCAGTGTGTTTCCTAGTGCCGGTTTGAAGTTCCTGCAGTTTTCACTGTAAAACCGAGTTGGAGCTAGTACCTCCCCATATATATGTATGGAGTGTAGTTTGCAACTGAAAAGGAACTTTGTGTTCCCAACAATCTAGTTGAAGGACGGCTTTCACTCACACTTACCTCTCAGAACTGAGCATGTGGAGAGACGTTCGTTCATCTAGCACAAAGGGAACGGGTTGCATTAGAAATTTTACTCTAGTTTCTCAGTGTGTTTCCTAGTGCCGGTTTGAAGTTCCTGCAGTTTTCACTGTAAAACCGAGTTGGAGCTAGTACCTCCCCATATATATGTATGGAGTGTAGTTTGCAACTGAAAAGGAACTTTGTGTTCCCAACAATCTAGTTGAAGGACGGCTTTCACACACACTTATCTCTCAGAACTGAGCATGTGGAGAGACGTTCGTTCATCTAGCACAAAGGGAACGGGTTGCAGGAGAAACTTTTACTCTAGTTTCTCAGTGTGTTTCCTAGTGCCGGTTTGAAGTTCCTGCAGTTTTCACTGTAAAACCGAGTTGGAGCTAGTACCTCCCCATATATATGTATGGAGTGTAGTTTGCAACTGAAAAGGAACTTTGTGTTCCCAACAATCTAGTTGAAGGACGGCTTTCACACACACTTATCTCTCAGAACTGAGCATGTGGAGAGACGTTCGTTCATCTAGCACAAAGGGAACGGGTTGCAGGAGAAACTTTTACTCTAGTTTCTCAGTGTGTTTCCTAGTGCCGGTTTGAAGTTCCTGCAGTTTTCACTGTAAAACCGAGTTGGAGCTAGTACCTCCCCATATATATGTATGGAGTGTAGTTTGCAACTGAAAAGGAACTTTGTGTTCCCAACAATCTAGTTGAAGGACGGCTTTCACACACACTTACCTCTCAGAACTGAGCATGTGGAGAGACGTTCGTTCATCTAGCACAAAGGGAACGGGTTGCAGGAGAAACTTTTACTCTAGTTTCTCAGTGTGTTTCCTAGTGCCGGTTTGAAGTTCCTGCAGTTTTCACTGTAAAACCGAGTTGGAGCTAGTACCTCCCCATATATATGTATGGAGTGTAGTTTGCAACTGAAAAGGAACTTTGTGTTCCCAACAATCTAGTTGAAGGACGGCTTTCACACACACTTATCTCTCAGAACTGATCATGTGGAGAGACGTTCGTTCATCTAGCACAAAGGGAACGGGTTGCAGGAGAAACTTTTACTCTAGTTTCTCAGTGTGTTTCCTAGTGCCGGTTTGAAGTTCCTGCAGTTTTCACTGTAAAACCGAGTTGGAGCTAGTACCTCCCCATATATATGTATGGAGTGTAGTTTGCAACTGAAAAGGAACTTTGTGTTCCCAACAATCTAGTTGAAGGACGGCTTTCACACACACTTATCTCTCAGAACTGAGCATGTGGAGAGACGTTCGTTCATCTAGCACAAAGGGAACGGGTTGCAGGAGAAACTTTTACTCTAGTTTCTCAGTGTGTTTCCTAGTGCCGGTTTGAAGTTCCTGCAGTTTTCACTGTAAAACCGAGTTGGAGCTAGTACCTCCCCATATATATGTATGGAGTGTAGTTTGCAACTGAAAAGGAACTTTGTGTTCCCAACAATCTAGTTGAAGGACGGCTTTCACACACACTTACCTCTCAGAACTGAGCATGTGGAGAGACGTTCGTTCATCTAGCACAAAGGGAACGGGTTGCAGGAGAAACTTTTACTCTAGTTTCTCAGTGTGTTTCCTAGTGCCGGTTTGAAGTTCCTGCAGTTTTCACTGTAAAACCGAGTTGGAGCTAGTACCTCCCCATATATATGTATGGAGTGTAGTTTGCAACTGAAAAGGAACTTTGTGTTCCCAACAATCTAGTTGAAGGACGGCTTTCACACACACTTATCTCTCAGAACTGAGCATGTGGAGAGACGTTCGTTCATCTAGCACAAAGGGAACGGGTTGCAGGAGAAACTTTTACTCTAGTTTCTCAGTGTGTTTCCTAGTGCCGGTTTGAAGTTCCTGCAGTTTTCACTGTAAAACCGAGTTGGAGCTAGTACCTCCCCATATATATGTATGGAGTGTAGTTTGCAATGAAAAGGAACTTTGTGTTCCCAACAATCTAGTTGAAGGACGGCTTTCACACACACTTAACTCTCAGAACTGAGCATGTGGAGAGACGTTCGTTCATCTAGCACAAAGGGAACGGGTTGCAGGAGAAACTTTTACTCTAGTTTCTCAGTGTGTTTCCTAGTGCCGGTTTGAAGTTCCTGCAGTTTTCACTGTAAAACCGAGTTGGAGCTAGTACCTCCCCATATATATGTATGGAGTGTAGTTTGCAATGAAAAGGAACTTTGTGTTCCCAACAATCTAGTTGAAGGACGGCTTTCACACACACTTAACTCTCAGAACTGAGCATGTGGAGAGACGTTCGTTCATCTAGCACAAAGGGAACGGTTTGCAGGAGAAACTTTTACTCTAGTTTCTCAGTGTGTTTCCTAGTGCCGGTTTGAAGTACCTGCAGTTTTCAGTGTAAAACCGAGTTGGAGCTAGTACCTCCCCATATATATATATATGGAGTGTAGTTTGCAACTGAAAAGGAACTTTGTGTTCCCAACAATCTAGTTGAAGGACGGCTTTCACACACACTTATCTCTCAGAACTGAGCATGTGGAGAGACGTTCGTTCATCTAGCACAAAGGGAACGGGTTGCATTAGAAATTTTACTCTAGTTTCTCAGTGTGTTTCCTAGTGCCGGTTTGAAGTTCCTGCAGTTTTCACTGTAAAACCGAGTTGGAGCTAGTACCTCCCCATATATATGTATGGAGTGTAGTTTGCAACTGAAAAGGAACTTTGTGTTCCCAACAATCTAGTTGAAGGACGGCTTTCACACACACTTATCTCTCAGAACTGAGCATGTGGAGAGACGTTCGTTCATCTAGCACAAAGGGAACGGGTTGCAGGAGAAACTTTTACTCTAGTTTCTCAGTGTGTTTCCTAGTGCCGGTTTGAAGTTCCTGCAGTTTTCACTGTAAAACCGAGTTGGAGCTAGTACCTCCCCATATATATGTATGGAGTGTAGTTTGCAACTGAAAAGGAACTTTGTGTTCCCAACAATCTAGTTGAAGGACGGCTTTCACACACACTTATCTCTCAGAACTGAGCATGTGGAGAGACGTTCGTTCATCTAGCACAAAGGGAACGGGTTGCAGGAGAAACTTTTACTCTAGTTTCTCAGTGTGTTTCCTAGTGCCGGTTTGAAGTTCCTGCAGTTTTCACTGTAAAACCGAGTTGGAGCTAGTACCTCCCCATATATATGTATGGAGTGTAGTTTGCAACTGAAAAGGAACTTTGTGTTCCCAACAATCTAGTTGAAGGACGGCTTTCACACACACTTACCTCTCAGAACTGAGCATGTGGAGAGACGTTCGTTCATCTAGCACAAAGGGAACGGGTTGCAGGAGAAACTTTTACTCTAGTTTCTCAGTGTGTTTCCTAGTGCCGGTTTGAAGTTCCTGCAGTTTTCACTGTAAAACCGAGTTGGAGCTAGTACCTCCCCATATATATGTATGGAGTGTAGTTTGCAACTGAAAAGGAACTTTGTGTTCCCAACAATCTAGTTGAAGGACGGCTTTCACACACACTTATCTCTCAGAACTGATCATGTGGAGAGACGTTCGTTCATCTAGCACAAAGGGAACGGGTTGCAGGAGAAACTTTTACTCTAGTTTCTCAGTGTGTTTCCTAGTGCCGGTTTGAAGTTCCTGCAGTTTTCACTGTAAAACCGAGTTGGAGCTAGTACCTCCCCATATATATGTATGGAGTGTAGTTTGCAACTGAAAAGGAACTTTGTGTTCCCAACAATCTAGTTGAAGGACGGCTCTCACACACACTTATCTCTCAGAACTGAGCATGTGGAGAGACGTTCGTTCATCTAGCACAAAGGGAACGGGTTGCAGGAGAAACTTTTACTCTAGTTTCTCAGTGTGTTTCCTAGTGCCGGTTTGAAGTTCCTGCAGTTTTCACTGTAAAACCGAGTTGGAGCTAGTACCTCCCCATATATATGTATGGAGGGTAGTTTGCAACTGAAAAGGAACTTTGTGTTCCCAAGAATCTAGTTGAAGGACGGCTTTCACACACACTTATCTCTCAGAACTGAGCATGTGGAGAGACGTTCGTTCATCTAGCACAAAGGGAACGGGTTGCAGGAGAAACTTTTACTCTAGTTTCTCAGTGTGTTTCCTAGTGCCGGTTTGAAGTTCCTGCAGTTTTCACTGTAAAACCGAGTTGGAGCTAGTACCTCCCCATATATATGTATGGAGTGTAGTTTGCAACTGAAAAGGAACTTTGTGTTCCCAACAATCTAGTTGAAGGACGGCTTTCACACACACTTATCTCTCAGAACTGAGCATGTGGAGAGACGTTCGTTCATCTAGCACAAAGGGAACGGGTTGCAGGAGAAACTTTTACTCTAGTTTCTCAGTGTGTTTCCTAGTGCCGGTTTGAAGTTCCTGCAGTTTTCACTGTAAAACCGAGTTGGAGCTAGTACCTCCCCATATATATGTATGGAGTGTAGTTTGCAACTGAAAAGGAACTTTGTGTTCCCAACAATCTAGTTGAAGGACGGCTTTCACACACACTTATCTCTCAGAACTGAGCATGTGGAGAGACGTTCGTTCATCTAGCACAAAGGGAACGGGTTGCAGGAGAAACTTTTACTCTAGTTTCTCAGTGTGTTTCCTAGTGCCGGTTTGAAGTTCCTGCAGTTTTCACTGTAAAACCGAGTTGGAGCTAGTACCTACCCATATATATGTATGGAGTGTAGTTTGCAACTGAAAAGGAACTTTGTGTTCCCAACAATCTAGTTGAAGGACGGCTTTCACACACACTTAACTCTCAGAACTGAGCATGTGGAGAGACGTTCGTTCATCTAGCACAAAGGGAACGGGTTGCAGGAGAAACTTTTACTCTAGTTTCTCAGTGTGTTTCCTAGTGCCGGTTTGAAGTTCCTGCAGTTTTCACTGTAAAACCGAGTTGGAGCTAGTACCTCCCCATATATATGTATGGAGTGTAGTTTGCAACTGAAAAGGAACTTTGTGTTCCCAACAATCTAGTTGAAGGACGGCTTTCACACACACTTATCTCTCAGAACTGAGCATGTGGAGAGACGTTCGTTCATCTAGCACAAAGGGAACGGGTTGCAGGAGAAACTTTTACTCTAGTTTCTCAGTGTGTTTCCTAGTGCCGGTTTGAAGTTCCTGCAGTTTTCACTGTAAAACCGAGTTGGAGCTAGTACCTCCCCATATATATGTATGGAGTGTAGTTTGCAACTGAAAAGGAACTTTGTGTTCCCAACAATCTAGTTGAAGGACGGCTTTCACACACACTTATCTCTCAGAACTGAGCATGTGGAGAGACGTTCGTTCATCTAGCACAAAGGGAACGGGTTGCAGGAGAAACTTTTACTCTAGTTTCTCAGTGTGTTTCCTAGTGCCGGTTTGAAGTTCCTGCAGTTTTCACTGTAAAACCGAGTTGGAGCTAGTACCTCCCCATATATATGTATGGAGTGTAGTTTGCAACTGAAAAGGAACTTTGTGTTCCCAACAATCTAGTTGAAGGACGGCTTTCACTCACACTTACCTCTCAGAACTGAGCATGTGGAGAGACGTTCGTTCATCTAGCACAAAGGGAACGGGTTGCATTAGAAATTTTACTCTAGTTTCTCAGTGTGTTTCCTAGTGCCGGTTTGAAGTTCCTGCAGTTTTCACTGTAAAACCGAGTTGGAGCTAGTACCTCCCCATATATATGTATGGAGTGTAGTTTGCAACTGAAAAGGAACTTTGTGTTCCCAACAATCTAGTTGAAGGACGGCTTTCACACACACTTATCTCTCAGAACTGAGCATGTGGAGAGACGTTCGTTCATCTAGCACAAAGGGAACGGGTTGCAGGAGAAACTTTTACTCTAGTTTCTCAGTGTGTTTCCTAGTGCCGGTTTGAAGTTCCTGCAGTTTTCACTGTAAAACCGAGTTGGAGCTAGTACCTCCCCATATATATGTATGGAGTGTAGTTTGCAACTGAAAAGGAACTTTGTGTTCCCAACAATCTAGTTGAAGGACGGCTTTCACACACACTTATCTCTCAGAACTGAGCATGTGGAGAGACGTTCGTTCATCTAGCACAAAGGGAACGGGTTGCAGGAGAAACTTTTACTCTAGTTTCTCAGTGTGTTTCCTAGTGCCGGTTTGAAGTTCCTGCAGTTTTCACTGTAAAACCGAGTTGGAGCTAGTACCTCCCCATATATATGTATGGAGTGTAGTTTGCAACTGAAAAGGAACTTTGTGTTCCCAACAATCTAGTTGAAGGACGGCTTTCACACACACTTACCTCTCAGAACTGAGCATGTGGAGAGACGTTCGTTCATCTAGCACAAAGGGAACGGGTTGCAGGAGAAACTTTTACTCTAGTTTCTCAGTGTGTTTCCTAGTGCCGGTTTGAAGTTCCTGCAGTTTTCACTGTAAAACCGAGTTGGAGCTAGTACCTCCCCATATATATGTATGGAGTGTAGTTTGCAACTGAAAAGGAACTTTGTGTTCCCAACAATCTAGTTGAAGGACGGCTTTCACACACACTTATCTCTCAGAACTGATCATGTGGAGAGACGTTCGTTCATCTAGCACAAAGGGAACGGGTTGCAGGAGAAACTTTTACTCTAGTTTCTCAGTGTGTTTCCTAGTGCCGGTTTGAAGTTCCTGCAGTTTTCACTGTAAAACCGAGTTGGAGCTAGTACCTCCCCATATATATGTATGGAGTGTAGTTTGCAACTGAAAAGGAACTTTGTGTTCCCAACAATCTAGTTGAAGGACGGCTTTCACACACACTTATCTCTCAGAACTGAGCATGTGGAGAGACGTTCGTTCATCTAGCACAAAGGGAACGGGTTGCAGGAGAAACTTTTACTCTAGTTTCTCAGTGTGTTTCCTAGTGCCGGTTTGAAGTTCCTGCAGTTTTCACTGTAAAACCGAGTTGGAGCTAGTACCTCCCCATATATATGTATGGAGTGTAGTTTGCAACTGAAAAGGAACTTTGTGTTCCCAACAATCTAGTTGAAGGACGGCTTTCACACACACTTATCTCTCAGAACTGAGCATGTGGAGAGACGTTCGTTCATCTAGCACAAAGGGAACGGGTTGCAGGAGAAACTTTTACTCTAGTTTCTCAGTGTGTTTCCTAGTGCCGGTTTGAAGTTCCTGCAGTTTTCACTGTAAAACCGAGTTGGAGCTAGTACCTCCCCATATATATGTATGGAGTGTAGTTTGCAACTGAAAAGGAACTTTGTGTTCCCAACAATCTAGTTGAAGGACGGCTTTCACACACACTTATCTCTCAGAACTGAGCATGTGGAGAGACGTTCGTTCATCTAGCACAAAGGGAACGGGTTGCAGGAGAAACTTTTACTCTAGTTTCTCAGTGTGTTTCCTAGTGCCGGTTTGAAGTTCCTGCAGTTTTCACTGTAAAACCGAGTTGGAGCTAGTACCTCCCCATATATATGTATGGAGTGTAGTTTGCAATGAAAAGGAACTTTGTGTTCCCAACAATCTAGTTGAAGGACGGCTTTCACACACACTTAACTCTCAGAACTGAGCATGTGGAGAGACGTTCGTTCATCTAGCACAAAGGGAACGGGTTGCAGGAGAAACTTTTACTCTAGTTTCTCAGTGTGTTTCCTAGTGCCGGTTTGAAGTTCCTGCAGTTTTCACTGTAAAACCGAGTTGGAGCTAGTACCTCCCCATATATATGTATGGAGTGTAGTTTGCAATGAAAAGGAACTTTGTGTTCCCAACAATCTAGTTGAAGGACGGCTTTCACACACACTTAACTCTCAGAACTGAGCATGTGGAGAGACGTTCGTTCATCTAGCACAAAGGGAACGGTTTGCAGGAGAAACTTTTACTCTAGTTTCTCAGTGTGTTTCCTAGTGCCGGTTTGAAGTACCTGCAGTTTTCAGTGTAAAACCGAGTTGGAGCTAGTACCTCCCCATATATATATATATGGAGTGTAGTTTGCAACTGAAAAGGAACTTTGTGTTCCCAACAATCTAGTTGAAGGACGGCTTTCACACACACTTATCTCTCAGAACTGAGCATGTGGAGAGACGTTCGTTCATCTAGCACAAAGGGAACGGGTTGCATTAGAAATTTTACTCTAGTTTCTCAGTGTGTTTCCTAGTGCCGGTTTGAAGTTCCTGCAGTTTTCACTGTAAAACCGAGTTGGAGCTAGTACCTCCCCATATATATGTATGGAGTGTAGTTTGCAACTGAAAAGGAACTTTGTGTTCCCAACAATCTAGTTGAAGGACGGCTTTCACACACACTTATCTCTCAGAACTGAGCATGTGGAGAGACGTTCGTTCATCTAGCACAAAGGGAACGGGTTGCAGGAGAAACTTTTACTCTAGTTTCTCAGTGTGTTTCCTAGTGCCGGTTTGAAGTTCCTGCAGTTTTCACTGTAAAACCGAGTTGGAGCTAGTACCTCCCCATATATATGTATGGAGTGTAGTTTGCAACTGAAAAGGAACTTTGTGTTCCCAACAATCTAGTTGAAGGACGGCTTTCACACACACTTATCTCTCAGAACTGAGCATGTGGAGAGACGTTCGTTCATCTAGCACAAAGGGAACGGGTTGCAGGAGAAACTTTTACTCTAGTTTCTCAGTGTGTTTCCTAGTGCCGGTTTGAAGTTCCTGCAGTTTTCACTGTAAAACCGAGTTGGAGCTAGTACCTCCCCATATATATGTATGGAGTGTAGTTTGCAACTGAAAAGGAACTTTGTGTTCCCAACAATCTAGTTGAAGGACGGCTTTCACACACACTTACCTCTCAGAACTGAGCATGTGGAGAGACGTTCGTTCATCTAGCACAAAGGGAACGGGTTGCAGGAGAAACTTTTACTCTAGTTTCTCAGTGTGTTTCCTAGTGCCGGTTTGAAGTTCCTGCAGTTTTCACTGTAAAACCGAGTTGGAGCTAGTACCTCCCCATATATATGTATGGAGTGTAGTTTGCAACTGAAAAGGAACTTTGTGTTCCCAACAATCTAGTTGAAGGACGGCTTTCACACACACTTATCTCTCAGAACTGATCATGTGGAGAGACGTTCGTTCATCTAGCACAAAGGGAACGGGTTGCAGGAGAAACTTTTACTCTAGTTTCTCAGTGTGTTTCCTAGTGCCGGTTTGAAGTTCCTGCAGTTTTCACTGTAAAACCGAGTTGGAGCTAGTACCTCCCCATATATATGTATGGAGTGTAGTTTGCAACTGAAAAGGAACTTTGTGTTCCCAACAATCTAGTTGAAGGACGGCTTTCACACACACTTATCTCTCAGAACTGAGCATGTGGAGAGACGTTCGTTCATCTAGCACAAAGGGAACGGGTTGCAGGAGAAACTTTTACTCTAGTTTCTCAGTGTGTTTCCTAGTGCCGGTTTGAAGTTCCTGCAGTTTTCACTGTAAAACCGAGTTGGAGCTAGTACCTCCCCATATATATGTATGGAGGGTAGTTTGCAACTGAAAAGGAACTTTGTGTTCCCAACAATCTAGTTGAAGGACGGCTTTCACACACACTTATCTCTCAGAACTGAGCATGTGGAGAGACGTTCGTTCATCTAGCACAAAGGGAACGGGTTGCAGGAGAAACTTTTACTCTAGTTTCTCAGTGTGTTTCCTAGTGCCGGTTTGAAGTTCCTGCAGTTTTCACTGTAAAACCGAGTTGGAGCTAGTACCTCCCCATATATATGTATGGAGTGTAGTTTGCAATGAAAAGGAACTTTGTGTTCCCAACAATCTAGTTGAAGGACGGCTTTCACACACACTTAACTCTCAGAACTGAGCATGTGGAGAGACGTTCGTTCATCTAGCACAAAGGGAACGGTTTGCAGGAGAAACTTTTACTCTAGTTTCTCAGTGTGTTTCCTAGTGCCGGTTTGAAGTACCTGCAGTTTTCAGTGTAAAACCGAGTTGGAGCTAGTACCTCCCCATATATATATATATGGAGTGTAGTTTGCAACTGAAAAGGAACTTTGTGTTCCCAACAATCTAGTTGAAGGACGGCTTTCACACACACTTATCTCTCAGAACTGAGCATGTGGAGAGACGTTCGTTCATCTAGCACAAAGGGAACGGGTTGCAGGAGAAACTTTTACTCTAGTTTCTCAGTGTGTTTCCTAGTGCCGGTTTGAAGTTCCTGCAGTTTTCACTGTAAAACCGAGTTGGAGCTAGTACCTCCCCATATATATGTATGGAGTGTAGTTTGCAACTGAAAAGGAACTTTGTGTTCCCAACATTCTAGTTGAAGGACGGCTTTCACACACACTTATCTCTCAGAACTGAGCATGTGGAGAGACGTTCGTTCATCTAGCACAAAGGGAACGGGTTGCAGGAGAAACTTTTACTCTAGTTTCTCAGTGTGTTTCCTAGTGCCGGTTTGAAGTTCCTGCAGTTTTCACTGTAAAACCGAGTTGGAGCTAGTACCTCCCCATATATATGTATGGAGTGTAGTTTGCAACTGAAAAGGAACTTTGTGTTCCCAACAATCTAGTTGAAGTACGGCTTTCACACACACTTATCTCTCAGAACTGAGCATGTGGAGAGACGATCGTTCATCTAGCACAAAGGGAACGGGTTGCAGGAGAAACTTTTACTCTAGTTTCTCAGTGTGTTTCCTAGTGCCGGTTTGAAGTTCCTGCAGTTTTCACTGTAAAACCGAGTTGGAGCTAGTACCTCCCCATATATATGTATGGAGTGTAGTTTGCAACTGAAAAGGAACTTTGTGTTCCCAACAATCTAGTTGAAGGACGGCTTTCACACACACTTATCTCTCAGAACTGAGCATGTGGAGAGACGTTCGTTCATCTAGCACAAAGGGAACGGGTTGCAGGAGAAACTTTTACTCTAGTTTCTCAGTGTGTTTCCTAGTGCCGGTTTGAAGTTCCTGCAGTTTTCACTGTAAAACCGAGTTGGAGCTAGTACCTCCCCATATATATGTATGGAGTGTAGTTTGCAATGAAAAGGAACTTTGTGTTCCCAACAATCTAGTTGAAGGACGGCTCTCACACACACTTATCTCTCAGAACTGAGCATGTGGAGAGACGTTCGTTCATCTAGCACAAAGGGAACGGGTTGCAGGAGAAACTTTTACTCTAGTTTCTCAGTGTGTTTCCTAGTGCCGGTTTGAAGTTCCTGCAGTTTTCACTGTAAAACCGAGTTGGAGCTAGTACCTCCCCATATATATGTATGGAGTGTAGTTTGCAACTGAAAAGGAACTTTGTGTTCCCAACAATCTAGTTGAAGGACGGCTTTCACACACACTTATCTCTCAGAACTGAGCATGTGGAGAGACGTTCGTTCATCTAGCACAAAGGGAAAGGGTTGCAGGAGAAACTTTTACTCTAGTTTTTCAGTGTTTTTCCTAGTGCCGGTTTGAAGTTCCTGCAGTTTTCACTGTAAAACCGAGTTGGAGCTAGTACCTCCCCATATATATGTATGGAGTGTAGTTTGCAACTGAAAAGGAACTTTGTGTTCCCAACAATCTAGTTGAAGGACGGCTTTCACACACACTTATCTCTCAGAACTGAGCATGTGGAGAGACGTTCGTTCATCTAGCACAAAGGGAACGGGTTGCAGGAGAAACTTTTACTCTAGTTTCTCAGTGTGTTTCCTAGTGCCGGTTTGAAGTTCCTGCAGTTTTCACTGTAAAACCGAGTTGGAGCTAGTACCTCCCCATATATATGTATGGAGTGTAGTTTGCAACTGAAAAGGAACTGCGTGTTCCCAACAATCTAGTTGAAGGACGGCTTTCACACACAGGTATCTCTCAGAACTGAGCATGTGGAGAGACGTTCGTTCATCTAGCACAAAGGGAACGGGTTGCAGGAGAAACTTTTACTCTAGTTTCTCAGTGTGTTTCCTAGTGCCGGTTTGAAGTTCCTGCAGTTTTCACTGTAAAACCGAGTTGGAGCTAGTACCTCCCCATATATATGTATGGAGTGTAGTTTGCAACTGAAAAGGAACTTTGTGTTCCCAACAATCTAGTTGAAGGACGGCTTTCACACACACTTATCTCTCAGAACTGAGCATGTGGAGAGACGTTCGTTCATCTAGCACAAAGGGAACGGGTTGCAGGAGAAACTTTTACTCTAGTTTCTCAGTGTGTTTCCTAGTGCCGGTTTGAAGTTCCTGCAGTTTTCACTGTAAAACCGAGTTGGAGCTAGTACCTCCCCATATATATGTATGGAGTGTAGTTTGCAACTGAAAAGGAACTTTGTGTTCCCAACAATCTAGTTGAAGGACGGCTTTCACACACACTTATCTCTCAGAACTGAGCATGTGGAGAGACGTTCGTTCATCTAGCACAAAGGGAACGGGTTGCTGGAGAAACTTTTACTCTAGTTTCTCAGTGTGTTTCCTAGTGCCGGTTTGAAGTTCCTGCATTTTTCACTGTAAAACCGAGTTGGAGCTAGTACCTCCCCATATATATGTATGGAGTGTAGTTTGCAATTGAAAAGGAACTTTGTGTTCCCAACAATCTAGTTGAAGAACGGCTTTCACACACACTTATCTCTCAGAACTGAGCATGTGGAGAGACGTTCGTTCATCTAGCACAAATGGAACGGGTTGCAGGAGAAACTTTTACTCTAGTTTCTCAGTGTGTTTCCTAGTGCCGGTTTGAAGTTCCTGCAGTTTTCACTGTAAAACCGTGTTGGAGCTAGTACCTCCCCATATATATGTATGGAGTGTAGTTTGCAACTGAAAAGGAACTTTGTGTTCCCAACAATCTAGTTGAAGGACGGCTTTCACACACACTTATCTCTCAGAAATGAGCATGTGGAGAGACGTTCGTTCATCTAGCACAAAGGGAACGGGTTGCAGGAGAAACTTTTACTCTAGTTTCTCAGTGTGTTTCCTAGTGCCGGTTTGAAGTTCCTGCAGTTTTCACTGTAAAACCGAGTTGGAGCTAGTACCTCCCCATATATATGTATGGAGTGTAGTTTGCAACTGAAAAGGAACTTTGTGTTCCCAACAATCTAGTTGAAGGACGGCTTTCACACACACTTATCTCTCAGAACTGAGCATGTGGAGAGACGTTCGTTCATCTAGCACAAAGGGAACGGGTTGCAGGAGAAACTTTTACTCTAGTTTCTAAGTGTGTTTCCTAGTGCCGGTTTGAAGTTCCTGCAGTTTTCACTGTAAAACCGAGTTGGAGCTAGTACCTCCCCATATATATGTATGGAGTGTAGTTTGCAACTGAAAAGGAACTTTGTGTTCCCAACAATCTAGTTGAAGGACGGCTTTCACACACACTTATCTCTCAGAACTGAGCATGTGGAGAGACGTTCGTTCATCTAGCACAAAGGGAACGGGTTGCAGGAGAAACTTTTACTCTAGTTTCTCAGTGTGTTTCCTAGTGCCGGTTTGAAGTTCCTGCAGTTTTCACTGTAAAACCGAGTTGGAGCTAGTACCTCCCCATATATATGTATGGAGTGTAGTTTGCAACTGAAAAGGAACTTTGTGTTCCCAACAATCTAGTTGAAGGACGGCTTTCACACACACTTATCTCTCAGAACTGAGCAGGTGGAGAGACGTTCGTTCATCTAGCACAAAAGGAACGGGTTGCAGGGGAAACTTTTACTCTAATTTCTCAGTGTGTTTCCTAGTTCCGGTTTGAAGTTCCTGCAGTTTTCACTGTAAAACCGAGTTGGAGCTTGTACCTCCCCATATATATGTATGGATTGTAGTTTGCAACTGAAAAGGAACTTTGTGTTCCCAACAATCTAGTTGAAGGACGGCTTTAACACACACTTATCTCTGAGAACTGAGCATGTGGAGAGATGTTCGTTCATCTAGCACAAAGGGAACGGGTTGCAGGAGAAACTTTTACTCTAGTTTCTCAGTGTGTTTCCTAGTGCCAGTTTGAAGTTCCTGCAGTTTTCACTGTAAAACCGAGTTGGAGCTAGTACCTCCCCATATATATGTATGGAGTGTAGTTTGCAACTGAAAAGGAACTTTGTGTTCCCAACAATCTAGTTGAAGGACGGCTTTCACACACACTTATCTCTCAGAACTGAGCATGTGGAGAGACGTTCGTTCATCTAGCACAAAGGGAACGGGTTGCAGGAGAAACTTTTACTCTAGTTTCTCAGTGTGTTTCCTAGTGCCGGTTTGAAGTTCCTGCAGTTTTCACTGTAAAACCGAGTTGGAGCTAGTACCTCCCAATATATACGTATGGAGTGTAGTTAGCAACTGAAAAGGAACTTTGTGTTCCCAACAATCTAGTTGAAGGACGGCTTTCACACACACTTATCTCTCAGAACTGAGCATGTGGAGAGACGTTCGTTCATCTAGCACAAAGGGAACGGGTTGCAGGAGAAACTTTTACTCTAGTTTCTCAGTGTGTTTCCTAGTGCCGGTTTGAAGTTCCTGCAGTTTTCACTGTAAAACCGAGTTGGAGCTAGTACCTCCCCATATATATGTATGGAGTGTAGTTTGCAACTGAAAAGGAACTTTGTGTTCCCAACAATCTAGTTGAAGGACGGCTTTCACACACACTTATCTCTCAGAACTGAGCATGTGGAGAGACGTTCGTTCATCTAGCACAAAGGGAACGGGTTGCAGGAGAAACTTTTACTCTAGTTTCTCAGTGTGTTTCCTAGTGCCGGTTTGAAGTTCCTGCAGTTTTCACTGTAAAACCGAGTTGGAGCTAGTACCTCCCCATATATATGTATGGAGTGTAGTTTGCAACTGAAAAGGAACTTTGTGTTCCCAACAATCTAGTTGAAGGACGGCTTTCACACACACTTATCTCTCAGAACTGAGCATGTGGAGAGACGTTCGTTCATCTAGCACAAAGGGAACGGGTTGCAGGAGAAACTTTTACTCTAGTTTCTCAGTGTGTTTCCTAGTGCCGGTTTGAAGTTCCTGCAGTTTTCACTGTAAAACCGAGTTGGAGCTAGTACCTCCCCATATATATGTATGGAGTGTAGTTTGCAATGAAAAGGAACTTTGTGTTCCCAACAATCTAGTTGAAGGACGGCTCTCACACACACTTATCTCTCAGAACTGAGCATGTGGAGAGACGTTCGTTCATCTAGCACAAAGGGAACGGGTTGCAGGAGAAACTTTTACTCTAGTTTCTCAGTGTGTTTCCTAGTGCCGGTTTGAAGTTCCTGCAGTTTTCACTGTAAAACCGAGTTGGAGCTAGTACCTCCCCATATATATGTATGGAGTGTAGTTTGCAACTGAAAAGGAACTTTGTGTTCCCAACAATCTAGTTGAAGGACGGCTTTCACACACACTTATCTCTCAGAACTGAGCATGTGGAGAGACGTTCGTTCATCTAGCACAAAGGGAACGGGTTGCAGGAGAAACTTTTACTCTAGTTTTTCAGTGTTTTTCCTAGTGCCGGTTTGAAGTTCCTGCAGTTTTCACTGTAAAACCGAGTTGGAGCTAGTACCTCCCCATATATATGTATGGAGTGTAGTTTGCAACTGAAAAGGAACTTTGTGTTCCCAACAATCTAGTTGAAGGACGGCTTTCACACACACTTATCTCTCAGAACTGAGCATGTGGAGAGACGTTCGTTCATCTAGCACAAAGGGAACGGGTTGCAGGAGAAACTTTTACTCTAGTTTCTCAGTGTGTTTCCTAGTGCCGGTTTGAAGTTCCTGCAGTTTTCACTGTAAAACCGAGTTGGAGCTAGTACCTCCCCATATATATGTATGGAGTGTAGTTTGCAACTGAAAAGGAACTGCGTGTTCCCAACAATCTAGTTGAAGGACGGCTTTCACACACAGGTATCTCTCAGAACTGAGCATGTGGAGAGACGTTCGTTCATCTAGCACAAAGGGAACGGGTTGCAGGAGAAACTTTTACTCTAGTTTCTCAGTGTGTTTCCTAGTGCCGGTTTGAAGTTCCTGCAGTTTTCACTGTAAAACCGAGTTGGAGCTAGTACCTCCCCATATATATGTATGGAGTGTAGTTTGCAACTGAAAAGGAACTTTGTGTTCCCAACAATCTAGTTGAAGGACGGCTTTCACACACACTTATCTCTCAGAACTGAGCATGTGGAGAGACGTTCGTTCATCTAGCACAAAGGGAACGGGTTGCAGGAGAAACTTTTACTCTAGTTTCTCAGTGTGTTTCCTAGTGCCGGTTTGAAGTTCCTGCAGTTTTCACTGTAAAACCGAGTTGGAGCTAGTACCTCCCCATATATATGTATGGAGTGTAGTTTGCAACTGAAAAGGAACTTTGTGTTCCCAACAATCTAGTTGAAGGACGGCTTTCACACACACTTATCTCTCAGAACTGAGCATGTGGAGAGACGTTCGTTCATCTAGCACAAAGGGAACGGGTTGCTGGAGAAACTTTTACTCTAGTTTCTCAGTGTGTTTCCTAGTGCCGGTTTGAAGTTCCTGCATTTTTCACTGTAAAACCGAGTTGGAGCTAGTACCTCCCCATATATATGTATGGAGTGTAGTTTGCAATTGAAAAGGAACTTTGTGTTCCCAACAATCTAGTTGAAGAACGGCTTTCACACACACTTATCTCTCAGAACTGAGCATGTGGAGAGACGTTCGTTCATCTAGCACAAATGGAACGGGTTGCAGGAGAAACTTTTACTCTAGTTTCTCAGTGTGTTTCCTAGTGCCGGTTTGAAGTTCCTGCAGTTTTCACTGTAAAACCGTGTTGGAGCTAGTACCTCCCCATATATATGTATGGAGTGTAGTTTGCAACTGAAAAGGAACTTTGTGTTCCCAACAATCTAGTTGAAGGACGGCTTTCACACACACTTATCTCTCAGAAATGAGCATGTGGAGAGACGTTCGTTCATCTAGCACAAAGGGAACGGGTTGCAGGAGAAACTTTTACTCTAGTTTCTCAGTGTGTTTCCTAGTGCCGGTTTGAAGTTCCTGCAGTTTTCACTGTAAAACCGAGTTGGAGCTAGTACCTCCCCATATATATGTATGGAGTGTAGTTTGCAACTGAAAAGGAACTTTGTGTTCCCAACAATCTAGTTGAAGGACGGCTTTCACACACACTTATCTCTCAGAACTGAGCATGTGGAGAGACGTTCGTTCATCTAGCACAAAGGGAACGGGTTGCAGGAGAAACTTTTACTCTAGTTTCTAAGTGTGTTTCCTAGTGCCGGTTTGAAGTTCCTGCAGTTTTCACTGTAAAACCGAGTTGGAGCTAGTACCTCCCCATATATATGTATGGAGTGTAGTTTGCAACTGAAAAGGAACTTTGTGTTCCCAACAATCTAGTTGAAGGACGGCTTTCACACACACTTATCTCTCAGAACTGAGCATGTGGAGAGACGTTCGTTCATCTAGCACAAAGGGAACGGGTTGCAGGAGAAACTTTTACTCTAGTTTCTCAGTGTGTTTCCTAGTGCCGGTTTGAAGTTCCTGCAGTTTTCACTGTAAAACCGAGTTGGAGCTAGTACCTCCCCATATATATGTATGGAGTGTAGTTTGCAACTGAAAAGGAACTTTGTGTTCCCAACAATCTAGTTGAAGGACGGCTTTCACACACACTTATCTCTCAGAACTGAGCAGGTGGAGAGACGTTCGTTCATCTAGCACAAAAGGAACGGGTTGCAGGGGAAACTTTTACTCTAATTTCTCAGTGTGTTTCCTAGTGCCGGTTTGAAGTTCCTGCAGTTTTCACTGTAAAACCGAGTTGGAGCTTGTACCTCCCCATATATATGTATGGATTGTAGTTTGCAACTGAAAAGGAACTTTGTGTTCCCAACAATCTAGTTGAAGGACGGCTTTAACACACACTTATCTCTGAGAACTGAGCATGTGGAGAGATGTTCGTTCATCTAGCACAAAGGGAACGGGTTGCAGGAGAAACTTTTACTCTAGTTTCTCAGTGTGTTTCCTAGTGCCAGTTTGAAGTTCCTGCAGTTTTCACTGTAAAACCGAGTTGGAGCTAGTACCTCCCCATATATATGTATGGAGTGTAGTTTGCAACTGAAAAGGAACTTTGTGTTCCCAACAATCTAGTTGAAGGACGGCTTTCACACACACTTATCTCTCAGAACTGAGCATGTGGAGAGACGTTCGTTCATCTAGCACAAAGGGAACGGGTTGCAGGAGAAACTTTTACTCTAGTTTCTCAGTGTGTTTCCTAGTGCCGGTTTGAAGTTCCTGCAGTTTTCACTGTAAAACCGAGTTGGAGCTAGTACCTCCCAATATATACGTATGGAGTGTAGTTAGCAACTGAAAAGGAACTTTGTGTTCCCAACAATCTAGTTGAAGGACGGCTTTCACACACACTTATCTCTCAGAACTGAGCATGTGGAGAGACGTTCGTTCATCTAGCACAAAGGGAACGGGTTGCAGGAGAAACTTTTACTCTAGTTTCTCAGTGTGTTTCCTAGTGCCGGTTTGAAGTTCCTGCAGTTTTCACTGTAAAACCGAGTTGGAGCTAGTACCTCCCCATATATATGTATGGAGTGTAGTTTGCAACTGAAAAGGAACTTTGTGTTCCCAACAATCTAGTTGAAGGACGGCTTTCACACACACTTATCTCTCAGAACTGAGCATGTGGAGAGACGTTCGTTCATCTAGCACAAAGGGAACGGGTTGCAGGAGAAACTTTTACTCTAGTTTCTCAGTGTGTTTCCTAGTGCCGGTTTGAAGTTCCTGCAGTTTTCACTGTAAAACAGAGTTGGAGCTAGTACCTCCCCATATATATGTATGGAGTGTAGTTTGCAACTGAAAAGGAACTTTGTGTTCCCAACAATCTAGTTGAAGGACGGCTTTCACACACACTTATCTCTCAGAACTGAGCATGTGGAGAGACGTTCGTTCATCTAGCACAAAGGGAACGGGTTGCAGGAGAAACTTTTTCTCTAGTGTTTCAGTGTGTTTCCTAGTGCCGGTTTGAAGTTCCTGCTGTTTTCACTGTAAAACCGAGTTGGAGCTAGTACCTCCCCATATATATGTATGGAGTGTAGTTTGCAACTGAAAAGGAACTTTGTGTTCCCAACAATCTAGTTGAAGGACGGCTTTCACACACACTTATCTCTCAGAACTGAGCATGTGGAGAGACGTTCGTTCATCTAGCACAAAGGGAACGGGTTGCAGGAGAAACTTTTACTCTAGTTTCTCAGTGTGTTTCCTAGTGCCGGTTTGAAGTTCCTGCAGTTTTCACTGTAAAACCGAGTTGGAGCTAGTACCTCCCCATATATATGTATGGAGTGTAGTTTGCAACTGAAAAGGAACTGCGTGTTCCCAACAATCTAGTTGAAGGACGGCTTTCACACACAGGTATCTCTCAGAACTGAGCATGTGGAGAGACGTTCGTTCATCTAGCACAAAGGGAACGGGTTGCAGGAGAAACTTTTACTCTAGTTTCTCAGTGTGTTTCCTAGTGCCGGTTTGAAGTTCCTGCAGTTTTCACTGTAAAACCGAGTTGGAGCTAGTACCTCCCCATATATACGTATGGAGTGTAGTTTGCAACTGAAAAGGAACTTTGTGTTCCCAACAATCTAGTTGAAGGACGGCTTTCACACACACTTATCTCTCAGAACTGAGCATGTGGAGAGACGTTCGTTCATCTAGCACAAAGGGAACGGGTTGCAGGAGAAACTTTTACTCTAGTTTCTCAGTGTGTTTCCTAGTGCCGGTTTGAAGTTCCTGCAGTTTTCACTGTAAAACCGAGTTGGAGCTAGTACCTCCCCATATATATGTATGGAGTGTAGTTTGCAACTGAAAAGGAACTTTGTGTTCCCAACAATCTAGTTGAAGGACGGCTTTCACACACACTTATCTCTCAGAACTGAGCATGTGGAGAGACGTTCGTTCATCTAGCACAAAGGGAACGGGTTGCAGGGGAAACATTTACTCTAGTTTCTCAGTGTGTTTCCTAGTGCCGGTTTGAAGTTCCTGCAGTTTTCACTGTAAAACCGAGTTGGAGCTAGTACCTCCCCATATATATGTATGGAGTGTAGTTTGCAACTGAAAAGGAACTTTGTGTTCCCAACAATCTAGTTGAAGGACGGCTTTCACACACACTTATCTCTCAGAACTGAGCATGTGGAGAGACGTTCGTTCATCTAGCACAAAGGGAACGGGTTGCAGGAGAAACTTTTTCTCTAGTTTTTCAGTGTGTTTCCTAGTGCCGGTTTGAAGTTCCTGCAGTTTTCACTGTAAAACCGAGTTGGAGCTAGTACCTCCCCATATATATGTATGGAGTGTAGTTTGCAACTGAAAAGGAACTTTGTGTTCCCAACAATCTAGTTGAAGGACGGCTTTCACACACACTTATCTCTCAGAACTGAGCATGTGGAGAGACGTTCGTTCATCTAGCACAAAGGGAACGGGTTGCAGGAGAAACTTTTACTCTAGTTTCTCAGTGTGTTTCCTAGTGCCGGTTTGAAGTTCCTGCAGTTTTCACTGTAAAACCGAGTTGGAGCTAGTACCTCCACATATATATGTATGGAGTGTAGTTTGCAACTGAAAAGGAACTGCGTGTTCCCAACAATCTAGTTGAAGGACGGCTTTCACACACAGGTATCTCTCAGAACTGAGCATGTGGAGAGACGTTCGTTCATCTAGCACAAAGGGAACGGGTTGCAGGAGAAACTTTTACTCTAGTTTCTCAGTGTGTTTCCTAGTGCCGGTTTGAAGTTCCTGCAGTTTTCACTGTAAAACCGAGTTGGAGCTAGTACCTCCCCATATATATGTATGGAGTGTAGTTTGCAACTGAAAAGGAACTTTGTGTTCCCAACAATCTAGTTGAAGGACGGCTTTCACACACACTTATCTCTCAGAACTGAGCATGTGGAGAGACGTTCGTTCATCTAGCACAAAGGGAACGGGTTGCAGGAGAAACTTTTACTCTAGTTTCTCAGTGTGTTTCCTAGTGCCGGTTTGAAGTTCCTGCAGTTTTCACTGTAAAACCGAGTTGGAGCTAGTACCTCCCCATATATATGTATGGAGTGTAGTTTGCAACTGAAAAGGAACTTTGTGTTCCCAACAATCTAGTTGAAGGACGGCTTTCACACACACTTATCTCTCAGAACTGAGCATGTGGAGAGACGTTCGTTCATCTAGCACAAAGGGAACGGGTTGCAGGAGAAACTTTTACTCTAGTTTCTCAGTGTGTTTCCTAGTGCCGGTTTGAAGTTCCTGCAGTTTTCACTGTAAAACCGAGTTGGAGCTAGTACCTCCCCATATATATGTATGGAGTGTAGTTTGCAACTGAAAAGGAACTTTGTGTTCCCAACAATCTAGTTGAAGGACGGCTTTCACACACACTTATCTCTCAGAACTGAGCATGTGGAGAGACGTTCGTTCATCTAGCACAAAGGGAACGGGTTGCAGGAGAAACTTTTACTCTAGTTTCTCAGTGTGTTTCCTAGTGCCGGTTTGAAGTTCCTGCAGTTTTCACTGTAAAACCGAGTTGGAGCTAGTACCTCCCCATATATATGTATGGAGTGTAGTTTGCAACTGAAAAGGAACTTTGTGTTCCCAACAATCTAGTTGAAGGACGGCTTTCACACACACATATCTCTCAGAACTGAGCATGTGGAGAGACGTTCGTTCATCTAGCACATATGGAACGGGTTACAGGAGAAACTTTTACTCTAGTTTCTCAGTGTGTTTCCTAGTGCCGGTTTGAAGTTCCTGCAGTTTTCACTGTAAAACCGAGTTGGAGCTAGTACCTCCCCATATATATGTATGGAGTGTAGTTTGCAACTGAAAAGGAACTTTGTGTTCCCAACAATCTAGTTGAAGGACGGCTTTCACACACACTTATCTCTGAGAACTGAGCATGTGGAGAGACGTTCGTTCATCTAGCACAAAGGGAACGGGTTGCAGGAGAAACTTTTACTCTAGTTTCTCAGTGTGTTTCCTAGTGCCGGTTTGAAGTTCCTGCAGTTTTCACTGTAAAACCGAGTTGGAGCTAGTACCTCCCCATATATATGTATGGAGTGTAGTTTGCAACTGAAAAGGAACTTTGTGTTCCCAACAATCAAGTTGAAGGACGGCTTTCACACACACTTATCTCTCAGAACTGAGCATGTGGAGAGACGTTCGTTCATCTAGCACAAAGGGAACGGGTTGCAGGAGAAACTTTTACTCTAGTTTCTCAGTGTGTTTCCTAGTGCCGGTTTGAAGTTCCTGCAGTTTTCACTGTAAAACCGAGTTGGAGCTAGTACCTCCCCATATATATGTATGGAGTGTAGTTTGCAACTGAAAAGGAACTTTGTGTTCCCAACAATCTAGTTGAAGGACGGCTTTCACACACACTTATCTCTCAGAACTGAGCATGTGGAGAGACGTTCGTTCATCTAGCACAAAGGGAACGGGTTGCAGGAGAAACTTTTACTCTAGTTTCTCAGTGTGTTTCCTAGTGCCGGTTTGAAGTTCCTGCAGTTTTCACTGTAAAACCGAGTTGGAGCTAGTACCTCCCCATATATATGTATGGAGTGTAGTTTGCAACTGAAAAGGAACTTTGTGTTCCCAACAATATAGTTGAAGGACGGCTTTCACACACACTTATCTCTCAGAACTGAGCATGTGGAGAGACGTTCGTTCATCTAGCACAAAGGGAACGGGTTGCAGGAGAAACTTTTACTCTAGTTTCTCAGTGTGTTTCCTAGTGCCGGTTTGAAGTTCCTGCAGTTATCACTGTAAAACCGAGTTGGAGCTAGTACCTCCCCATATATATGTATGGAGTGTAGTTTGCAACTGAAAAGGAACTTTGTGTTCCCAACAATCTAGTTGAAGGACGGCTTTCACACACACTTATCTCTCAGAACTGAGCATGTGGAGAGACGTTCGTTCATCTAGCACAAAGGGAACAGGTTGCAGGAGAAACTTTTACTCTAGTTTCTCAGTGTGTTTCCTAGTGCCGGTTTGAAGTTCCTGCAGTTTTCACTGTAAAACCGAGTTGGAGCTAGAACCTCCCCATATATATGTATGGAGTGTAGTTTGCAACTGAAAAGGAACTTTGTGTTCCCAACAATCTAGTTGAAGGACGGCTTTCACACACACTTATCTCTCAGAACTGAGCATGTGGAGAGACGTTCGTTCATCTAGCACAAAGGGAACGGGTTGCAGGAGAAACTTTTACTCTTGTTTCTCAGTGTGTTTCCTAGTGCCGGTTTGAAGTTCCTGCAGTTTTCACTGTAAAACCGAGTTGGAGCTAGTACCTCCCCATATATATGTATGAAGTGTAGTTTGCAACTGAAAAGGAACTTTGTGTTCCCAACAATCTAGTTGAAGGACGGCTTTCACACACACTTATCTCTCAGAACTGAGCATGTGGAGAGACGTTCGTTCATCTAGCACAAAGGGAACGGGTTACAGGAGAAACTTTTACTCTAGTTTCTCAGTGTGTTTCCTAGTGCCGGTTTGAAGTTCCTGCAGTTTTCACTGTAAAACCGAGTTGGAGCTAGTACCTCCCCATATATATGTATGGAGTGTAGTTTGCAACTGAAAAGGAACTTTGTGTTCCCAACAATCTAGTTGAAGTACGTCTTTCACACACACTTATCTCTCAGAACTGAGCATGTGGAGAGACGTTCATTCATCTAGCACAAAGGGAACGGGTTGCAGGAGAAACTTTTACTCTAGTTTCTCAGTGTGTTTCCTAGTGCCGGTTTGAAGTTCCTGCAGATTTCACTGTAAAACCGAGTTGGAGCTAGTACCTCCCCATATATATGTATGGAGTGTAGTTTGCAACTGAAAAGGAACTTTGTGTTCCCAACAATCTAGTTGAAGGACGGCTTTCACACACACTTATCTCTCAGAACTGAGCATGTGGAGAGACGTTCATTCATCTAGCACAAAGGGAACGGGTTGCAGGAGAAACTTTTACTCTAGTTTCTCAGTGTGTTTCCTAGTGCCGGTTTGAAGTTCCTGCAGTTTTCACTGTAAAACCGAGTTGGAGCTAGTACCTCCCCATATATATGTATGGAGTGTAGTTTGCAACTGAAAAGGAACTTTGTGTTCCCAACAATCTAGTTGAAGGACGGCTTTCACACACACTTATCTCTCAGAACTGAGCATGTGGAGAGACGTTCGTTCATCTAGCACAAAGGGAACGGGTTGCAGGAGAAACTTTTACTCTAGTTTCTCAGTGTGTTTCCTAGTGCCGGTTTGAAGTTCCTGCAGTTTTCACTGTAAAACCGAGTTGGAGCTAGTACCTCCCCATATATATGTATGGAGTGTAGTTTGCAACTGAAAAGGAACTTTGTGTTCCCAACAATCTAGTTGAAGGACGGCTTTCACACACACTTATCTCTCAGAACTGAGCATGTGGAGAGACGTTCGTTCATCTAGCACAAAGGGAACGGGTTGCAGGAGAAACTTTTACTCTAGTTTCTCAGTGTGTTTCCTAGTGCCGGTTTGAAGTTCCTGCAGTTTTCAGTGTAAAACCGAGTTGGAGCTAGTACCTCCCCATATATATGTATGGAGTGTAGTTTGCAACTGAAAAGGAACTTTGTGTTCCCAACAATCTAGTTGAAGGACGGCTTTAACACACACTTATCTCTCAGAACTGAGCATGTGGAGAGACGTTCGTTCATCTAGCACAAAGGGAACGGGTTGCAGGTGAAACTTTTACTCTTGTTTCTCAGTGTGTTTCCTAGTGCCGGTTTGAAGTTCCTGCAGTTTTCACTGTAAAACCGAGTTGGAGCTAGTACCTCCCCATATATATGTATGGAGTGTAGTTTGCAACTGAAAAGGAACTTTGTGTTCCCAACAATCTAGTTGAAGGACGGCTTTCACACACACTTATCTCTCAGAACTGAGCATGTGGAGAGACGTTCGTTCATCTAGCACAAAGGGAACGGGTTACAGGAGAAACTTTTACTCTAGTTTCTCAGTGTGTTTCCTAGTGCCGGTTTGAAGTTCCTGCAGTTTTCACTGTAAAACCGAGTTGGAGCTAGTACCTCCCCATATATATGTATGGAGTGTAGTTTGCAACTGAAAAGGAACTTTGTGTTCCCAACAATCTAGTTGAAGTACGGCTTTCACACACACTTATCTCTCAGAACTGAGCATGTGGAGAGACGTTCGTTCATCTAGCACAAAGGGAACGGGTTGCAGGAGAAACTTTTACTCTAGTTTCTCAGTGTGTTTCCTAGTGCCGGTTTGAAGTTCCTGCAGTTTTCACTGTAAAACCGAGTTGGAGCTAGTACCTCCCCATATATATGTATGGAGTGTAGTTTGCAACTGAAAAGGAACTTTGTGTTCCCAACAATCTAGTTGAAGGACGGCTTTCACACACACTTATCTCTCAGAACTGAGCATGTGGAGAGACGTTCGTTCATCTAGCACAAAGGGAACGGGTTGCAGGAGAAACTTTTACTCTAGTTTCTCAGTGTGTTTCCTAGTGCCGGTTTGAAGTTCCTGCAGTTTTCACTGTAAAACCGAGTTGGAGCTAGTACCTCCCCATATATATGTATGGAGTGTAGTTTGCAACTGAAAAGGAACTTTGTGTTCCCAACAATCTAGTTGAAGGACGGCTTTCACACACACTTATCTCTCAGAACTGAGCATGTGGAGAGACGTTCGTTCATCTAGCACAAAGGGAACGGGTTGCAGGAGAAACTTTTACTCTAGTTTCTCAGTGTGTTTCCTAGTTCCGGTTTGAAGTTCCTGCAGTTTTCACTGTAAAACCGAGTTGGAGCTAGTACCTCCCCATATATATGTATGGAGTGTAGTTTGCAACTGAAAAGGAACTTTGTGTTCCCAACAATATAGTTGAAGGACGGCTTTCACACACACTTATCTCTCAGAACTGAGCATGTGGAGAGACGTTCGTTCATCTAGCAAAAAGGGAACGGGTTGCAGGAGAAACTTTTACTCTAGTTTCTCAGTGTGTTTCCTAGTGCCGGTTTGAAGTTCCTGCAGTTTTCACTGTAAAACCGAGTTGGAGCTAGTACCTCCCCATATATATGTATGGAGTGTAGTTTGCAACTGAAAAGGAACTTTGTGTTCCCAACAATCTAGTTGAAGGACGGCTTTCACACACACTTATCTCTCAGAACTGAGCATGTGGAGAGACGTTCGTTCATCTAGCACAAAGGGAACGGGTTGCAGGAGAAACTTTTACTCTTGTTTCTCAGTGTGTTTCCTAGTGCCGGTTTGAAGTTCCTGCAGTTTTCACTGTAAAACCGAGTTGGAGCTAGTACCTCCCCATATATATGTATGGAGTGTAGTTTGCAACTGAAAAGGAACTTTGTGTTCCCAACAATCTAGTTGAAGGACGGCTTTCACACACACTTATCTCTCAGAACTGAGCATGTGGAGAGACGTTCGTTCATCTAGCACAAATGGAACGGGTTACAGGAGAAACTTTTACTCTAGTTTCTCAGTGTGTTTCCTAGTGCCGGTTTGAAGTTCCTGCAGTTTTCACTGTAAAACCGAGTTGGAGCTAGTACCTCCCCATATATATGTTTGGAGTGTAGTTTGCAACTGAAAAGGAACTTTGTGTTCCCAACAATCTAGTTGAAGTACGGCTTTCACACACACTTATCTCTCAGAACTGAGCATGTGGAGAGACGTTCATTCATCTAGCACAAAGGGAACGGGTTGCAGGAGAAACTTTTACTCTAGTTTCTCAGTGTGTTTCCTAGTGCCGGTTTGAAGTTCCTGCAGTTTTCACTGTAAAACCGAGTTGGAGCTAGTACCTCCCCATATATATGTATGGAGTGTAGTTTGCAACTGAAAAGGAACTTTGTGTTCCCAACAATCTAGTTGAAGGACGGCTTTCACACACACTTATCTCTCAGAACTGAGCATGTGGAGAGACGTTCATTCATCTAGCACAAAGGGAACGGGTTGCAGGAGAAACTTTTACTCTAGTTTCTCAGTGTGTTTCCTAGTGCCGGTTTGAAGTTCCTGCAGTTTTCACTGTAAAACCGAGTTGGAGCTAGTACCTCCCCATATATATGTATGGAGTGTAGTTTGCAACTGAAAAGGAACTTTGTGTTCCCAACAATCTAGTTGAAGGACGGCTTTCACACACACTTATCTCTCAGAACTGAGCATGTGGAGAGACGTTCGTTCATCTAGCACAAAGGGAACGGGTTGCAGGAGAAACTTTTACTCTAGTTTCTCAGTGTGTTTCCTAGTGCCGGTTTGAAGTTCCTGCAGTTTTCACTGTAAAACCGAGTTGGAGCTAGTACCTCCCCATATATATGTATGGAGTGTAGTTTGCAACTGAAAAGGAACTTTGTGTTCCCAACAATCTAGTTGAAGGACGGCTTTCACACACACTTATCTCTCAGAACTGAGCATGTGGAGAGACGTTCGTTCATCTAGCACAAAGGGAACGGGTTGCAGGAGAAACTTTTACTCTAGTTTCTCAGTGTGTTTCCTAGTGCCGGTTTGAAGTTCCTGCAGTTTTCACTGTAAAACCGAGTTGGAGCTAGTACCTCCCCATATATATGTATGGAGTGTAGTTTGCAACTGAAAAGGAACTTTGTGTTCCCAACAATCTAGTTGAAGGACGGCTTTCACACACACTTATCTCTCAGAACTGAGCATGTGGAGAGACGTTCGTTCATCTAGCACAAAGGGAACGGTTACAGGAGAAACTTTTACTCTAGTTTCTCAGTGTGTTTCCTAGTGCCGGTTTGAAGTTCCTGCAGTTTTCACTGTAAAACCGAGTTGGAGCTAGTACCTCCCCATATATATGTATGGAGTGTAGTTTGCAACTGAAAAGGAACTTTGTGTTCCCAACAATCTAGTTGAAGTACGGCTTTCACACACACTTATCTCTCAGAACTGAGCATGTGGAGAGACGTTCATTCATCTAGCACAAAGGGAACGGGTTGCAGGAGAAACTTTTACTCTAGTTTCTCAGTGTGTTTCCTAGTGCCGGTTTGAAGTTCCTGCAGTTTTCACTGTAAAACCGAGTTGGAGCTAGTACCTCCCCATATATATGTATGGAGTCTAGTTTGCAACTGAAAAGGAACTTTGTGTTCCCAACAATCTAGTTGAAGGACGGCTTTCACACACACTTATCTCTCAGAACTGAGCATGTGGAGAGACGTTCGTTCATCTAGCACAAAGGGAACGGGTTGCAGGAGAAACTTTTTCTCTAGTGTTTCAGTGTGTTTCCTAGTGCCGGTTTGAAGTTCCTGCTGTTTTCACTGTAAAACCGAGTTGGAGCTAGTACCTCCCCATATATATGTATGGAGTGTAGTTTGCAACTGAAAAGGAACTTTGTGTTCCCAACAATCTAGTTGAAGGACGGCTTTCACACACACTTATCTCTCAGAACTGAGCATGTGGAGAGACGTTCGTTCATCTAGCACAAAGGGAACGGGTTGCAGGAGAAACTTTTACTCTAGTTTCTCAGTGTGTTTCCTAGTGCCGGTTTGAAGTTCCTGCAGTTTTCACTGTAAAACCGAGTTGGAGCTAGTACCTCCCCATATATATGTATGGAGTGTAGTTTGCAACTGAAAAGGAACTGCGTGTTCCCAACAATCTAGTTGAAGGACGGCTTTCACACACAGGTATCTCTCAGAACTGAGCATGTGGAGAGACGTTCGTTCATCTAGCACAAAGGGAACGGGTTGCAGGAGAAACTTTTACTCTAGTTTCTCAGTGTGTTTCCTAGTGCCGGTTTGAAGTTCCTGCAGTTTTCACTGTAAAACCGAGTTGGAGCTAGTACCTCCCCATATATACGTATGGAGTGTAGTTTGCAACTGAAAAGGAACTTTGTGTTCCCAACAATCTAGTTGAAGGACGGCTTTCACACACACTTATCTCTCAGAACTGAGCATGTGGAGAGACGTTCGTTCATCTAGCACAAAGGGAACGGGTTGCAGGAGAAACTTTTACTCTAGTTTCTCAGTGTGTTTCCTAGTGCCGGTTTGAAGTTCCTGCAGTTTTCACTGTAAAACCGAGTTGGAGCTAGTACCTCCCCATATATATGTATGGAGTGTAGTTTGCAACTGAAAAGGAACTTTGTGTTCCCAACAATCTAGTTGAAGGACGGCTTTCACACACACTTATCTCTCAGAACTGAGCATGTGGAGAGACGTTCGTTCATCTAGCACAAAGGGAACGGGTTGCAGGGGAAACATTTACTCTAGTTTCTCAGTGTGTTTCCTAGTGCCGGTTTGAAGTTCCTGCAGTTTTCACTGTAAAACCGAGTTGGAGCTAGTACCTCCCCATATATATGTATGGAGTGTAGTTTGCAACTGAAAATGAACTTTGTGTTCCCAACAATCTAGTTGAAGGACGGCTTTCACACACACTTATCTCTCAGAACTGAGCATGTGGAGAGACGTTCGTTCATCTAGCACAAAGGGAACGGGTTGCAGGAGAAACTTTTTCTCTAGTTTTTCAGTGTGTTTCCTAGTGCCGGTTTGAAGTTCCTGCAGTTTTCACTGTAAAACCGAGTTGGAGCTAGTACCTCCCCATATATATGTATGGAGTGTAGTTTGCAACTGAAAAGGAACTTTGTGTTCCCAACAATCTAGTTGAAGGACGGCTTTCACACACACTTATCTCTCAGAACTGAGCATGTGGAGAGACGTTCGTTCATCTAGCACAAAGGGAACGGGTTGCAGGAGAAACTTTTACTCTAGTTTCTCAGTGTGTTTCCTAGTGCCGGTTTGAAGTTCCTGCAGTTTTCACTGTAAAACCGAGTTGGAGCTAGTACCTCCCCATATATATGTATGGAGTGTAGTTTGCAACTGAAAAGGAACTTTGTGTTCCCAACAATCTAGTTGAAGGACGGCTTTCACACACAGGTATCTCTCAGAACTGAGCATGTGGAGAGACGTTCGTTCATCTAGCACAAAGGGAACGGGTTGCAGGAGAAACTTTTACTCTAGTTTCTCAGTGTATTTCCTAGTGCCGGTTTGAAGTTCCTGCAGTTTTCACTGTAAAACCGAGTTGGAGCTAGTACCTCCCCATATATATGTATGGAGTGTAGTTTGCAACTGAAAAGGAACTTTGTGTTCCCAACAATCTAGTTGAAGGACGGCTTTCACACACACTTATCTCTCAGAACTGAGCATGTGGAGAGACGTTCGTTCATCTAGCACAAAGGGAACGGGTTGCAGGAGAAACTTTTACTCTAGTTTCTCAGTGTGTTTCCTAGTGCCGGTTTGAAGTTCCTGCAGTTTTCACTGTAAAACCGAGTTGGAGCTAGTACCTCCCCATATATATGTATGGAGTGTAGTTTGCAACTGAAAAGGAACTTTGTGTTCCCAACAATCTAGTTGAAGGACGGCTTTCACACACACTTATCTCTCAGAACTGAGCATGTGGAGAGACGTTCGTTCATCTAGCACAAAGGGAACGGGTTGCAGGAGAAACTTTTACTCTAGTTTCTCAGTGTGTTTCCTAGTGCCGGTTTGAAGTTCCTGCAGTTTTCACTGTAAAACCGAGTTGGAGCTAGTACCTCCCCATATATATGTATGGAGTGTAGTTTGCAACTGAAAAGGAACTTTGTGTTCCCAACAATCTAGTTGAAGGACGGCTTTCACACACACTTATCTCTCAGAACTGAGCATGTGGAGAGACGTTCGTTCATCTAGCACAAAGGGAACGGGTTGCAGGAGAAACTTTTACTCTAGTTTCTCAGTGTGTTTCCTAGTGCCGGTTTGAAGTTCCTGCAGTTTTCACTGTAAAACCGAGTTGGAGCTAGTACCTCCCCATATATATGTATGGAGTGTAGTTTGCAACTGAAAAGGAACTTTGTGTTCCCAACAATCTAGTTGAAGGACGGCTTTCACACACACATATCTCTCAGAACTGAGCATGTGGAGAGACGTTCGTTCATCTAGCACATATGGAACGGGTTACAGGAGAAACTTTTACTCTAGTTTCTCAGTGTGTTTCCTAGTGCCGGTTTGAAGTTCCTGCAGTTTTCACTGTAAAACCGAGTTGGAGCTAGTACCTCCCCATATATATGTATGGAGTGTAGTTTGCAACTGAAAAGGAACTTTGTGTTCCCAACAATCTAGTTGAAGGACGGCTTTCACACACACTTATCTCTGAGAACTGAGCATGTGGAGAGACGTTCGTTCATCTAGCACAAAGGGAACGGGTTGCAGGAGAAACTTTTACTCTAGTTTCTCAGTGTGTTTCCTAGTGCCGGTTTGAAGTTCCTGCAGTTTTCACTGTAAAACCGAGTTGGAGCTAGTACCTCCCCATATATATGTATGGAGTGTAGTTTGCAACTGAAAAGGAACTTTGTGTTCCCAACAATATAGTTGAAGGACGGCTTTCACACACACTTATCTCTCAGAACTGAGCATGTGGAGAGACGTTCGTTCATCTAGCACAAAGGAAACGGGTTGCAGGAGAAACTTTTACTCTAGTTTCTCAGTGTGTTTCCTAGTGCCGGTTTGAAGTTCCTGCAGTTATCACTGTAAAACCGAGTTGGAGCTAGTACTTCCCCATATATATGTATGGAGTGTAGTTTGCAACTGAAAAGGAACTTTGTGTTCCCAACAATCTAGTTGAAGGACGGCTTTCACACACACTTATCTCTCAGAACTGAGCATGTGGAGAGACGTTCGTTCATCTAGCACAAAGGGAACAGGTTGCAGGAGAAACTTTTACTCTAGTTTCTCAGTGTGTTTCCTAGTGCCGGTTTGAAGTTCCTGCAGTTTTCACTGTAAAACCGAGTTGGAGCTAGTACCTCCCCATATATATGTATGGAGTGTAGTTTGCAACTGAAAAGGAACTTTGTGTTCCCAACAATCTAGTTGAAGGACGGCTTTCACACACACTTATCTCTCAGAACTGAGCATGTGGAGAGACGTTCGTTCATCTAGCACAAAGGGAACGGGTTGCAGGAGAAACTTTTACTCTTGTTTCTCAGTGTGTTTCCTAGTGCCGGTTTGAAGTTCCTGCAGTTTTCACTGTAAAACCGAGTTGGAGCTAGTACCTCCCCATATATATGTATGAAGTGTAGTTTGCAACTGAAAAGGAACTTTGTGTTCCCAACAATCTAGTTGAAGGACGGCTTTCACACACACTTATCTCTCAGAACTGAGCATGTGGAGAGACGTTCGTTCATCTAGCACAAAGGGAACGGGTTACAGGAGAAACTTTTACTCTAGTTTCTCAGTGTGTTTCCTAGTGCCGGTTTGAAGTTCCTGCAGTTTTCACTGTAAAACCGAGTTGGAGCTAGTACCTCCCCATATATATGTATGGAGTGTAGTTTGCAACTGAAAAGGAACTTTGTGTTCCCAACAATCTAGTTGAAGTACGGCTTTCACACACACTTATCTCTCAGAACTGAGCATGTGGAGAGACGTTCATTCATCTAGCACAAAGGGAACGGGTTGCAGGAGAAACTTTTACTCTAGTTTCTCAGTGTGTTTCCTAGTGCCGGTTTGAAGTTCCTGCAGTTTTCACTGTAAAACCGAGTTGGAGCTAGTACCTCCCCATATATATGTATGGAGTGTAGTTTGCAACTGAAAAGGAACTTTGTGTTCCCAACAATCTAGTTGAAGGACGGCTTTCACACACACTTATCTCTCAGAACTGAGCATGTGGAGAGACGTTCATTCATCTAGCACAAAGGGAACGGGTTGCAGGAGAAACTTTTACTCTAGTTTCTCAGTGTGTTTCCTAGTGCCGGTTTGAAGTTCCTGCAGTTTTCACTGTAAAACCGAGTTGGAGCTAGTACCTCCCCATATATATGTATGGAGTGTAGTTTGCAACTGAAAAGGAACTTTGTGTTCCCAACAATCTAGTTGAAGGACGGCTTTCACACACACTTATCTCTCAGAACTGAGCATGTGGAGAGACGTTCGTTCATCTAGCACAAAGGGAACGGGTTGCAGGAGAAACTTTTACTCTAGTTTCTCAGTGTGTTTCCTAGTGCCGGTTTGAAGTTCCTGCAGTTTTCACTGTAAAACCGAGTTGGAGCTAGTACCTCCCCATATATATGTATGGAGTGTAGTTTGCAACTGAAAAGGAACTTTGTGTTCCCAACAATCTAGTTGAAGGACGGCTTTCACACACACTTATCTCTCAGAACTGAGCATGTGGAGAGACGTTCGTTCATCTAGCACAAAGGGAACGGGTTGCAGGAGAAACTTTTACTCTAGTTTCTCAGTGTGTTTCCTAGTGCCGGTTTGAAGTTCCTGCAGTTTTCAGTGTAAAACCGAGTTGGAGCTAGTACCTCCCCATATATATGTATGGAGTGTAGTTTGCAACTGAAAAGGAACTTTGTGTTCCCAACAATCTAGTTGAAGGACGGCTTTCACACACACTTATCTCTCAGAACTGAGCATGTGGAGAGACGTTCGTTCATCTAGCACAAAGGGAACGGGTTGCAGGTGAAACTTTTACTCTTGTTTCTCAGTGTGTTTCCTAGTGCCGGTTTGAAGTTCCTGCAGTTTTCACTGTAAAACCGAGTTGGAGCTAGTACCTCCCCATATATATGTATGGAGTGTAGTTTGCAACTGAAAAGGAACTTTGTGTTCCCAACAATCTAGTTGAAGGACGGCTTTCACACACACTTATCTCTCAGAACTGAGCATGTGGAGAGACGTTCGTTCATCTAGCACAAAGGGAACGGGTTACAGGAGAAACTTTTACTCTAGTTTCTCAGTGTGTTTCCTAGTGCCGGTTTGAAGTTCCTGCAGTTTTCACTGTAAAACCGAGTTGGAGCTAGTACCTCCCCATATATATGTATGGAGTGTAGTTTGCAACTGAAAAGGAACTTTGTGTTCCCAACAATCTAGTTGAAGTACGGCTTTCACACACACTTATCTCTCAGAACTGAGCATGTGGAGAGACGTTCGTTCATCTAGCACAAAGGGAACGGGTTGCAGGAGAAACTTTTACTCTAGTTTCTCAGTGTGTTTCCTAGTGCCGGTTTGAAGTTCCTGCAGTTTTCACTGTAAAACCGAGTTGGAGCTAGTACCTCCCCATATATATGTATGGAGTGTAGTTTGCAACTGAAAAGGAACTTTGTGTTCCCAACAATCTAGTTGAAGGACGGCTTTCACACACACTTATCTCTCAGAACTGAGCATGTGGAGAGACGTTCGTTCATCTAGCACAAAGGGAACGGGTTGCAGGAGAAACTTTTACTCTAGTTTCTCAGTGTGTTTCCTAGTGCCGGTTTGAAGTTCCTGCAGTTTTCACTGTAAAACCGAGTTGGAGCTAGTACCTCCCCATATATATGTATGGAGTGTAGTTTGCAACTGAAAAGGAACTTTGTGTTCCCAACAATCTAGTTGAAGGACGGCTTTCACACACACATATCTCTCAGAACTGAGCATGTGGAGAGACGTTCGTTCATCTAGCACAAAGGGAACGGGTTGCAGGAGAAACTTTTACTCTAGTTTCTCAGTGTGTTTCCTAGTTCCGGTTTGAAGTTCCTGCAGTTTTCACTGTAAAACCGAGTTGGAGCTAGTACCTCCCCATATATATGTATGGAGTGTAGTTTGCAACTGAAAAGGAACTTTGTGTTCCCAACAATATAGTTGAAGGACGGCTTTCACACACACTTATCTCTCAGAACTGAGCATGTGGAGAGACGTTCGTTCATCTAGCAAAAAGGGAACGGGTTGCAGGAGAAACTTTTACTCTAGTTTCTCAGTGTGTTTCCTAGTGCCGGTTTGAAGTTCCTGCAGTTTTCACTGTAAAACCGAGTTGGAGCTAGTACCTCCCCATATATATGTATGGAGTGTAGTTTGCAACTGAAAAGGAACTTTGTGTTCCCAACAATCTAGTTGAAGGACGGCTTTCACACACACTTATCTCTCAGAACTGAGCATGTGGAGAGACGTTCGTTCATCTAGCACAAAGGGAACGGGTTGCAGGAGAAACTTTTACTCTTGTTTCTCAGTGTGTTTCCTAGTGCCGGTTTGAAGTTCCTGCAGTTTTCACTGTAAAACCGAGTTGGAGCTAGTACCTCCCCATATATATGTATGGAGTGTAGTTTGCAACTGAAAAGGAACTTTGTGTTCCCAACAATCTAGTTGAAGGACGGCTTTCACACACACATATCTCTCAGAACTGAGCATGTGGAGAGACGTTCGTTCATCTAGCACAAATGGAACGGGTTACAGGAGAAACTTTTACTCTAGTTTCTCAGTGTGTTTCCTAGTGCCGGTTTGAAGTTCCTGCAGTTTTCACTGTAAAACCGAGTTGGAGCTAGTACCTCCCCATATATATGTTTGGAGTGTAGTTTGCAACTGAAAAGGAACTTTGTGTTCCCAACAATCTAGTTGAAGTACGGCTTTCACACACACTTATCTCTCAGAACTGAGCATGTGGAGAGACGTTCATTCATCTAGCACAAAGGGAACGGGTTGCAGGAGAAACTTTTACTCTAGTTTCTCAGTGTGTTTCCTAGTGCCGGTTTGAAGTTCCTGCAGTTTTCACTGTAAAACCGAGTTGGAGCTAGTACCTCCCCATATATATGTATGGAGTGTAGTTTGCAACTGAAAAGGAACTTTGTGTTCCCAACAATCTAGTTGAAGGACGGCTTTCACACACACTTATCTCTCAGAAATGAGCATGTGGAGAGACGTTCATTCATCTAGCACAAAGGGAACGGGTTGCAGGAGAAACTTTTACTCTAGTTTCTCAGTGTGTTTCCTAGTGCCGGTTTGAAGTTCCTGCAGTTTTCACTGTAAAACCGAGTTGGAGCTAGTACCTCCCCATATATATGTATGGAGTGTAGTTTGCAACTGAAAAGGAACTTTGTGTTCCCAACAATCTAGTTGAAGGACGGCTTTCACACACACTTATCTCTCAGAACTGAGCATGTGGAGAGACGTTCGTTCATCTAGCACAAAGGGAACGGGTTGCAGGAGAAACTTTTACTCTAGTTTCTCAGTGTGTTTCCTAGTGCCGGTTTGAAGTTCCTGCAGTTTTCACTGTAAAACCGAGTTGGAGCTAGTACCTCCCCATATATATGTATGGAGTGTAGTTTGCAACTGAAAAGGAACTTTGTGTTCCCAACAATCTAGTTGAAGGACGGCTTTCACACACACTTATCTCTCAGAACTGAGCATGTGGAGAGACGTTCGTTCATCTAGCACAAAGGGAACGGGTTGCAGGAGAAACTTTTACTCTAGTTTCTCAGTGTGTTTCCTAGTGCCGGTTTGAAGTTCCTGCAGTTTTCACTGTAAAACCGAGTTGGAGCTAGTACCTCCCCATATATATGTATGGAGTGTAGTTTGCAACTGAAAAGAAACTTTGTGTTCCCAACAATCTAGTTGAAGGACGGCTTTCACACACACTTATCTCTCAGAACTGAGCATGTGGAGAGACGTTCGTTCATCTAGCACAAAGGGAACGGTTACAGGAGAAACTTTTACTCTAGTTTCTCAGTGTGTTTCCTAGTGCCGGTTTGAAGTTCCTGCAGTTTTCACTGTAAAACCGAGTTGGAGCTAGTACCTCCCCATATATATGTATGGAGTGTAGTTTGCAACTGAAAAGGAACTTTGTGTTCCCAACAATCTAGTTGAAGGACGGCTTTCACACACACTTATCTCTCAGAACTGAGCATGTGGAGAGACGTTCATTCATCTAGCACAAAGGGAACGGGTTGCAGGAGAAACTTTTACTCTAGTTTCTCAGTGTGTTTCCTAGTGCCGGTTTGAAGTTCCTGCAGTTTTCACTGTAAAACCGAGTTGGAGCTAGTACCTCCCCATATATATGTATGGAGTCTAGTTTGCAACTGAAAAGGAACTTTGTGTTCCCAACAATCTAGTTGAAGGACGGCTTTCACACACACTTATCTCTCAGAACTGAGCATGTGGAGAGACGTTCATTCATCTAGCACAAAGGGAACGGGTTGCAGGAGAAACTTTTACTCTAGTTTCTCAGTGTGTTTCCTAGTGCCGGTTTGAAGTTCCTGCAGTTTTCACTGTAAAACCGTGTTGGAGCTAGTACCTCCCCATATATATGTATGGAGTGTAGTTTGCAACTGAAAAGGATCTTTGTGTTCCCAACAATCTAGTTGAAGGACGGCTTTCACACACACTTATCTCTCAGAACTGAGCATGTGGAGAGACGTTCGTTCATCTAGCAAAAAGGGAACGGGTTGCAGGAGAAACTTTTACTCTAGTTTCTCAGTGTGTTTCCTAGTGCCGGTTTGAAGTTCCTGCAGTTTTCACTGTAAAACCGAGTTGGAGCTAGTACCTCCCCATATATATGTATGGAGTGTAGTTTGCAACTGAAAAGGAACTTTGTGTTCCCAACAATCTAGTTGAAGGACGGCTTTCACACACACTTATCTCTCAGAACTGAGCATGTGGAGAGACGTTCGTTCATCTAGCACAAAGGGAACGGGTTGCAGGAGAAACTTTTACTCTTGTTTCTCAGTGTGTTTCCTAGTGCCGGTTTGAAGTTCCTGCAGTTTTCACTGTAAAACCGAGTTGGAGCTAGTACCTCCCCATATATATGTATGGAGTGTAGTTTGCAACTGAAAAGGAACTTTGTGTTCCCAACAATCTAGTTGAAGGACGGCTTTCACACACACATATCTCTCAGAACTGAGCATGTGGAGAGACGTTCGTTCATCTAGCACAAATGGAACGGGTTACAGGAGAAACTTTTACTCTAGTTTCTCAGTGTGTTTCCTAGTGCCGGTTTGAAGTTCCTGCAGTTTTCACTGTAAAACCGAGTTGGAGCTAGTACCTCCCCATATATATGTTTGGAGTGTAGTTTGCAACTGAAAAGGAACTTTGTGTTCCCAACAATCTAGTTGAAGTACGGCTTTCACACACACTTATCTCTCAGAACTGAGCATGTGGAGAGACGTTCGTTCATCTAGCACAAAGGGAACGGGTTGCAGGAGAAACTTTTACTCTTGTTTCTCAGTGTGTTTCCTAGTGCCGGTTTGAAGTTCCTGCAGTTTTCACTGTAAAACCGAGTTGGAGCTAGTACCTCCCCATATATATGTATGGAGTGTAGTTTGCAACTGAAAAGGAACTTTGTGTTCCCAACAATCTAGTTGAAGGACGGCTTTCACACACACATATCTCTCAGAACTGAGCATGTGGAGAGACGTTCGTTCATCTAGCACAAATGGAACGGGTTACAGGAGAAACTTTTACTCTAGTTTCTCAGTGTGTTTCCTAGTGCCGGTTTGAAGTTCCTGCAGTTTTCACTGTAAAACCGAGTTGGAGCTAGTACCTCCCCATATATATGTTTGGAGTGTAGTTTGCAACTGAAAAGGAACTTTGTGTTCCCAACAATCTAGTTGAAGTACGGCTTTCACACACACTTATCTCTCAGAACTGAGCATGTGGAGAGACGTTCATTCATCTAGCACAAAGGGAACGGGTTGCAGGAGAAACTTTTACTCTAGTTTCTCAGTGTGTTTCCTAGTGCCGGTTTGAAGTTCCTGCAGTTTTCACTGTAAAACCGAGTTGGAGCTAGTACCTCCCCATATATATGTATGGAGTGTAGTTTGCAACTGAAAAGGAACTTTGTGTTCCCAACAATCTAGTTGAAGGACGGCTTTCACACACACTTATCTCTCAGAACTGAGCATGTGGAGAGACGTTCATTCATCTAGCACAAAGGGAACGGGTTGCAGGAGAAACTTTTACTCTAGTTTCTCAGTGTGTTTCCTAGTGCCGGTTTGAAGTTCCTGCAGTTTTCACTGTAAAACCGAGTTGGAGCTAGTACCTCCCCATATATATGTATGGAGTGTAGTTTGCAACTGAAAAGGAACTTTGTGTTCCCAACAATCTAGTTGAAGGACGGCTTTCACACACACTTATCTCTCAGAACTGAGCATGTGGAGAGACGTTCGTTCATCTAGCACAAAGGGAACGGGTTGCAGGAGAAACTTTTACTCTAGTTTCTCAGTGTGTTTCCTAGTGCCGGTTTGAAGTTCCTGCAGTTTTCACTGTAAAACCGAGTTGGAGCTAGTACCTCCCCATATATATGTATGGAGTGTAGTTTGCAACTGAAAAGGAACTTTGTGTTCCCAACAATCTAGTTGAAGGACGGCTTTCACACACACTTATCTCTCAGAACTGAGCATGTGGAGAGACGTTCGTTCATCTAGCACAAAGGGAACGGGTTGCAGGAGAAACTTTTACTCTAGTTTCTCAGTGTGTTTCCTAGTGCCGGTTTGAAGTTCCTGCAGTTTTCACTGTAAAACCGAGTTGGAGCTAGTACCTCCCCATATATATGTATGGAGTGTAGTTTGCAACTGAAAAGAAACTTTGTGTTCCCAACAATCTAGTTGAAGGACGGCTTTCACACACACTTATCTCTCAGAACTGAGCATGTGGAGAGACGTTCGTTCATCTAGCACAAAGAGAACGGTTACAGGAGAAACTTTTACTCTAGTTTCTCAGTGTGTTTCCTAGTGCCGGTTTGAAGTTCCTGCAGTTTTCACTGTAAAACCGAGTTGGAGCTAGTACCTCCCCATATATATGTATGGAGTGTAGTTTGCAACTGAAAAGGAACTTTGTGTTCCCAACAATCTAGTTGAAGTACGGCTTTCACACACACTTATCTCTCAGAACTGAGCATGTGGAGAGACGTTCATTCATCTAGCACAAAGGGAACGGGTTGCAGGAGAAACTTTTACTCTAGTTTCTCAGTGTGTTTCCTAGTGCCGGTTTGAAGTTCCTGCAGTTTTCACTGTAAAACCGAGTTGGAGCTAGTACCTCCCCATATATATGTATGGAGTCTAGTTTGCAACTGAAAAGGAACTTTGTGTTCCCAACAATCTAGTTGAAGGACGGCTTTCACACACACTTATCTCTCAGAACTGAGCATGTGGAGAGACGTTCATTCATCTAGCTCAAAGGGAACGGGTTGCAGGAGAAACTTTTACTCTAGTTTCTCAGTGTGTTTCCTAGTGCCGGTTTGAAGTTCCTGCAGTTTTCACTGTAAAACCGTGTTGGAGCTAGTACCTCCCCATATATATGTATGGAGTGTAGTTTGCAACTGAAAAGGATCTTTGTGTTCCCAACAATCTAGTTGAAGGACGGCTTTCACACACACTTATCTCTCAGAACTGAGCATGTGGAGAGACGTTCGTTCATCTAGCACAAAGGGAACGGGTTGCAGGAGAAACTTTTACTCTAGTTTCTCAGTGTGTTTCCTAGTGCCGGTTTGAAGTTCCTGCAGTTTTCACTGTAAAACCGAGTTGGAGCTAGTACCTCCCCATATATATGTATGGAGTGTAGTTTGCAACTGAAAAGGAACTTTGTGTTCCCAACAATCTAGTTGAAGGACGGCTTTCACACACACTTATCTCTCAGAACTGAGCATGTGGAGAGACGTTCGTTCATCTAGCACAAAGGGAACGGGTTACAGGAGAAACTTTTACTCTAGTTTCTCAGTGTGTTTCCTAGTGCCGGTTTGAAGTTCCTGCAGTTTTCACTGTAAAACCGAGTTGGAGCTAGTACCTCCCCATATATATGTATGGAGTGTAGTTTGCAACTGAAAAGGAACTTTGTGTTCCCAACAATCTAGTTGAAGGACGGCTTTCACACACACTTATCTCTCAGAACTGAGCATGTGGAGAGACGTTCGTTCATCTAGCACAAAGGGAACGGGTTGCAGGAGAAACTTTTACTCTAGTTTCTCAGTGTGTTTCCTAGTGCCGGTTTGAAGTTCCTGCAGTTTTCACTGTAAAACCGAGTTGGAGCTAGTACCTCCCCATATATACGTATGGAGTGTAGTTTGCAACTGAAAAGGAACTTTGTGTTCCCAACAATCTAGGTGAAGGACGGCTTTCACACACAATTATCTCTCAGAACTGAGCATGTGGAGAGACGTTCGTTCATCTAGCACAAAGGGAACGGGTTGCAGGAGAAACTTTTACTCTAGATTCTCAGTGTGTTTCCTAGTGCCGGTTTGAAGTTCCTGCAGTTTTCACTGTAAAACCGAGTTGGAGCTAGTACCTCCCCATATATACTTATGGAGTGTAGTTTGCAACTGAAAAGGAACTTTGTGTTCCCAACAATCTAGTTGAAGGACGGCTTTCACACACACTTATCTCTCAGAACTGAGCATGTGGAGAGACGTTCGTTCATCTAGCACAAAGGGAACGGGTTGCAGGAGAAACTTTTACTCTAGTTTCTCAGTGTGTTTCCTAGTGCCGGTTTGAAGTTCCTGCAGTTTTCACTGTAAAACCGAGTTGGAGCTAGTACCTCCCCATATATATGTATGGAGTGTAGTTTGCAACTGAAAAGGAACTTTGTGTTCCCAACAATCTAGCTGAAGGACGGCTTTCACACACACTTATCTCTCAGAACTGAGCATGTGGAGATACTTTCGTTCATCTAGCACAAAGGGAACGGGTTGCAGGAGAAACTTTTACTCTAGTTTTTCAGTGTGTTTCCTAGTGCCGGTTTGAAGTTCCTGCAGTTTTCACTGTAAAACCGAGTTGGAGCTAGTACCTCCCCATATATATGTATGGAGTGTAGTTTGCAACTGAAAAGGAACTTTGTGTTCCCAACAATCTAGTTGAAGGACGGCTTTCACACACACTTATCTCTCAGAACTGAGCATGTGGAGAGACGTTCGTTCATCTAGCACAAAGGGAACGGGTTGCAGGAGAAACTTTTACTCTAGTTTCTCAGTGTGTTTCCTAGTGCCGGTTTGAAGTTCCTGCAGTTTTCACTGTAAAACCGAGTTGGAGCTAGTACCTACCCATATATATGTATGGAGTGTAGTTTGCAACTGAAAAGGAACTTTGTGTTCCCAACAATCTAGTTGAAGGACGGCTTTCACACACACTTATCTCTCAGAAATGAGCATGTAGAGAGACGTTCGTTCATCTAGCACAAAGGGAACGGGTTGCAGGAGAAACTTTTACTCTAGTTTCTCAGTGTGTTTCCTAGTGCCGGTTTGAAGTTCCTGCAGTTTTCACTGTAAAACCGAGTTGGAGCTAGTACCTCCCCATATATATGTATGGAGTGTAGTTTGCAACTGAAAAGGAACTTTGTGTTCCCAACAATCTAGTTGAAGGACGGCTCTCACACACACTTATCTCTCAGAACTGAGCATGTGGAGAGACGTTCGTTCATCTAGCACAAAGGGAACGGGTTGCAGGAGAAACTTTTACTCTAGTTTCTCAGTGTGTTTCCTTGTGCCGGTTTGAAGTTCCTGCAGTTTTCACTGTAAAACCGAGTTGGAGCTAGTACCTCCCCATATATATGTATGGAGTGTAGTTTGCAACTGAAAAGGAACTTTGTGTTCCCAACAATCTAGTTGAAGGACGGCTTTCACACACACTTATCTCTCAGAACTGAGCATGTGGAGAGACGTTCGTTCATCTAGCACAAAGGGAACGGGTTGCAGGAGAAACTTTTACTCTAGTTTCTCAGTGTGTTTCCTAGTGCCGGTTTGAAGTTCCTGCAGTTTTCACTGTAAAACCGAGTTGGAGCTAGTACCTCCCCATATATATGTATGGAGTGTAGTTTGCAACTGAAAAGGAACTTTGTGTTCCCAACAATCTAGTTGAAGTACGGCTTTCACACACACTTATCTCTCAGAACTGAGCATGTGGAGAGACGTTCGTTCATCTAGCACAAAGGGAACGGGTTGCAGGAGAAAATTTTACTCTAGTTTCTCAGTGTGTTTCCTAGTGCCGGTTTGAAGTTCCTGCAGTTTTCACTGTAAAACCGAGTTGGAGCTAGTACCTCCCCATATATATGTATGGAGTGTAGTTTGCAACTGAAAAGGAACTTTGTGTTCCCAACAATCTAGTTGAAGGACGGCTTTCACACACACTTATCTCTCAGAACTGAGCATGTGGAGAGACGTTCGTTCATCTAGCACAAAGGGAACGGGTTGCAGGAGAAACTTTTACTCTAGTTTCTCAGTGTGTTTCCTAGTGCCGGTTTGAAGTTCCTGCAGTTTTCACTGTAAAACCGAGTTGGAGCTAGTACCTCCCCATATATATGTATGGAGTGTAGTTTGCAACTGAAAAGGAACTTTGTGTTCCCAACAATCTAGTTGAAGGACGGCTTTCACACACACTTATCTCTCAGAACTGAGCATGTGGAGAGACGTTCGTTCATCTAGCACAAAGGGAACGGGTTGCAGGAGAAACTTTTACTCTAGTTTCTCAGTGTGTTTCCTAGTGCCGGTTTGAAGTTCCTGCAGTTTTCACTGTAAAACCGAGTTGGAGCTAGTACCTCCCCATATATATGTATGGAGTGTAGTTTGCAACTGAAAAGGAACTTTGTGTTCCCAACAATCTAGTTGAAGGACGGCTTTCACACACACATATCTCTCAGAACTGAGCATGTGGAGAGACGTTCGTTCATCTAGCACAAAGGGAACGGGTTGCAGGAGAAACTTTTACTCTAGTTTCTCAGTGTGTTTCCTAGTGCCGGTTTGAAGTTCCTGCAGTTTCCACTGTAAAACCGAGTTGGAGCTAGTACCTCCCCATATATATGTATGGAGTGTAGTTTGCAACTGAAAAGGAACTTTGTGTTCCCAACAATCTAGTTGAAGGACGGCTTTCACACACACTTATCTCTCAGAACTGAGCATGTGGAGAGACGTTCGTTCATCTAGCACAAAGGGAACGGGTTGCAGGAGAAACTTTTACTCTAGTTTCTCAGTGTGTTTCCTAGTGCCGGTTTGAAGTTCCTGCAGTTTTCACTGTAAAACCGAGTTGGAGCTAGTACCTCCCCATATATATGTATGGAGTGTAGTTTGCAACTGAAAAGGAACTTTGTGTTCCCAACAATCTAGTTGAAGGACGGCTTTCACACACACTTATCTCTCAGAACTGAGCATGTGGAGAGACGTTCGTTCATCTAGCACAAAGGGAACAGGTTGCAGGAGAAACTTTTACTCTAGTTTTTCAGTGTGTTTCCTAGTGCCGGTTTGAAGTTCCTGCAGTTTTCACTGTAAAACCGAGTTGGAGCTAGTACCTCCCCATATATATGTATGGAGTGTAGTTTGCAACTGAAAAGGAACTTTGTGTTCCCAACAATCTAGTTGAAGGACGGCTTTCACACACACTTATCTCTCAGAACTGAGCATGTGGAGAGACGTTCGTTCATCTAGCACAAAGGGAACGGGTTGCAGGAGAAACTTTTACTCTAGTTTCTCAGTGTGTTTCCTAGTGCCGGTTTGAAGTTCCTGCAGTTTTCACTGTAAAACCGAGTTGGAGCTAGTACCTCCCCATATATACGTATGGAGTGTAGTTTGCAACTGAAAAGGAACTTTGTGTTCCCAACAATCTAGGTGAAGGACGGCTTTCACACACAATTATCTCTCAGAACTGAGCATGTGGAGAGACGTTCGTTCATCTAGCACAAAGGGAACGGGTTGCAGGAGAAACTTTTACTCTAGATTCTCAGTGTGTTTCCTAGTGCCGGTTTGAAGTTCCTGCAGTTTTCACTGTAAAACCGAGTTGGAGCTAGTAACTCCCCATATATACTTATGGAGTGTAGTTTGCAACTGAAAAGGAACTTTGTGTTCCCAACAATCTAGTTGAAGGACGGCTTTCACACACACTTATCTCTCAGAACTGAGCATGTGGAGAGACGTTCGTTCATCTAGCACAAAGGGAACGGGTTGCAGGAGAAACTTTTACTCTAGTTTCTCAGTGTGTTTCCTAGTGCCGGTTTGAAGTTCCTGCAGTTTTCACTGTAAAACCGAGTTGGAGCTAGTACCTCCCCATATATATGTATGGAGTGTAGTTTGCAACTGAAAAGGAACTTTGTGTTCCCAACAATCTAGCTGAAGGACGGCTTTCACACACACTTATCTCTCAGAACTGAGCATGTGGAGAGACGTTCGTTCATCTAGCACAAAGGGAACGGGTTGCAGGAGAAACATTTACTCTAGTTTTTCAGTGTGTTTCCTAGTGCCGGTTTGAAGTTCCTGCAGTTTTCAGTGTAAAACCGAGTTGGAGCTAGTACCTCCCCATATATATGTATGGAGTGTAGTTTGCAACTGAAAAGGAACTTTGTGTTCCCAACAATCTAGTTGAAGGACGGCTTTCACACACACTTATCTCTCAGAACTGATCATGTGGAGAGACGTTCGTTCATCTAGCACAAAGGGAACGGGTTGCAGGAGAAACTTTTACTCTAGTTTCTCAGTGTGTTTCCTAGTGCCGGTTTGAAGTTCCTGCAGTTTTCACTGTAAAACCGAGTTGGAGCTAGTACCTACCCATATATATGTATGGAGTGTAGTTTGCAACTGAAAAGGAACTTTGTGTTCCCAACAATCTAGTTGAAGGACGGCTTTCACACACACTTATCTCTCAGAAATGAGCATGTAGAGAGACGTTCGTTCATCTAGCACAAAGGGAACGGGTTGCAGGAGAAACTTTTACTCTAGTTTCTCAGTGTGTTTCCTAGTGCCGGTTTGAAGTTCCTGCAGTTTTCACTGTAAAACCGAGTTGGAGCTAGTACCTCCCCATATATATGTATGGAGTGTAGTTTGCAACTGAAAAGGAACTTTGTGTTCCCAACAATCTAGTTGAAGGACGGCTCTCACACACACTTATCTCTCAGAACTGAGCATGTGGAGAGACGTTCGTTCATCTAGCACAAAGGGAACGGGTTGCAGGAGAAACTTTTACTCTAGTTTCTCAGTGTGTTTCCTAGTGCCGGTTTGAAGTTCCTGCAGTTTTCACTGTAAAACCGAGTTGGAGCTAGTACCTCCCCATATATATGTATGGAGTGTAGTTTGCAACTGAAAAGGAACTTTGTGTTCCCAACAATCTAGTTGAAGGACGGCTTTCACACACACTTATCTCTCAGAACTGAGCATGTGGAGAGACGTTCGTTCATCTAGCACAAAGGGAACGGGTTGCAGGAGAAACTTTTACTCTAGTTTTTCAGTGTGTTTCCTAGTGCCGGTTTGAAGTTCCTGCAGTTTTCACTGTAAAACCGAGTTGGAGCTAGTACCTCCCCATATATATGTATGGAGTGTAGTTTGCAACTGAAAAGGAACTTTGTGTTCCCAACAATCTAGTTGAAGGACGGCTTTCACACACACTTATCTCTCAGAACTGAGCATGTGGAGAGACGTTCGTTCATCTAGCACAAAGGGAACGGGTTGCAGGAGAAACTTTTACTCTAGTTTCTCAGTGTGTTTCCTAGTGCCGGTTTGAAGTTCCTGCAGTTTTCACTGTAAAACCGAGTTGGAGCTAGTACCTACCCATATATATGTATGGAGTGTAGTTTGCAACTGAAAAGGAACTTTGTGTTCCCAACAATCTAGTTGAAGGACGGCTTTCACACACACTTATCTCTCAGAAATGAGCATGTAGAGAGACGTTCGTTCATCTAGCACAAAGGGAACGGGTTGCAGGAGAAACTTTTACTCTAGTTTCTCAGTGTGTTTCCTAGTGCCGGTTTGAAGTTCCTGCAGTTTTCACTGTAAAACCGAGTTGGAGCTAGTACCTCCCCATATATATGTATGGAGTGTAGTTTGCAACTGAAAAGGAACTTTGTGTTCCCAACAATCTAGTTGAAGGACGGCTCTCACACACACTTATCTCTCAGAACTGAGCATGTGGAGAGACGTTCGTTCATCTAGCACAAAGGGAACGGGTTGCAGGAGAAACTTTTACTCTAGTTTCTCAGTGTGTTTCCTAGTGCCGGTTTGAAGTTCCTGCAGTTTTCACTGTAAAACCGAGTTGGAGCTAGTACCTCCCCATATATATGTATGGAGTGTAGTTTGCAACTGAAAAGGAACTTTGTGTTCCCAACAATCTAGTTGAAGGACGGCTTTCACACACACTTATCTCTCAGAACTGAGCATGTGGAGAGACGTTCGTTCATCTAGCACAAAGGGAACGGGTTGCAGGAGAAACTTTTACTCTAGTTTCTCAGTGTGTTTCCTAGTGCCGGTTTGAAGTTCCTGCAGTTTTCACTGTAAAACCGAGTTGGAGCTAGTACCTCCCCATATATATGTATGGAGTGTAGTTTGCAACTGAAAAGGAACTTTGTGTTCCCAACAATCTAGTTGAAGGACGGCTTTCACACACACTTATCTCTCAGAACTGAGCATGTGGAGAGACGTTCGTTCATCTAGCACAAAGGGAACGGGTTGCAGGAGAAACGTTTACTCTAGTTTCTCAGTGTGTTTCCTAGTGCCGGTTTGAAGTTCCTGCAGTTTTCACTGTAAAACCGAGTTGGAGCTAGTACCTCCCCATATATATGTATGGAGTGTAGTTTGCAACTGAAAAGGAACTTTGTGTTCCCAACAATCTAGTTGAAGGACGGCTTTCACACACACTTATCTCTCAGAACTGAGCATGTGGAGAGACGTTCGTTCATCTAGCACAAAGGGAACGGGTTGCAGGAGAAACTTTTACTCTAGTTTCTCAGTGTGTTTCCTAGTGCCGGTTTGAAGTTCCTGCAGTTTTCACTGTAAAACCGAGTTGGAGCTAGTACCTCCCCATATATATGTATGGAGTGTAGTTTGCAACTGAAAAGGAACTTTGTGTTCCCAACAATCTAGTTGAAGGACGGCTTTCACACACACTTATCTCTCAGAACTGAGCATGTGGAGAGACGTTCGTTCATCTAGCACAAAGGGAACGGGTTGCAGGAGAAACTTTTACTCTAGTTTCTCAGTGTGTTTCCTAGTGCCGGTTTGAAGTTCCTGCAGTTTTCACTGTAAAACCGAGTTGGAGCTAGTACCTCCCCATATATATGTATGGAGTGTAGTTTGCAACTGAAAAGGAACTTTGTGTTCCCAACAATCTAGTTGAAGGACGGCTTTCACACACACTTATCTCTCAGAACTGAGCATGTGGAGAGACGTTCGTTCATCTAGCACAAAGGGAACGGGTTGCAGGAGAAACTTTTACTCTAGTTTCTCAGTGTGTTTCCTAGTGCCGGTTTGAAGTTCCTGCAGTTTTCACTGTAAAACCGAGTTGGAGCTAGTACCTACCCATATATATGTATGGAGTGTAGTTTGCAACTGAAAAGGAACTTTGTGTTCCCAACAATCTAGTTGAAGGACGGCTTTCACACACACTTATCTCTCAGAAATGAGCATGTAGAGAGACGTTCGTTCATCTAGCACAAAGGGAACGGGTTGCAGGAGAAACTTTTACTCTAGTTTCTCAGTGTGTTTCCTAGTGCCGGTTTGAAGTTCCTGCAGTTTTCACTGTAAAACCGAGTTGGAGCTAGTACCTCCCCATATATATGTATGGAGTGTAGTTTGCAACTGAAAAGGAACTTTGTGTTCCCAACAATCTAGTTGAAGGACGGCTCTCACACACACTTATCTCTCAGAACTGAGCATGTGGAGAGACGTTCGTTCATCTAGCACAAAGGGAACGGGTTGCAGGAGAAACTTTTACTCTAGTTTCTCAGTGTGTTTCCTAGTGCCGGTTTGAAGTTCCTGCAGTTTTCACTGTAAAACCGAGTTGGAGCTAGTACCTCCCCATATATATGTATGGAGTGTAGTTTGCAACTGAAAAGGAACTTTGTGTTCCCAACAATCTAGTTGAAGGACGGCTTTCACACACACTTATCTCTCAGAACTGAGCATGTGGAGAGACGTTCGTTCATCTAGCACAAAGGGAACGGGTTGCAGGAAAAACTTTTACTCTAGTTTTTCAGTGTGTTTCCTAGTGCCGGTTTGAAGTTCCTGCAGTTTTCACTGTAAAACCGAGTTGGAGCTAGTACCTCCCCATATATATGTATGGAGTGTAGTTTGCAACTGAAAAGGAACTTTGTGTTCCCAACAATCTAGTTGAAGGACGGCTTTCACACACACTTATCTCTCAGAACTGAGCATGTGGAGAGACGTTCGTTCATCTAGCACAAAGGGAACGGGTTGCAGGAGAAACTTTTACTCTAGTTTCTCAGTGTGTTTCCTAGTGCCGGTTTGAAGTTCCTGCAGTTTTCACTGTAAAACCGAGTTGGAGCTAGTACCTACCCATATATATGTATGGAGTGTAGTTTGCAACTGAAAAGGAACTTTGTGTTCCCAACAATCTAGTTGAAGGACGGCTTTCACACACACTTATCTCTCAGAAATGAGCATGTAGAGAGACGTTCGTTCATCTAGCACAAAGGGAACGGGTTGCAGGAGAAACTTTTACTCTAGTTTCTCAGTGTGTTTCCTAGTGCCGGTTTGAAGTTCCTGCAGTTTTCACTGTAAAACCGAGTTGGAGCTAGTACCTCCCCATATATATGTATGGAGTGTAGTTTGCAACTGAAAAGGAACTTTGTGTTCCCAACAATCTAGTTGAAGGACGGCTCTCACACACACTTATCTCTCAGAACTGAGCATGTGGAGAGACGTTCGTTCATCTAGCACAAAGGGAACGGGTTGCAGGAGAAACTTTTACTCTAGTTTCTCAGTGTGTTTCCTAGTGCCGGTTTGAAGTTCCTGCAGTTTTCACTGTAAAACCGAGTTGGAGCTAGTACCTCCCCATATATATGTATGGAGTGTAGTTTGCAACTGAAAAGGAACTTTGTGTTCCCAACAATCTAGTTGAAGGACGGCTTTCACACACACTTATCTCTCAGAACTGAGCATGTGGAGAGACGTTCGTTCATCTAGCACAAAGGGAACGGGTTGCAGGAGAAACTTTTACTCTAGTTTCTCAGTGTGTTTCCTAGTGCCGGTTTGAAGTTCCTGCAGTTTTCACTGTAAAACCGAGTTGGAGCTAGTACCTCCCCATATATATGTATGGAGTGTAGTTTGCAACTGAAAAGGAACTTTGTGTTCCCAACAATCTAGTTGAAGGACGGCTTTCACACACACTTATCTCTCAGAACTGAGCATGTGGAGAGACGTTCGTTCATCTAGCAAAAAGGGAACGGGTTGCAGGAGAAACTTTTACTCTAGTTTCTCAGTGTGTTTCCTAGTGCCGGTTTGAAGTTCCGGCAGTTTTCACTGTAAAACCGAGTTGGAGCTAGTACCCTCCCCATATATATGTATGGAGTGTAGTTTGCAACTGAAAAGGAACTTTGTGTTCCCAACAATCTAGTTGAAGGACGGCTTTCACACACACTTATCTCTCAGAACTGAGCATGTGGAGAGACGTTCGTTCATCTAGCACAAAGGGAACGGGTTGCAGGAGAAACTTTTACTCTAGTTTCTCAGTGTGTTTCCTAGTGCCGGTTTGAAGTTCCTGCAGTTTTCACTGTAAAACCGAGTTGGAGCTAGTACCTCCCCATATATATGTATGGAGTGTAGTTTGCAACTGAAAAGGAACTTTGTGTTCCCAACAATCTAGTTGAAGGACGGCTTTCACACACACTTATCTCTCAGAACTGAGCATGTGGAGAGACGTTCGTTCATCTAGCACAAAGGGAACGGGTTGCAGGAGAAACTTTTACTCTAGTTTCTCAGTGTGTTTCCTAGTGCCGGTTTGAAGTTCCTGCAGTTTTCACTGTAAAACCGAGTTGGAGCTAGTACCTCCCCATATATATGTATGGAGTGTAGTTTGCAACTGAAAAGGAACTTTGTGTTCCCAACAATCTAGTTGAAGGACGGCTTTCACACACACATATCTCTCAGAACTGAGCATGTGGAGAGACGTTCGTTCATCTAGCACAAAGGGAACGGGTTGCAGGAGAAACTTTTACTCTAGTTTCTCAGTGTGTTTCCTAGTGCCGGTTTGAAGTTCCTGCAGTTTCCACTGTAAAACCGAGTTGGAGCTAGTACCTCCCCATATATATGTATGGAGTGTAGTTTGCAACTGAAAAGGAACTTTGTGTTCCCAACAATCTAGTTGAAGGACGGCTTTCACACACACTTATCTCTCAGAACCTAGCATGTGGAGAGACGTTCGTTCATCTAGCACAAAGGGAACGGGTTGCAGGAGAAACTTTTACTCTAGTTTCTCAGTGTGTTTCCTAGTGCCGGTTTGAAGTTCCTGCAGTTTTCACTGTAAAACCGAGTTGGAGCTAGTACCTCCCCATATATATGTATGGAGTGTAGTTTGCAACTGAAAAGGAACTTTGTGTTCCCAACAATCTAGTTGAAGGACGGCTTTCACACACACTTATCTCTCAGAACTGAGCATGTGGAGAGACGTTCGTTCATCTAGCACAAAGGGAACAGGTTGCAGGAGAAACTTTTACTCTAGTTTTTCAGTGTGTTTCCTAGTGCCGGTTTGAAGTTCCTGCAGTTTTCACTGTAAAACCGAGTTGGAGCTAGTACCTCCCCATATATATGTATGGAGTGTAGTTTGCAACTGAAAAGGAACTTTGTGTTCCCAACAATCTAGTTGAAGGACGGCTTTCACACACACTTATCTCTCAGAACTGAGCATGTGGAGAGACGTTCGTTCATCTAGCACAAAGGGAACGGGTTGCAGGAGAAACTTTTACTCTAGTTTCTCAGTGTGTTTCCTAGTGCCGGTTTGAAGTTCCTGCAGTTTTCACTGTAAAACCGAGTTGGAGCTAGTACCTCCCCATATATATGTATGGAGTGTAGTTTGCAACTGAAAAGGAACTTTGTGTTCCCAACAATATAGTTGAAGGACGGCTTTCACACACACTTATCTCTCAGAACTGAGCATGTGGAGAGACGTTCGTTCATCTAGCACAAAGGGAACGGGTTGCAGGAGAAACTTTTACTCTAGTTTCTCAGTGTGTTTCCTAGTGCCGGTTTGAAGTTCCTGCAGTTTTCACTGTAAAACCGAGTTGGAGCTAGTACCTCCCCATATATATGTATGGAGTGTAGTTTGCAACTGAAAAGGAACTTTGTGTTCCCAACAATCTAGTTGAAGGACGGCTTTCACACACACTTATCTCTCAGAACTGAGCATGTGGAGAGACGTTCGTTCATCTAGCACAAAGGGAACGGGTTGCAGGAGAAACTTTTACTCTAGTTTCTCAGGGTGTTTCCTAGTGCTGGTTTGAAGTTCCTGCAGTTTTCACTGTAAAACAGAGTTGGAGCTAGTACCTCCCCATATATATGTATGGAGTGTAGTTTGCAACTGAAAAGGAACTTTGTGTTCCCAACAATCTAGTTGAAGGACGGCTTTCACACACACATATCTCTCAGAACTGAGCATGTGGAGAGACGTTCGTTCATCTAGCACAAAGGGAACGGGTTGCAGGAGAAACTTTTACTCTAGTTTCTCAGTGTGTTTCCTAGTGCCGGTTTGAAGTTCCTGCAGTTTTCACTGTAAAACCGAGTTGGAGCTAGTACCTCCCCATATATATGTATGGAGTGTAGTTTGCAACTGAAAAGGAACTTTGTGTTCCCAACAATCTAGTTGAAGGACGGCTTTCACACACACTTATCTCTCAGAACTGAGCATGTGGAGAGACGTTCGTTCATCTAGCACAAATGGAACGGGTTGCAGGAGAAACTTTTACTCTAGTTTCTCAGTGTGTTTCCTAGTGCCGGTTTGAAGTTCCTGCAGTTTTCACTGTAAAACCGAGTTGGAGCTAGTACCTCCCCATATATATGTATGGAGTGTAGTTTGCAACTGAAAAGGAACTTTGTGTTCCCAACAATCTAGTTGAAGGACGGCTTTCACACACACTTATCTCTCAGAACTGAGCATGTGGAGAGACGTTCGTTCATCTAGCACAAAGGGAACGGGTTGCAGGAGAAACTTTTACTCTAGTTTCTCAGTGTGTTTCCTAGTGCCGGTTTGACGTTCCTGAAGTTTTCACTGTAAAACCGAGTTGGAGCTAGTACCTCCCCATATATAAGTATGGAGTGTAGTTTGCAACTGAAAAGGAACTTTGTGTTCCCAAGAATCTAGGTGAAGGACGGCTTTCACACACACTTATCTCTCAGAACTGAGCATGTGGAGAGACGTTCGTTCATCTAGCACAAAGGGAACGGGTTGCAGGAGAAACTTTTACTCTAGTTTCTCAGTGTGTTTCCTAGTGCCGGTTTGAAGTTCCTGCAGTTTTCACTGTAAAACCGAGTTGGAGCTAGTACCCCCCCATATATATGTATGGATTGTAGTTTGCAACTGAAAAGGAACTTTGTGTTCCCAACAATCTATTTGAAGGACGGCTTTCACACACACTTATCTCTCAGAACTGAGCATGTGGAGAGACGTTCGTTCATCTAGCACAAAGGGAATGGGTTGCAGGAGAAACTTTTACTCTAGTTTCTCAGTGTGTTTCCTAGTGCCGGTTTGAAGTTCCTGCAGTTTTCACTGTAAAACCGAGTTGGAGCTAGTACCTCCCCATATATATGTATGGAGTGTAGTTTGCAACTGAAAAGGAACTTTGTGTTCCCAACAATCTAGTTGAAGGACGGCTTTCACACACACTTATCTCTCAGAACTGAGCATGTGGAGAGACGTTCGTTCATCTAGCACAAAGGGAACGGGTTGCAGGAGAAACTTTTACTCTAGTTTCTCAGTGTGTTTCCTAGTGCCGGTTTGAAGTTCCTGCAGTTTTCACTGTAAAACCGAGTTGGAGCTAGTACCTCCCCATATATATGTATGGAGTGTAGTTTGCAACTGAAAAGGAACTTTGTGTTCCCAACAATCTAGTTGAAGGACGGCTTTCACACACACTTATCTCTCAGAACTGAGCATGTGGAGAGACGTTCGTTCATCTAGCACAAAGGGAACGGGTTGCAGGAGAAACTTTTACTCTAGTTTCTCAGTGTGTTTCCTAGTGCCGGTTTGAAGTTCCTGCAGTTTTCACTGTAAAACCGAGTTGGAGCTAGTACCTCCCCATATATATGTATGGAGTGTAGTTTGCAACTGAAAAGGAACTTTGTGTTCCCAACAATCTAGTTGAAGGACGGCTTTCACACACACTTATCTCTCAGAACTGAGCATGTGGAGAGACGTTCGTTCATCTAGCACAAAGGGAACGGGTTGCAGGAGAAACTTTTACTCTAGTTTCTCAGTGTGTTTCCTAGTGCCGGTTTGAAGTTCCTGCAGTTTTCACTGTAAAACCGAGTTGGAGCTAGTACCTCCCCATATATATGTATGGAGTGTAGTTTGCAACTGAAAAGGAACTTTGTGTTCCCAACAATCTAGTTGAAGGACGGCTTTCACACACAATTTTCTCTCAGAACTGAGCATGTGGAGAGACGTTCGTTCATCTAGCACAAAGGGAACGGGTTGCAGGAGAAACTTTTACTCTAGTTTCTCAGTGTGTTTCCTAGTGCCGGTTTGAAGTTCCTGCAGTTTTCACTGTAAAACCGAGTTGGAGCTAGTACCTCCCCATATATATGTATGGAGTGTAGTTTGCAACTGAAAAGGAACTTTGTGTTCCCAACAATCTAGTTGAAGGACGGCTTTCACACACACTTATCTCTCAGAACTGAGCATGTGGAGAGACGTTCGTTCATCTAGCACAAAGGGAACGGGTTGCAGGAGAAACTTTTACTCTAGTTTCTCAGTGTGTTTCCTAGTGCCGGTTTGAAGTTCCTGCAGTTTTCACTGTAAAACCGAGTTGGAGCTAGTACCTCCCCATATATATGTATGGAGTGTAGTTTGCAACTGAAAAGGAACTTTGTGTTCCCAAGAATCTAGGTGAAGGACGGCTTTCACACACACTTATCTCTCAGAACTGAGCATGTGGAGAGACGTTCGTTCATCTAGCACAAAGGGAACGGGTTGCAGGAGAAACTTTTACTCTAGTTTCTCAGTGTGTTTCCTAGTGCCGGTTTGAAGTTCCTGCAGTTTTCACTGTAAAACCGAGTTGGAGCTAGTACCTCCCCATATATACGTATGGAGTGTAGTTTGCAACTGAAAAGGAACTTTGTGTTCCCAACAATCTAGTTGAAGGACGGCTTTCACACACACTTATCTCTCAGAACTGAGCATGTGGAGAGAAGTTCGTTCATCTAGCACAAAGGGAACGGGTTGCAGGAGAAACTTTTACTCTAGTTTCTCAGTGTGTTTCCTAGTGCCGGTTTGAAGTTCCTGCAGTTTTCACTGTAAAACCGAGTTGGAGCTAGTACCTCCCCATATATATGTATGGAGTGTAGTTTGCAACTGAAAAGGAACTTTGTGTTCCCAACAATCTAGTTGAAGGACGGCTTTCACACACACTTATCTCTCAGAACTGAGCATGTGGAGAGACGTTCGTTCATCTAGCACAAAGGGAACGGGTTGCAGGAGAAACTTTTACTCTAGTTTCTCAGTGTGTTTCCTAGTGCCGGTTTGAAGTTCCTGCAGTTTTCACTGTAAAACCGAGTTGGAGCTAGTACCTCCCCATATATATGTATGGAGTGTAGTTTGCAACTGAAAAGGAACTTTGTGTTCCCAACAATCTAGTTGAAGGACGGCTTTCACACACACTTATCTCTCAGAACTGAACATGTGGAGAGACGTTCGTTCATCTAGCACAAAGGGAACGGGTTGCAGGAGAAACTTTTACTCTAGTTTCTCAGTGTGTTTCCTAGTGCCGGTTTGAAGTTCCTGCAGTTTTCACTGTAAAACCGAGTTGGAGCTAGTACATCCCCATATATATGTATGGAGTGTAGTTTGCAACTGAAAAGGAACTTTGTGTTCCCAACAATCTAGTTGAAGGACGGCTTTCACACACACTTATCTCTCAGAACTGAGCATGTGGAGAGACGTTCGTTCATCTAGCACAAAGGGAACGGGTTGCAGGAGAAACTTTTACTCTAGTTTCTCAGTGTGTTTCCTAGTGCCGTTTTGAAGTTCCTGCAGTTTTCACTGTAAAACCGAGTTGGAGCTAGTACCTCCCCATATATATGTATGGAGTGTAGTTTGCAACTGGAAAGGAACTTTGTGTTCCCAACAATCTAGTTGAAGGACGGCTCTCACACACACTTATCTCTCAGAACTGAGCATGTGAAGAGACGTTCGTTCATCTAGCACAAAGGGAACGGGTTGCAGGGGAAACTTTTACTCTAGTTTTTCAGTGTGTTTCCTAGTGCCGGTTTGAAGTTCCTACAGTTTTCACTGTAAAACCGAGTTGGAGCTAGTACCTCCCCATATATATGTATGGAGTGTAGTTTGCAACTGAAAAGGAACTTTGTGTTCCCAACAATCTAGTTGAAGGACGGCTTTCACACACACTTATCTCTCAGAACTGAGCATGTGGAGAGACGTTCGTTCATCTAGCACAAAGGGAACGGGTTGCAGGAGAAACTTTTACTCTAGTTTCTCAGTGTGTTTCCTAGTGCCGGTTTGAAGTTCCTGCAGTTTTCACTGTAAAACCGAGTTGGAGCTAGTACCTCCCCATATATATGTATGGAGTGTAGTTTGCAATGAAAAGGAACTTTGTGTTCCCAACAATCTAGTTGAAGGACGGCTCTCACACACACTTATCTCTCAGAACTGAGCATGTGGAGAGACGTTCGTTCATCTAGCACAAAGGGAACGGGTTGCAGGAGAAACTTTTACTCTAGTTTCTCAGTGTGTTTCCTAGTGCCGGTTTGAAGTTCCTGCAGTTTTCACTGTAAAACCGAGTTGGAGCTAGTACCTCCCCATATATACGTATGGAGTGTAGTTTGCAACTGAAAAGGAACTTTGTGTTCCCAAGAATCTAGGTGAAGGACGGCTTTCACACACACTTATCTCTCAGAACTGAGCATGTGGAGAGACGTTCGTTCATCTAGCACAAAGGGAACGGGTTGCAGGAGAAACTTTTACTCTAGTTTCTCAGTGTGTTTCCTAGTGCCGGTTTGAAGTTCCTGCAGTTTTCAGTGTAAAACCGAGTTGGAGCTAGTACCTCCCCATATATATGTATGGAGTGTAGTTTGCAACTGAAAAGGAACTTTGTGTTCCCAACAATCTAGTTGAAGGACGGCTTTCACACACACTTATCTCTCAGAACTGAGCATGTGGAGAGACGTTCGTTCATCTAGCACAAAGGGAACGGGTTGCAGGAGAAACTTTTACTCTAGTTTCTCAGTGTGTTTCCTAGTGCCGTTTTGAAGTTCCTGCAGTTTTCACTGTAAAACCGAGTTGGAGCTAGTACCTCCCCATATATATGTATGGAGTGTAGTTTGCAACTGAAAAGGAACTTTGTGTTCCCAACAATCTAGTTGAAGGACGGCTCTCACACACACTTATCTCTCAGAACTGAGCATGTGGAGAGACGTTCGTTCATCTAGCACAAAGGGAACGGGTTGCAGGGGAAACTTTTACTCTAGTTTTTCAGTGTGTTTCCTAGTGCCGGTTTGAAGTTCCTACAGTTTTCACTGTAAAACCGAGTTGGAGCTAGTACCTCCCCATATATATGTATGGAGTGTAGTTTGCAACTGAAAAGGAACTTTGTGTTCCCAACAATCTAGTTGAAGGACGGCTTTCACACACACTTATCTCTCAGAACTTAGCATGTGGAGAGACGTTCGTTCATCTAGCACAAAGGGAACGGGTTGCAGGAGAAACTTTTACTCTAGTTTCTCAGTGTGTTTCCTAGTGCTGGTTTGAAGTTCCTGCAGTTTTCACTGTAAAACCGAGTTGGAGCTAGTACCTCCCCATATATATGTATGGAGTGTAGTTTGCAATGAAAAGGAACTTTGTGTTCCCAACAATCTAGTTGAAGGACGGCTCTCACACACACTTATCTCTCAGAACTGAGCATGTGGAGAGACGTTCGTTCATCTAGCACAAAGGGAACGGGTTGCAGGAGAAACTTTTACTCTAGTTTCTCAGTGTGTTTCCTAGTGCCGGTTTGAAGTTCCTGCAGTTTTCACTGTAAAACCGAGTTGGAGCTAGTACCTCCCCATATAAACGTATGGAGTGTAGTTTGCAACTGAAAAGGAAATTTGTGTTCCCAAGAATCTAGGTGAAGGACGGCTTTCACACAGACTTATCTCTCAGAACTGAGCATTTGGAGAGACGTTCGTTCATCTAGCACAAAGGGAACGGGTTGCAGGAGAAACTTTTACTGTAGTTTCTCAGTGTGTTTCCTAGTGCCGGTTTGAAGTTCCTGCAGTTTTCACTGTAAAACCGAGTTGGAGCTAGTACCTCCCCATATATACGTATGGAGTGTAGTTGCAACTGAAAAGGAACTTTGTGTTCCCAACAATCTAGTTGAAGGACGGCTTTCACACACACTTATCTCTCAGAACTGAGCATGTGGAGAGACGTTCGTTCATCTAGCACAAAGGGAACGGGTTGCAGGAGAAACTTTTACTCTAGTTTCTCAGTGTGTTTCCTAGTGCCGGTTTGAAGTTCCTGCAGTTTTCACTGTAAAAGCGAGTTGGAGCTAGTACCTCCCCATATATACGTATGGAGTGTAGTTTGCAACTGAAAAGGAAATTTGTGTTCCCAAGAATCTAGGTGAAGGACGGCTTTCACACACACTTATCTCTCAGAACTGAGCATGTGGAGAGACGTTCGTTCATCTAGCACAAAGGGAACGGGTTGCAGGAGAAACTTTTTCTCTAGTTTCTCAGTGTGTTCCCTAGTGCCGGTTTGAAGTTCCTGCAGTTTTCACTGTAAAACCGAGTTGGAGCTAGTACCTCCCCATATATACGTATGGAGTGTAGTTTGCAACTGAAAAGGAACTTTGTGTTCCCAAGAATCTAGGTGAAGGACGGCTTTCACACACACTTATCTCTCAGAACTGAGCATGTGGAGAGACGTTCGTTCATCTAGCACAAAGGGAACGGGTTGCAGGAGAAACTTTTACTCTAGTTTCTCAGTGTGTTTCCTAGTGCCGGTTTGAAGTTCCTGCAGTTTTCAGTGTAAAACCGAGTTGGAGCTAGTACCTCCCCATATATATGTATGGAGTGTAGTTTGCAACTGAAAAGGAACTTTGTGTTCCCAACAATCTAGTTGAAGGACGGCTTTCACACACACTTATCTCTCAGAACTGAGCATGTGGAGAGACGTTCGTTCATCTAGCACAAAGGGAACGGGTTGCAGGAGAAACTTTTACTCTAGTTTCTCAGTGTGTTTCCTAGTGCCGTTTTGAAGTTCCTGCAGTTTTCACTGTAAAACCGAGTTGGAGCTAGTACCTCCCCATATATATGTATGGAGTGTAGTTTGCAACTGAAAAGGAACTTTGTGTTCCCAACAATCTAGTTGAAGGACGGCTCTCACACACACTTATCTCTCAGAACTGAGCATGTGGAGAGACGTTCGTTCATCTAGCACAAAGGGAACGGGTTGCAGGGGAAACATTTACTCTAGTTTTTCAGTGTGTTTCCTAGTGCCGGTTTGAAGTTCCTACAGTTTTCACTGTAAAACCGAGTTGGAGCTAGTACCTCCCCATATATATGTATGGAGTGTAGTTTGCAACTGAAAAGGAACTTTGTGTTCCCAACAATCTAGTTGAAGGACGGCTTTCACACACACTTATCTCTCAGAACTGAGCATGTGGAGAGACGTTCGTTCATCTAGCACAAAGGGAACGGGTTGCAGGAGAAACTTTTACTCTAGTTTCTCAGTGTGTTTCCTAGTGCTGGTTTGAAGTTCCTGCAGTTTTCACTGTAAAACCGAGTTGGAGCTAGTACCTCCCCATATATATGTATGGAGTGTAGTTTGCAATGAAAAGGAACTTTGTGTTCCCAACAATCTAGTTGAAGGACGGCTCTCACACACACTTATCTCTCAGAACTGAGCATGTGGAGAGACGTTCGTTCATCTAGCACAAAGGGAACGGGTTGCAGGAGAAACTTTTACTCTAGTTTCTCAGTGTGTTTCCTAGTGCCGGTTTGAAGTTCCTGCAGTTTTCACTGTAAAACCGAGTTGGAGCTAGTATCTCCCCATATAAACGTATGGAGTGTAGTTTGCAACTGAAAAGGAAATTTGTGTTCCCAAGAATCTAGGTGAAGGACGGCTTTCACACAGACTTATCTCTCAGAACTGAGCATTTGGAGAGACGTTCGTTCATCTAGCACAAAGGGAACGGGTTGCAGGAGAAACTTTTACTCTAGTTTCTCAGTGTGTTTCCTAGTGCCGGTTTGAAGTTCCTGCAGTTTTCACTGTAAAACCGAGTTGGAGCTAGTACCTCCCCATATATACGTATGGAGTGTAGTTGCAACTGAAAAGGAACTTTGTGTTCCCAACAATCTAGTTGAAGGACGGCTTTCACACACACTTATCTCTCAGAACTGAGCATGTGGAGAGACGTTCGTTCATCTAGCACAAAGGGAACGGGTTGCAGGAGAAACTTTTACTCTAGTTTCTCAGTGTGTTTCCTAGTGCCGGTTTGAAGTTCCTGCAGTTTTCACTGTAAAAGCGAGTTGGAGCTAGTACCTCCCCATATATACGTATGGAGTGTAGTTTGCAACTGAAAAGGAAATTTGTGTTCCCAAGAATCTAGGTGAAGGACGGCTTTCACACACACTTATCTCTCAGAACTGAGCATGTGGAGAGACGTTCGTTCATCTAGCACAAAGGGAACGGGTTGCAGGAGAAACTTTTACTCTAGTTTCTCAGTGTGTTTCCTAGTGCCGGTTTGAAGTTCCTGCAGTTTTCACTGTAAAACCGAGTTGGAGCTAGTACCTCCCCATATATACGTATGGAGTGTAGTTGCAACTGAAAAGGAACTTTGTGTTCCCAACAATCTAGTTGAAGGACGGCTTTCACACACACTTATCTCTCAGAACTGAGCATGTGGAGAGACGTTCGTTCATCTAGCACAAAGGGAACGGGTTGCAGGAGAAACTTTTACTCTAGTTTTTCAGTGTGTTTCCTAGTGCCGGTTTGAAGTTCCTGCAGTTTTCACTGTAAAACCGAGTTGGAGCTAGTACCTCCCCATATATATGTATGGAGTGTAGTTTGCAACTGAAAAGGAACTTTGTGTTCCCAACAATCTAGTTGAAGGACGGCTTTCACACACACTTATCTCTCAGAACTGAGCATGTGGAGAGACGTTCGTTCATCTAGCACAAAGGGAACGGGTTGCAGGAGAAACTTTTACTCTAGTTTCTCAGTGTGTTTCCTAGTGCCGTTTTGAAGTTCCTGCAGTTTTCACTGTAAAACCGAGTTGGAGCTAGTACCTCCCCATATATATGTATGGAGTGTAGTTTGCAACTGGAAAGGAACTTTGTGTTCCCAACAATCTAGTTGAAGGACGGCTCTCACACACACTTATCTCTCAGAACTGAGCATGTGAAGAGACGTTCGTTCATCTAGCACAAAGGGAACGGGTTGCAGGGGAAACTTTTACTCTAGTTTTTCAGTGTGTTTCCTAGTGCCGGTTTGAAGTTCCTACAGTTTTCACTGTAAAACCGAGTTGGAGCTAGTACCTCCCCATATATATGTATGGAGTGTAGTTTGCAACTGAAAAGGAACTTTGTGTTCCCAACAATCTAGTTGAAGGACGGCTTTCACACACACTTATCTCTCAGAACTGAGCATGTGGAGAGACGTTCGTTCATCTAGCACAAAGGGAACGGGTTGCAGGAGAAACTTTTACTCTAGTTTCTCAGTGTGTTTCCTAGTGCCGGTTTGAAGTTCCTGCAGTTTTCACTGTAAAACCGAGTTGGAGCTAGTACCTCCCCATATATATGTATGGAGTGTAGTTTGCAATGAAAAGGAACTTTGTGTTCCCAACAATCTAGTTGAAGGACGGCTCTCACACACACTTATCTCTCAGAACTGAGCATGTGGAGAGACGTTCGTTCATCTAGCACAAAGGGAACGGGTTGCAGGAGAAACTTTTACTCTAGTTTCTCAGTGTGTTTCCTAGTGCCGGTTTGAAGTTCCTGCAGTTTTCACTGTAAAACCGAGTTGGAGCTAGTACCTCCCCATATATACGTATGGAGTGTAGTTTGCAACTGAAAAGGAACTTTGTGTTCCCAAGAATCTAGGTGAAGGACGGCTTTCACACACACTTATCTCTCAGAACTGAGCATGTGGAGAGACGTTCGTTCATCTAGCACAAAGGGAACGGGTTGCAGGAGAAACTTTTACTCTAGTTTCTCAGTGTGTTTCCTAGTGCCGGTTTGAAGTTCCTGCAGTTTTCAGTGTAAAACCGAGTTGGAGCTAGTACCTCCCCATATATATGTATGGAGTGTAGTTTGCAACTGAAAAGGAACTTTGTGTTCCCAACAATCTAGTTGAAGGACGGCTTTCACACACACTTATCTCTCAGAACTGAGCATGTGGAGAGACGTTCGTTCATCTAGCACAAAGGGAACGGGTTGCAGGAGAAACTTTTACTCTAGTTTCTCAGTGTGTTTCCTAGTGCCGTTTTGAAGTTCCTGCAGTTTTCACTGTAAAACCGAGTTGGAGCTAGTACCTCCCCATATATATGTATGGAGTGTAGTTTGCAACTGAAAAGGAACTTTGTGTTCCCAACAATCTAGTTGAAGGACGGCTCTCACACACACTTATCTCTCAGAACTGAGCATGTGGAGAGACGTTCGTTCATCTAGCACAAAGGGAACGGGTTGCAGGGGAAACTTTTACTCTAGTTTTTCAGTGTGTTTCCTAGTGCCGGTTTGAAGTTCCTACAGTTTTCACTGTAAAACCGAGTTGGAGCTAGTACCTCCCCATATATATGTATGGAGTGTAGTTTGCAACTGAAAAGGAACTTTGTGTTCCCAACAATCTAGTTGAAGGACGGCTTTCACACACACTTATCTCTCAGAACTTAGCATGTGGAGAGACGTTCGTTCATCTAGCACAAAGGGAACGGGTTGCAGGAGAAACTTTTACTCTAGTTTCTCAGTGTGTTTCCTAGTGCTGGTTTGAAGTTCCTGCAGTTTTCACTGTAAAACCGAGTTGGAGCTAGTACCTCCCCATATATATGTATGGAGTGTAGTTTGCAATGAAAAGGAACTTTGTGTTCCCAACAATCTAGTTGAAGGACGGCTCTCACACACACTTATCTCTCAGAACTGAGCATGTGGAGAGACGTTCGTTCATCTAGCACAAAGGGAACGGGTTGCAGGAGAAACTTTTACTCTAGTTTCTCAGTGTGTTTCCTAGTGCCGGTTTGAAGTTCCTGCAGTTTTCACTGTAAAACCGAGTTGGAGCTAGTACCTCCCCATATAAACGTATGGAGTGTAGTTTGCAACTGAAAAGGAAATTTGTGTTCCCAAGAATCTAGGTGAAGGACGGCTTTCACACAGACTTATCTCTCAGAACTGAGCATTTGGAGAGACGTTCGTTCATCTAGCACAAAGGGAACGGGTTGCAGGAGAAACTTTTACTGTAGTTTCTCAGTGTGTTTCCTAGTGCCGGTTTGAAGTTCCTGCAGTTTTCACTGTAAAACCGAGTTGGAGCTAGTACCTCCCCATATATACGTATGGAGTGTAGTTGCAACTGAAAAGGAACTTTGTGTTCCCAACAATCTAGTTGAAGGACGGCTTTCACACACACTTATCTCTCAGAACTGAGCATGTGGAGAGACGTTCGTTCATCTAGCACAAAGGGAACGGGTTGCAGGAGAAACTTTTACTCTAGTTTCTCAGTGTGTTTCCTAGTGCCGGTTTGAAGTTCCTGCAGTTTTCACTGTAAAAGCGAGTTGGAGCTAGTACCTCCCCATATATACGTATGGAGTGTAGTTTGCAACTGAAAAGGAAATTTGTGTTCCCAAGAATCTAGGTGAAGGACGGCTTTCACACACACTTATCTCTCAGAACTGAGCATGTGGAGAGACGTTCGTTCATCTAGCACAAAGGGAACGGGTTGCAGGAGAAACTTTTTCTCTAGTTTCTCAGTGTGTTTCCTAGTGCCGGTTTGAAGTTCCTGCAGTTTTCACTGTAAAACCGAGTTGGAGCTAGTACCTCCCCATATATACGTATGGAGTGTAGTTTGCAACTGAAAAGGAACTTTGTGTTCCCAAGAATCTAGGTGAAGGACGGCTTTCACACACACTTATCTCTCAGAACTGAGCATGTGGAGAGACGTTCGTTCATCTAGCACAAAGGGAACGGGTTGCAGGAGAAACTTTTACTCTAGTTTCTCAGTGTGTTTCCTAGTGCCGGTTTGAAGTTCCTGCAGTTTTCAGTGTAAAACCGAGTTGGAGCTAGTACCTCCCCATATATATGTATGGAGTGTAGTTTGCAACTGAAAAGGAACTTTGTGTTCCCAACAATCTAGTTGAAGGACGGCTTTCACACACACTTATCTCTCAGAACTGAGCATGTGGAGAGACGTTCGTTCATCTAGCACAAAGGGAACGGGTTGCAGGAGAAACTTTTACTCTAGTTTCTCAGTGTGTTTCCTAGTGCCGTTTTGAAGTTCCTGCAGTTTTCACTGTAAAACCGAGTTGGAGCTAGTACCTCCCCATATATATGTATGGAGTGTAGTTTGCAACTGAAAAGGAACTTTGTGTTCCCAACAATCTAGTTGAAGGACGGCTCTCACACACACTTATCTCTCAGAACTGAGCATGTGGAGAGACGTTCGTTCATCTAGCACAAAGGGAACGGGTTGCAGGGGAAACATTTACTCTAGTTTTTCAGTGTGTTTCCTAGTGCCGGTTTGAAGTTCCTACAGTTTTCACTGTAAAACCGAGTTGGAGCTAGTACCTCCCCATATATATGTATGGAGTGTAGTTTGCAACTGAAAAGGAACTTTGTGTTCCCAACAATCTAGTTGAAGGACGGCTTTCACACACACTTATCTCTCAGAACTGAGCATGTGGAGAGACGTTCGTTCATCTAGCACAAAGGGAACGGGTTGCAGGAGAAACTTTTACTCTAGTTTCTCAGTGTGTTTCCTAGTGCTGGTTTGAAGTTCCTGCAGTTTTCACTGTAAAACCGAGTTGGAGCTAGTACCTCCCCATATATATGTATGGAGTGTAGTTTGCAATGAAAAGGAACTTTGTGTTCCCAACAATCTAGTTGAAGGACGGCTCTCACACACACTTATCTCTCAGAACTGAGCATGTGGAGAGACGTTCGTTCATCTAGCACAAAGGGAACGGGTTGCAGGAGAAACTTTTACTCTAGTTTCTCAGTGTGTTTCCTAGTGCCGGTTTGAAGTTCCTGCAGTTTTCACTGTAAAACCGAGTTGGAGCTAGTACCTCCCCATATAAACGTATGGAGTGTAGTTTGCAACTGAAAAGGAAATTTGTGTTCCCAAGAATCTAGGTGAAGGACGGCTTTCACACAGACTTATCTCTCAGAACTGAGCATTTGGAGAGACGTTCGTTCATCTAGCACAAAGGGAACGGGTTGCAGGAGAAACTTTTACTCTAGTTTCTCAGTGTGTTTCCTAGTGCCGGTTTGAAGTTCCTGCAGTTTTCACTGTAAAACCGAGTTGGAGCTAGTACCTCCCCATATATACGTATGGAGTGTAGTTGCAACTGAAAAGGAACTTTGTGTTCCCAACAATCTAGTTGAAGGACGGCTTTCACACACACTTATCTCTCAGAACTGAGCATGTGGAGAGACGTTCGTTCATCTAGCACAAAGGGAACGGGTTGCAGGAGAAACTTTTACTCTAGTTTCTCAGTGTGTTTCCTAGTGCCGGTTTGAAGTTCCTGCAGTTTTCACTGTAAAAGCGAGTTGGAGCTAGTACCTCCCCATATATACGTATGGAGTGTAGTTTGCAACTGAAAAGGAAATTTGTGTTCCCAAGAATCTAGGTGAAAGACGGCTTTCACACACACTTATCTCTCAGAACTGAGCATGTGGAGAGACGTTCGTTCATCTAGCACAAAGGGAACGGGTTGCAGGAGAAACTTTTACTCTAGTTTCTCAGTGTGTTTCCTAGTGCCGGTTTGAAGTTCCTGCAGTTTTCACTGTAAAACCGAGTTGGAGCTAGTACCTCCCCATATATACGTATGGAGTGTAGTTGCAACTGAAAAGGAACTTTGTGTTCCCAACAATCTAGTTGAAGGACGGCTTTCACACACACTTATCTCTCAGAACTGAGCATGTGGAGAGACGTTCGTTCATCTAGCACAAAGGGAACGGGTTGCAGGAGAAACTTTTACTCTAGTTTTTCAGTGTGTTTCCTAGTGCCGGTTTGAAGTTCCTGCAGTTTTCACTGTAAAACCGAGTTGGAGCTAGTACCTCCCCATATATATGTATGGAGTGTAGTTTGCAACTGAAAAGGAACTTTGTGTTCCCAACAATCTAGTTGAAGGACGGCTTTCACACACACTTATCTCTCAGAACTGAGCATGTGGAGAGACGTTCGTTCATCTAGCACAAAGGGAACGGGTTGCAGGAGAAACTTTTACTCTAGTTTCTCAGTGTGTTTCCTAGTGCCGGTTTGAAGTTCCTGCAGTTTTCACTGTAAAACCGAGTTGGAGCTAGTACCTCCCCATATATATGTATGGAGTGTAGTTTGCAATGAAAAGGAACTTTGTGTTCCCAACAATCTAGTTGAAGGACGGCTCTCACACACACTTATCTCTCAGAACTGAGCATGTGGAGAGACGTTCGTTCATCTAGCACAAAGGGAACGGGTTGCAGGAGAAACTTTTACTCTAGTTTTTAAGTGTGTTTCCTAGTGCCGGTTTGAAGTTCCTGCAGTTTTCACTGTAAAACCGAGTTGGAGCTAGTACCTCCCCATATATATGTATGGAGTGTAGTTTGCAACTGAAAAGGAACTTTGTGTTCCCAACAATCTAGTTGAAGGACGGCTTTCACACACAATTATCTCTCAGAACTGAGCATGTGGAGAGACGTTCGTTCATCTAGCACAAAGGGAACGGGTTGCAGGAGAAACTTTTACTCTAGTTTCTCAGTGTGTTTCCTAGTGCCGGTTTGAAGTTCCTGCAGTTTTCACTGTAAAACCGAGTTGGAGCTAGTACCTCCCCATATATATGTATGGAGTGTAGTTTGCAACTGAAAAGGAACTTTGTGTTCCCAACAATCTAGTTGAAGGACGGCTTTCACACACACTTATCTCTCAGAACTGAGCATGTGGAGAGACGTTCGTTCATCTAGCACAAAGGGAACGGGTTGCAGGAGAAACTTTTACTCTAGTTTCTCAGTGTGTTTCCTAGTGCCGGTTTGAATTTCCTGCAGTTTTCACTGTAAAACCGAGTTGGAGCTAGTACCTCCCCATATATATGTATGGAGTGTAGTTTGCAACTGAAAAGGAACTTTGTGTTCCCAACAATCTAGTTGAAGGACGGCTTTCACACACACTTATCTCTCAGAACTGAGCATGTGGAGAGACGTTCGTACATCTAGCACAAAGGGAACGGGTTGCAGGGGAAACTTTTACTCTAGTTTTTCAGTGTGTTTCCTATTGCCGGTTTGAAGTTCCTACAGTTTTCACTGTAAAACCGAGTTGGAGCTAGTACCTCCCCATATATATGTATGGAGTGTAGTTTGCAACTGAAAAGGAACTTTGTGTTCCCAACAATTTAGTTGAAGGACGGCTTTCACACACACTTATCTCTCAGAACTGAGCATGTGGAGAGACGTTCGTTCATCTAGCACAAAGGGAACGGGTTGCAGGAGAAACTTTTACTCTAGTTTCTCAGTGTGTTTCCTAGTGCCGGTTTGAAGTTCCTGCAGTTTTCACTGTAAAACCGAGTTGGAGCTAGTACCTCCCCATATATATGTATGGAGTGTAGTTTGCAATGAAAAGGAACTTTGTGTTCCCAACACTCTAGTTGAAGGACGGCTCTCACACACACTTATCTCTCAGAACTGAGCATGTGGAGAGACGTTCGTTCATCTAGCACAAAGGGAACGGGTTGCAGGAGAAACTTTTACTCTAGTTTCTCAGTGTGTTTCCTAGTGCCGGTTTGAAGTTCCTGCAGTTTTCACTGTAAAACCGAGTTGGAGCTAGTACCTCCCCATATATACGTATGGAGTGTAGTTGCAACTGAAAAGGAACTTTGTGTTCCCAACAATCTAGTTGAAGGACGGCTTTCACACACACTTATCTCTCAGAACTGAGCATGTGGAGAGACGTTCGTTCATCTAGCACAAAGGGAACGGGTTGCAGGAGAAACTTTTACTCTAGTTTTTCAGTGTGTTTCCTAGTGCCGGTTTGAAGTTCCTGCAGTTTTCACTGTAAAACCGAGTTGGAGCTAGTACCTCCCCATATATATGTATGGAGTGTAGTTTGCAACTGAAAAGGAACTTTGTGTTCCCAACAATCTAGTTGAAGGACGGCTTTCACACACACTTATCTCTCAGAACTGAGCATGTGGAGAGACGTTCGTTCATCTAGCACAAAGGGAACGGGTTGCAGGAGAAACTTTTACTCTAGTTTCTCAGTGTGTTTCCTAGTGCCGGTTTGAAGTTCCTGCAGTTTTCACTGTAAAACCGAGTTGGAGCTAGTACCTCCCCATATATATGTATGGAGTGTAGTTTGCAATGAAAAGGAACTTTGTGTTCCCAACAATCTAGTTGAAGGACGGCTCTCACACACACTTATCTCTCAGAACTGAGCATGTGGAGAGACGTTCGTTCATCTAGCACAAAGGGAACGGGTTGCAGGATAAACTTTTACTCTAGTTTTTAAGTGTGTTTCCTAGTGCCGGTTTGAAGTTCCTGCAGTTTTCACTGTAAAACCGAGTTGGAGCTAGTACCTCCCCATATATATGTATGGAGTGTAGTTTGCAACTGAAAAGGAACTTTGTGTTCCCAACAATCTAGTTGAAGGACGGCTTTCACACACAATTATCTCTCAGAACTGAGCATGTGGAGAGACGTTCGTTCATCTAGCACAAAGGGAACGGGTTGCAGGAGAAACTTTTACTCTAGTTTCTCAGTGTGTTTCCTAGTGCCGGTTTGAAGTTCCTGCAGTTTTCACTGTAAAACCGAGTTGGAGCTAGTACCTCCCCATATATATGTATGGAGTGTAGTTTGCAACTGAAAAGGAACTTTGTGTTCCCAACAATCTAGTTGAAGGACGGCTTTCACACACACTTATCTCTCAGAACTGAGCATGTGGAGAGACGTTCGTTCATCTAGCACAAAGGGAACGGGTTGCAGGAGAAACTTTTACTCTAGTTTCTCAGTGTGTTTCCTAGTGCCGGTTTGAATTTCCTGCAGTTTTCACTGTAAAACCGAGTTGGAGCTAGTACCTCCCCATATATATGTATGGAGTGTAGTTTGCAACTGAAAAGGAACTTTGTGTTCCCAACAATCTAGTTGAAGGACGGCTTTCACACACACTTATCTCTCAGAACTGAGCATGTGGAGAGACGTTCGTACATCTAGCACAAAGGGAACGGGTTGCAGGGGAAACTTTTACTCTAGTTTTTCAGTGTGTTTCCTATTGCCGGTTTGAAGTTCCTACAGTTTTCACTGTAAAACCGAGTTGGAGCTAGTACCTCCCCATATATATGTATGGAGTGTAGTTTGCAACTGAAAAGGAACTTTGTGTTCCCAACAATTTAGTTGAAGGACGGCTTTCACACACACTTATCTCTCAGAACTGAGCATGTGGAGAGACGTTCGTTCATCTAGCACAAAGGGAACGGGTTGCAGGAGAAACTTTTACTCTAGTTTCTCAGTGTGTTTCCTAGTGCTGGTTTGAAGTTCCTGCAGTTTTCACTGTAAAACCGAGTTGGAGCTAGTACCTCCCCATATATATGTATGGAGTGTAGTTTGCAATGAAAAGGAACTTTGTGTTCCCAACACTCTAGTTGAAGGACGGCTCTCACACACACTTATCTCTCAGAACTGAGCATGTGGAGAGACGTTCGTTCAACTAGCACAAAGGGAACGGGTTGCAGGAGAAACTTTTACTCTAGTTTCTCAGTGTGTTTCCTAGTGCCGGTTTGAATTTCCTGCAGTTTTCACTGTAAAACCGAGTTGGAGCTAGTACCTCCCCATATATATGTATGGAGTGTAGTTTGCAACTGAAAAGGAACTTTGTGTTCCCAAGAATCTAGGTGAAGGACGGCTTTCACACACACTTATCTCTCAGAACTGAGCATGTGGAGAGACGTTCGTTCATCTAGCACAAAGGGAACGGGTTGCAGGAGAAACTTTTACTCTAGTTTCTCAGTGTGTTTCCTAGTGCCGGTTTGAAGTTCCTGCAGTTTTCACTGTAAAACCGAGTTGGAACTAGTACCTCCCCATATATATGTATGGAGTGTAGTTTGCAACTGAAAAGGAACTTTGTGTTCCCAACAATCTAGTTGAAGGACGGCTTTCACACACACTTATCTCTCAGAACTGAGCATGTGGAGAGACGTTCGTTCATCTAGCACAAAGGGAACGGGTTGCAGGAGAAACTTTTACTCTAGTTTCTCAGTGTGTTTCCTAGTGCCGTTTTGCAGTTCCTGCAGTTTTCACTGTAAAACCGAGTTGGAGCTAGTACCTCCCCATATATATGTATGGAGTGTAGTTTGCAACTGAAAAGGAACTTTGTGTTCCCAACAATCTAGTTGAAGGACGGCTCTCACACACACTTAACTCTCAGAACTGAGCATGTGGAGAGACGTTCGTTCATCTAGCACAAAGGGAACGGGTTGCAGGGGAAACTTTTACTTTAGTTTTTCAGTGTGTTTCCTAGTGCCGGTTTGAAGTTCCTACAGTTTTCACTGTAAAACCGAGTTGGAGCTAGTACCTCCCCATATATATGTATGGAGTGTAGTTTGCAACTGAAAAGGAACTTTGTGTTCCCAACAATCTAGTTGAAGGACGGCTTTCACACACACTTATCTCTCAGAACTGAGCATGTGGAGAGACGTTCGTTCATCTAGCACAAAGGGAACGGGTTGCAGGAGAAACTTTTACTCTAGTTTCTCAGTGTGTTTCCTAGTGCCGGTTTGAAGTTCCTGCAGTTTTCACTGTAAAACCGAGTTGGAGCTAGTACCTCCCCATATATATGTATGGAGTGTAGTTTGCAATGAAAAGGAACTTTGTGTTCCCAACAATCTAGTTGAAGGACGGCTCTCACACACACTTATCTCTCAGAACTGAGCATGTGGAGAGACGTTCGTTCATCTAGCACAAAGGGAACGGGTTGCAGGAGAAACTTTTACTCTAGTTTCTCAGTGTGTTTCCTAGTGCCGGTTTGAAGTTCCTGCAGTTTTCACTGTAAAACCGAGTTGGAGCTAGTACCTCCCCATATATACGTATGGAGTGTAGTTTGCAACTGAAAAGGAACTTTGTGTTCCCAAGAATCAAGGTGAAGGACGGCTTTCACACACACTTATCTCTCAGAACTGAGCATGTGGAGAGACGTTCGTTCATCTAGCACAAATGGAACGGGTTGCAGGAGAAACTTTTTCTCTAGTTTTTCAGTGTGTTTCCTAGTGCCGGTTTGAAGTTCCTGCAGTTTTCACTGTAAAACCGAGTTGGAGTTAGTACCTCCCCATATATATGTATGGAGTGTAGTTTGCAACTGAAAAGGATCTTTGTGTTATCAACAATCTAGCTGAAGGACGGCTTTCACACACACTTATCTCTCAGAACTGAGCATGTGGAGAGACGTTCGTTCATCTAGCACAAAGGGAACGGGTTGCAGGAGAAACTTTTACTCTAGTTTCCCAGTGTGTTTCCTAGTGCCGGTTTGAAGTTCCTGCAGTTTTCACTGTAAAACCGAGTTGGAGCTAGTACCTCCCCATATATATGTATGGATTGTAGTATGCAACTGAAAAGGAACTTTGTGTTCCCAACAATCTAGTTGAAGGACGGCTTTCACACACACTTATCTCTCAGAACTGAGCATGTGGAGAGACGTTCGTTCATCTAGCACAAAGGGAACGGGTTGCAGGAGAAACTTTTACTCTATTTTCTCAGTGTGTTTCCTAGTGCCGTTTTGAAGTTCCTGCAGTTTTCACTGTAAAACCGAGTTGGAGCTAGTACCTCCCCATATATATGTATGGAGTGTAGTTTGCAACTGAAAAGGAACTTTGTGTTCCCAACAATCTAGTTGAAGGACGGCTCTCACACACACTTATCTCTCAGAACTGAGCATGTGGAGAGACGTTCGTTCATCTAGCACAAAGGGAACGGGTTGCAGGGGAAACTTTTACTCTAGTTTTTCAGTGTGTTTCCTAGTGCCGGTTTGAAGTTCCTACAGTTTTCACTGTAAAACCGAGTTGGAGCTAGTACCTCCCCATATATATATATGGAGTGTAGTTTGCAACTGAAAAGGAACTTTGTGTTCCCAACAATCTAGTTGAAGGACGGCTTTCACACACACTTATCTCTCAGAACTGAGCATGTGGAGAGACGTTCGTTCATCTAGCACAAAGGGAACGGGTTGCAGGAGAAACTTTTACTCTAGTTTCTCAGTGTGTTTCCTAGTGCCGGTTTGAAGTTCCTGCAGTTTTCACTGTAAAACCGAGTTGGAGCTAGTACCTCCCCATATATATGTATGGAGTGTAGTTTGCAATGAAAAGGAACTTTGTGTTTCCAACAATCTAGTTGAAGGACGGCTCTCACACACACTTATCTCTCAGAACTGAGCATGTGGAGAGACGTTCGTTCATCTAGCACAAAGGGAACGGGTTGCAGGAGAAACTTTTACTCTAGTTTCTCAGTGTGTTTCCTAGTGCCGGTTTGAAGTTCCTGCAGTTTTCACTGTAAAACCGAGTTGGAGCTAGTACCTCCCCATATATACGTATGGAGTGTAGTTTGCAACTGAAAAGGAACTTTGTGTTCCCAAGAATCTATGTGAAGGACGGCTTTCATACACACTTATCTCTCAGAACTGAGCATGTGGAGAGACGTTCGTTCATCTAGCACAAAGGGAACGGGTTGCAGGAGAAACTTTTACTCTAGTTTCTCAGTGTGTTTCCTAGTGCCGGTTTGAAGTTCCTGCAGTTTTCACTGTAAAACCGAGTTGGAGCTAGTACCTCCCCATATATACGTATGGAGTGTAGTTTGCAACTGAAAATGAACTTTGTGTTCCCAACAATCTAGTTGAAGGACGGCTTTCACACACACTTATCTCTCAGAACTGAGCATGTGGAGAGACGTTCGTTCATCTAGCACAAAGGGAACGGGTTGCAGGAGAAACTTTTACTCTAGATTCTCAGTGTGTTTCCTAGTGCCGGTTTGAAGTTCCTGCAGTTTTCACTGTAAAACCGAGTTGGAGCTAGTACCTCCCCATATATATGTATGGAGTGTAGTTTGCAACTGAAACGGAACTTTGTGTTCCCAACAATCTAGTTGAAGGACGGCTTTCACACACACTTATCTCTCAGAACTGAGCATGTGGAGAGACGTTCGTTCATCTAGCACAAAGGGAACGGGTTGCAGGAGAAACTTTTACTCTAGTTTCTCAGTGTGTTTCCTAGTGCCGGTTTGAAGTTCCTGCAGTTTTCACTGTAAAACCGAGTTGGAGCTAGTACCTCCCCATATATATGTATGGAGTGTAGTTTGCAACTGAAAAGGAACTTTGTGTTCCCAACAATCTAGTTGAAGGACGGCTTTCACACACACTTATCTCTCAGAACTGAGCATGTGGAGAGACGTTCGTTCATCTAGCACAAAGGGAACGGGTTGCAGGAGAAACTTTTACTCTAGTTTCTCAGTGTGTTTCCTAGTGCCGGTTTGAAGTTCCTGCAGTTTTCACTGTAAAACCGAGTTGGAGCTAGTACCTCCCCATATATATGTATGGAGTGTAGTTTGCAACTGAAAAGGAACTTTGTGTTCCCAACAATCTAGTTGAAGGACGGCTTTCACACACACTTATCTCTCAGAACTGAGCATGTGGAGAGACGTTCGTTCATCTAGCACAAAGGGAACGGGTTGCAGGAGAAACTTTTACTCTAGTTTCTCAGTGTGTTTCCTAGTGCCGGTTTGAAGTTCCTGCAGTTTTCACTGTAAAACCGAGTTGGAGCTAGTACCTCCCCATATATATGTATGGAGTGTAGTTTGCAATGAAAAGGAACTTTGTGTTCCCAACAATCTAGTTGAAGGACGGCTCTCACACACACTTATCTCTCAGAACTGAGCATGTGGAGAGACGTTCGTTCATCTAGCACAAAGGGAACGGGTTGCAGGTTAAACTTTTACTCAAGTTTTTCAGTGTGTTTCCTAGTGCCGGTTTGAAGTTCCTGCAGTTTTCACTGTAAAACCGAGTTGGAGCTAGTACCTCCCCATATATATGTATGGAGTGTAGTTTGCAAATGAAAAGGAACTTTGTGTTCCCAACAATCTAGTTGAAGGACGGCTTTCACACACACTTTTCTCTCAGAACTGAGCATGTGGAGAGACGTTCGTTCATCTAGCACAAAGGGAACGGGTTGCAGGAGAAACTTTTACTCTAGTTTCTCAGTGTGTTTCCTAGTGCCGGTTTGAAGTTCCTGCAGTTTTCACTGTAAAACCGAGTTGGAGCTAGTACCTCCCCATATATACGTATGGAGTGTAGTTTGCAACTGAAAAGGAACTTTGTGTTCCCAACAATCTAGTTGAAGGACGGCTTTCACACACACTTATCTCTCAGAACTGAGCATGTGGAGAGACGTTCGTTCATCTGGCACAAAGGGAACGGGTTGCAGGAGAAACTTTTACTCTAGTTTCTCAGTGTGTTTCCTAGTGCCGGTTTGAAGTTCCTGCAGTTTTCACTGTAAAACCGAGTTGGAGCTAGTGCCTCCCCATATATACGTATGGAGTGTAGTTTGCAACTGAAAAGGAACTTTGTGTTCCCAACAATCTAGTTGAAGGACGGCTCTCACACACACTTATCTCTCAGAACTGAGCATGTGGAGAGACGTTCGTTCATCTAGCACAAAGGGAACGGGTTGCAGGAGAAACTTTTACTCTAGTTTCTCAGTGTGTTTCCTAGTGCCGGTTTGAAGTTCCTGCAGTTTTCACTGCAAAACCGAGTTGGAGCTAGTACCTCCCCATATATATGTATGGAGTGTAGTTTGCAACTGAAACGGAACTTTGTGTTCCCAACAATCTAGTTGAAGGACGGCTTTCACACACACTTATCTCTCAGAACTGAGCATGTGGAGAGACGTTCGTTCATCTAGCACAAAGGGAACGGGTTGCAGGAGAAACTTTTACTCTAGGTTCTCAGTGTGTTTCCTAGTGCCGGTTTGAAGTTCCTGCAGTTTTCACTGTAAAACCGAGTTGGAGCTAGTACCTCCCCATATATATTTATGGAGTGTAGTTTGCAAATGAAAAGGAACTTTGTGTTCCCAACAATCTAGTTGAAGGACGGCTTTCACACACACTTATCTCTCAGAACTGAGCATGTGGAGAGACGTTCGTTCATCTAGCACAAAGGGAACGGATTGCAGGGGAAACTTTTACTCTAGTTTTTCAGTGTGTTTCCTAGTGCCGCTTTGAAGTTCCTGCAGTTTTCACTGTAAAACCGAGTTGGAGCTAGTACCTCCCTATATATTGTATGGAGTGTAGTTTGCAACTGAAAAGGAACTTTGTGTTCCCAACAATCTAGTTGAACGACGGCTCTCACACACACTTATCTCTCAGAACTGAGCATGTGGAGAGACGTTCGTTCATCTAGCACAAAGGGAACGGGTTGCAGGAGAAACTTTTACTCTAGTTTCTCAGTGTGTTTCCTAGTGCCGGTTTGAAGTTCCTGCAGTTTTCACTGTAAAACCGAGTTGGAGCTAGTACCTCCAGATATATATGTATGGAGTGTAGTTTGCAACTGAAAAGGAACTTTGTGTTCCCAACAATCTAGTTGAAGGACGGCTTTCACACACACTTATCTCTCAGAACTGAGCAGGTGGAGAGACGTTCGTTCATCTAGCACAAAGGGAACGGGTTGCAGGAGAAACTTTTACTCTAGTTTCTCAGTGTGTTTCCTAGTGCCGGTTTGAAGTTCCTGCAGTTTTCACTGTAAAACCGAGTTGGAGCTAGTACCTCCCCATATATATGTATGGAGTGTAGTTTGCAACTGAAAAGGAACTTTGTGTTCCCAACAATCTAGTTGAAGGACGGCTTTCACACACACTTATCTCTCAGAAATGAGCATGTGGAGAGACGTTCGTTCATCTAGCACAAAGGGAACGGGTTGCAGGAGAAACTTTTACTCTAGTTTCTCAGTGTGTTTCCTAGTGCCGGTTTGAAGTTCCTGCAGTTTTCACTGTAAAACCGAGTTGGAGCTAGTACCTCCCCATATATATGTATGGAGTGTAGTTTGCAACTGAAAAGGAACTTTGTGTTCCCAACAATCTAGTTGAAGGACGGCTTTCACACACACTTATCTCTCAGAACTGAGCATGTGGAGAGACGTTCGTTCATCTAGCACAAAGGGAACGGGTTGCAGGAGAAACTTTTACTCTAGTTTCTCAGTGTGTTTCCTAGTGCCGGTTTGAAGTTCCTGCAGTTTTCACTGTAAACCCGAGTTGGAGCTAGTACCTCCCCATATATATGTATGGAGTGTAGTTTGCAACAGAAAAGGAACTTTGTGTTCCCAACAATCTAGTTGAAGGACGGCTTTCACACACACTTATCTCTCAGAACTGAGCATGTGGAGAGACGTTCGTTCATCTAGCACAAAGGGAACGGGTTGCAGGAGAAACTTTTACTCTAGTTTCTCAGTGTGTTTCCTAGTGCCGGTTTGAAGTTCCTGCAGTTTTCACTGTAAAACCGAGTTGGAGCTAGTACCTCCCCATATATATGTATGGAGTGTAGTTTGCAACTGAAAAGGAACTTTGTGTTCCCAACAATCTAGTTGAAGGACGGCTTTCACAGACACTTATCTCTCAGAACTGAGCATGTGGAGAGACGTTCGTTCATCTAGCACAAAGGGAACGGGTTGCAGGAGAAACTTTTACTCTAGTTTTTCAGTGTGTTTCCTAGTGCCGGTTTGAAGTTTCTGCAGTTTTCACTGTAAAATCGAGTTGGAGCTAGTACCTCCCCATATATATGTATGGAGTGTAGTTTGCAACTGAAAAGGAACTTTGTGTTCCCAACAATCAAGTTGAAGGACGGCTTTCACACACACTTATCTCTCAGAACTGAGCATGTGGAGAGACGTTCGTTCATCTAGCACAAAGGGAACGGGTTGCAGGAGAAACTTTTACTCTAGTTTTTCAGTGTGTTTCCTAGTGCCGGTTTGAAGTTCCTGCAGTTTTCACTGTAAAACCGAGTTGGAGCTAGTACCTCCCCATATATATGTATGGAGTGTAGTTTGCAACTGAAAAGGAACTTTGTGTTCCCAACAATCTAGTTGAAGGACGGCTTTCACAGACACTTATCTCTCAGAACTGAGCATGTGGAGAGACGTTCGTTCATCTAGCACAAAGGGAACGGGTTGCAGGAGAAACTTTTACTCTAGTTTTTTCAGTGTGTTTCCTAGTGCCGGTTTGAAGTTCCTGCAGTTTTCACTGTAAAACCGAGTTGGAGCTAGTACCTCCCCATATATATGTATGGAGTGTAGTTTGCAACTGAAAAGGAACTTTGTGTTCCCAACAATCTAGTTGAAGGACGGCTTTCACACACACTTATCTCTCAGAACTGAGCATGTGGAGAGACGTTCGTTCATCTAGCACAAAGGGAACGGGTTGCAGGAGAAACTTTTACTCTAGTTTCTCAGTGTGTTTCCTAGTGCCGGTTTGAAGTTCCTGCAGTTTTCACTGTAAAACCGAGTTGGAGCTAGTACCTCCCCATATATATGTATGGAGTGTAGTTTGCAATGAAAAGGAACTTTGTGTTCCCAACAATCTAGTTGAAGGACGGCTCTCACACACACTTATCTCTCAGAACTGAGCATGTGGAGAGACGTTCGTTCATCTAGCACAAAGGGAACGGGTTGCAGGAGAAACTATTACTCTAGTTTCTCAGTGTGTTTCCTAGTGCCGGTTTGAAGTTCCTGCAGTTTTCACTGTAAAACCGAGTTGGAGCAAGTACCTCCCCATATATACGTATGGAGTGTAGTTTGCAACTGAAAAGGAACTTTGTGTTCCCAAGAATCTAGGTGAAGGACGGCTTTCACACACACTTATCTCTCAGAACTGAGCATGTGGAGAGACGTTCGTTCATCTAGCACAAAGGGAACGGGTTGCAGGAGAAACTTTTACTCTAGTTTTTCAGTGTGTTTCCTAGTGCCGGTTTGAAGTTCCTGCAGTTTTCACTGTAAAACCGAGTTGGAACTAGTACCTCCCCATATATATGTATGGAGTGTAGTTTGCAACTGAAAAGGAACTTTGTGTTCCCAACAATCTAGTTGAAGGACGGCTTTCACACACACTTATCTCTCAGAACTGAGCATGTGGAGAGACGTTCGTTCATCTAGCACAAAGGGAACGGGTTGCAGGAGAAACTTTTACTCTAGTTTCTCAGTGTGTTTCCTAGTGCCGTTTTGAAGTTCCTGCAGTTTTCACTGTATAAGCGAGTTGGAGCTAGTACCTCCCCATATATATGTATGGAGTGTAGTTTGCAACTGAAAAGGAACTTTGTGTTCCCAACAATCTAGTTGAAGGACGGCTCTCACACACAGTTAACTCTCAGAACTGAGCATGTGGAGAGACGTTCGTTCATCTAGCACAAAGGGAACGTGTTGAAGGGGAAACTTTTACTCTAGTTTTTCAGTGTGTTTCCTAGTGCCGGTTTGAAGTTCCTACAGTTTTCACTGTAAAACCGAGTTGGAGCTAGTACCTCCCCATATATATGTATGGAGTGTAGTTTGCAACTGAAAAGGAACTTTGTGTTCCCAACAATCTAGTTGAAGGACGGCTTTCACACACACTTATCTCTCAGAACTGAGCATGTGGAGAGACGTTCGTTCACCTAGCACAAAGGGAACGGGTTGCAGGAGAAACTTTTACTCTAGTTTCTCAGTGTGTTTCCTAGTCCCGGTTTGAAGTTCCTGCAGTTTTCACTGTAAAACCGAGTTGGAGCTAGTACCTCCCCATATATATGTATGGAGTGTAGTTTGCAATGAAAAGGAACTTTGTGTTCCCAACAATCTAGTTGAAGGACGGCTTTCACACACACTTATCTCTCAGAACTGAGCATGTGGAGAGACGTTCGTTCATCTAGCACAAAGGGAACGGGTTGCAGGAGAAACTTTTACTCTAGTTTCTCAGTGTGTTTCCTAGTGCCGGTTTGAAGTTCCTGCAGTTTTCACTGTAAAACCGAGTTGGAGCTAGTACCTCCCCATATATATGTATGGAGTGTAGTTTGCAACTGAAAAGGAACTTTGTGTTCCCAACAATCTAGTTGAAGGACGGCTTTCACACACACTTATCTCTCAGAACTGAGCATGTGGAGAGACGTTCATTCATCTAGCACAAAGGGAACGGGTTGCAGGAGAAACTTTTACTCTAGTTTCTCAGTGTGTTTCCTAGTGCCGGTTTGAAGTTCCTGCAGTTTTCACTGTAAAACCGAGTTGGAGCTAGTACCTCCCCATATATATGTATGGAGTGTAGTTTGCAACTGAAAAGGAACTTTGTGTTCCCAACAATCTAGTTGAAGGACGGCTTTCACACACACTTATCTCTCAGAACTGAGCATGTGGAGAGACGTTCGTTCATCTAGCACAAAGGGAACGGGTTGCAGGAGAAACTTTTACTCTAGTTTCTCAGTGTGTTTCCTAGTGCCGGTTTGAAGTTCCTGCAGTTTTCACTGTAAAACCGAGTTGGAGCTAGTACCTCCCCATATATATGTATGGAGTGTAGTTTGCAACTGAAAAGGAACTTTGTGTTCCCAACAATCTTTTTGAAGGACGGCTTTCACACACACTTATCTCTAAGAACTTAGCATGTGGAGAGACGTTCGTTCATCTAGCACAAAGGGAACGGGTTGCAGGAGAAACTTTTACTCTAGTTTCTCAGTGTGTTTCCTAGTGCCGGTTTGAAGTTCCTGCAGTTTTCACTGTAAAACCGAGTTGGAGCTAGTACCTCCCCATATATATGTATGGAGTGTAGTTTGCAACTGAAAAGGAACTTTGTGTTCCCAACAATCTAGTTGAAGGACGGCTTTCACACACACTTATCTCTCAGAACTGAGCATGTGGAGAGACGTTCGTTCATCTAGCACAAAGGGAACGGGTTGCAGGAGAAACTTTTACTCTAGTTTTTCAGTGTGTTTCCTAGTGCCGGTTTGAAGTTCTTGCAGTTTTCACTGTAAAACCGAGTTGGAGCTAGTACCTCCCCATATATATGTATGGAGTGTAGTTTGCAACTGAAAAGGAACTTTGTGTTCCCAACAATCTAGTTGAAGGACGGCTTTCACACACACTTATCTCTCAGAACTGAGCATGTGGAGAGACGTTCGTTCATCTAGCACAAAGGGAACGGGTTGCAGGAGAAACTTTTTCTCTAGTTTCTCAGTGTGTTTCCTAGTGCCGGTTTGAAGTTCCTGCAGTTTTCACTGTAAAACCGAGTTGGAGCTAGTACCTCCCCATATATATGTATGGAGTGTAGTATGCAACTGAAAAGGAACTTTGTGTTATCAACAATCTAGCTGAAGGACGGCTTTCACACACACTTATCTCTCAGAACTGAGCATGTGGAGAGACGTTCGTTCATCTAGCACAAAGGGAACGGGTTGCAGGAGAAACTTTTACTCTAGTTTCTCAGTGTGTTTCCTAGTGCCGTTTTGCAGTTCCTGCAGTTTTCACTGTAAAACCGAGTTGGAGCTAGTACCTCCCCATATATATGTATGGAGTGTAGTTTGCAACTGAAAAGGAACTATGTGTTCCCAACAATCTAGTTGAAGGACGGCTCTCACACACACTTATCTCTCAGAACTGAGCATGTGGAGAGACGTTCGTTCATCTAGCACAAAGGGAACGGGTTGCAGGGGAAACTTTTACTCTAGTTTTTCAGTGTGTTTCCTAGTGCCGGTTTGAAGTTCCTACAGTTTTCACTGTAAAACCGAGTTGGAGCTAGTACCTCCCCATATATATGTATGGAGTGTAGTTTGCAACTGAAAAGGAACTTTGTGTTCCCAACAATCTAGTTGAAGGACAGCTTTCACACACACTTATCTCTCAGAACTGAGCATGTGGAGAGACGTTCGTTCATCTAGCACAAAGGGAACGGGTTGCAGGAGAAACTTTTACTCTAGTTTTTCAGTGTGTTTCCTAGTGCCGGTTTGAAGTTCCTGCAGTTTTCACTGTAAAACCGAGTTGGAGCTAGTACCTCCTCATATATATGTATGGAGTGTAGTTTGCAACTGAAAAGGAACTTTGTGTTCCCAACAATCTAGTTGAAGGACGGCTTTCACACACACTTATCTCTCAGAACTGAGCATGTGGAGAGACGTTCGTTCATCTAGCACAAAGGGAACGGGCTGCAGGAGAAACTTTTACTCTAGTTTTTCAGTGTGTTTCCTAGTGCCGGTTTGATGTTCCTGCAGTTTTCACTGTAAAACCGAGTTGGAGCTAGTACCTCCCCATATATATGTATGGAGTGTAGTTTGCAACTGAAAAGGAACTTTGTGTTCCCAACAATCTAGTTGAAGGACGGCTTTCACACACACTTATCTCTCAGAAATGAGCATGTGGAGAGACGTTCGTTCATCTAGCACAAAGGGAACGGGTTGCAGGAGAAACTTTTACTCTAGATTCTCAGTGTGTTTCCTAGTGCCGGTTTGAAGTTCCTGCAGTTTTCACTGTAAAACCGAGTTGGAGCTAGTACCTCCCCATATATATGTAGGGAGTGTAGTTTGCAACTGAAAAGGAACTTTGTGTTCCTAACAATCTAGTTGAAGGACGGCTTTCACACACACTTATCTCTCAGAACTGAGCATGTGGAGAGACGTTCGTTCATCTAGCACAAAGGGAACGGGTTGCAGGAGAAACTTTTACTCTAGTTTTTCAGTGTGTTTCCTAGTGCCGGTTTGAATTTCCTGCAGTTTTCACTGTAAAACCGAGTTGGAGCTAGTACCTCCCCATATATATGTATGGAGTGTAGTTTGCAACTGAAAAGGAACTTTGTGTTCCCAACAATCTAGTTGAAGGACGGCTTTCACACACACTTATCTCTCAGAACTGAGCATGTGGAGAGACGTTCGTTCATCTAGCACAAAGGGAACGGGTTGCAGGAGAAACTTTTACTCTAGTTTCTCAGTGTGTTTCCTAGTGCCGGTTTGAAGTTCCTGCAGTTTTCACTGTAAAACCGTGTTGGAGCTAGTACCTCCCCATATATATGTATGGAGTGTAGTTTGCAACTGAAAAGGAACTTTGTGTTCCCAACAATCTAGTTGAAGGACGGCTTTCACACACACTTATCTCTCAGAACTGAGCATGTGGAGAGACGTTCGTTCATCTAGCACAAAGGGAACGGGTTGCAGGAGAAACTTTTACTCTAGTTTCTCAGTGTGTTTCCTAGTGCCGGTTTGAAGTTCCTGCAGTTTTCACTGTAAAACCGAGTTGGAGCTAGTACCTCCCCATATATATGTATGGAGTGTAGTTTGCAATGAAAAGGAACTTTGTGTTCCCAACAATCTAGTTGAAGGACGGCTCTCACACACACTTATCTCTCAGAACTGAGCATGTGGAGAGACGTTCGTTCATCTAGCACAAAGGGAACGGGTTGCAGGAGAAACTTTTACTCTAGTTTCTCAGTGTGTTTCCTAGTGCCGGTTTGAAGTTCCTGCAGTTTTCACTGTAAAACCGAGTTGGAGCTAGTACCTCCCCATATATATGTATGGAGTGTAGTTTGCAACTGAAAAGGAACTTTGTGTTCCCAACAATCTAGTTGAAGGACGGCTTTCACACACACTTATCTCTCAGAACTGAGCATGTGGAGAGACGTTCGTTCATCTAGCACAAAGGGAACGGGTTGCAGGAGAAACTTTTACTCTAGTTTCTCAGTGTGTTTCCTAGTGCCGGTTTGAAGTTCCTGCAGTTTTCACTGTAAAACCGAGTTGGAGCTAGTACCTCCCCATATATATGTTTGGAGTGTAGTTTGCAACTGAAAAGGAACTTTGTGTTCCCAACAATCTAGTTGAAGGACGGCTTTCACACACACTTATCTCTCAGAACTGAGCATGTGGAGAGACGTTCGTTCATCTAGCACAAAGGGAACGGGTTGCAGGAGAAACTTTTACTCTAGTTTTTCAGTGTGTTTCCTAGTGCCGGTTTGAAGTTCCTGCAGTTTTCACTGTAAAACCGAGTTGGAGCTAGTACCTCCCCATATATATGTATGGAGTGTAGTTTGCAACTGAAAAGGAACTTTGTGTTCTCAACAATCTAGTTGAAGGACGGCTTTCACACACACTTATCTCTCAGAACTGAGCATGTGGAGAGACGTTCGTTCATGTAGCACAAAGGGAACGGGTTGCAGGAGAAACTTTTACTCTAGTTTTTCAGTGTGTTTCCTAGTGCCGGTTTGAAGTTCCTGCAGTTTTCACTGTAAAACCGAGTTGGAGCTAGTACCTCCCCATATATATGTATGGAGTGTAGTTTGCAACTGAAAAGGAACTTTGTGTTCCCAACAATCTAGTTGAAGGACGGCTTTCACACACACTTATCTCTCAGAACTGAGCATGTGGAGAGACGTTCGTTCATCTAGCACAAAGGGAACGGGTTGCAGGAGAAACTTTTACTCTAGTTTTTCAGTGTGTTTCCTAGTGCCGGTTTGAATTTCCTGCAGTTTTCACTGTAAAACCGAGTTGGAGCTAGTACCTCCCCATATATATGTATGGAATGTAGTTTGCAACTGAAAAGGAACTTTGTGTTCCCAACAATCTAGTTGAAGGACGGCTTTCACACACACTTTTCTCTCAGAACTGAGCATGTGGAGAGACGTTCGTTCATCTAGCACAAAGGGAACGGGTTGCAGGAGAAACTTTTACTCTAGTTTCTCAGTGTGTTTCCTAGTTCCGGTTTGAAGTTCCTGCAGTTTTCACTGTAAAACCGAGTTGGAGCTAGTACCTCCCCATATAAATGTATGGAGTGTAGTTTGCAACTGAAAAGGAACTTTGTGTTCCCAACAATCTAGTTGAAGGACGGCTTTCACACACACTTATCTCTCAGAACTGAGCATGTGGAGAGACGTTCGTTCATCTAGCACAAAGGGAACGGGTTGCAGGAGAAACTTTTACTCTAGTTTCTCAGTGTGTTTCCTAGTGCCGGTTTGAAGTTCCTGCAGTTTTCACTGTAAAACCGAGTTGGAGCTAGTACCTCCCCATATATATGTATGGAGTGTAGTTTGCAACTGAAAAGGAACTTTGTGTTCCCAACAATCTAGTTGAAGGACGGCTTTCACACACACTTATCTCTCAGAACTGAGCATGTGGAGAGACGTTCATTCATCTAGCACAAAGGGAACGGGTTGCAGGAGAAACTTTTACTCTAGTTTCTCAGTGTGTTTCCTAGTGCCGGTTTGAAGTTCCTGCAGTTTTCACTGTAAAACCGAGTTGGAGCTAGTACCTCCCCATATATATGTATGGAGTGTAGTTTGCAACTGAAAAGGAACTTTGTGTTCCCAACAATCTAGTTGAAGGACGGCTTTCACACACACTTATCTCTCAGAACTGAGCATGTGGAGAGACGTTCGTTCATCTAGCACAAAGGGAACGGGTTGCAGGAGAAACTTTTACTCTAGTTTCTCAGTGTGTTTCCTAGTGCCGGTTTGAAGTTCCTGCAGTTTTCACTGTAAAACCGAGTTGGAGCTAGTACCTCCCCATATATATGTATGGAGTGTAGTTTGCAACTGAAAAGGAACTTTGTGTTCCCAACAATCTAGTTGAAGGACGGCTTTCACACACACTTATCTCTAAGAACTTAGCATGTGGAGAGACGTTCGTTCATCTAGCACAAAGGGAACGGGTTGCAGGAGAAACTTTTACTCTAGTTTCTCAGTGTGTTTCCTAGTGCCGGTTTGAAGTTCCTGCAGTTTTCACTGTAAAACCGAGTTGGAGCTTGTACCTCCCCATATATATGTATGGAGTGTAGTTTGCAACTGAAAAGGAACTTTGTGTTCCCAACAATCTAGTTGAAGGACGGCTTTCACACACACTTATCTCTCAGAACTGAGCATGTGGAGAGACGTTCGTTCATCTAGCACAAAGGGAACGGGTTGCAGGAGAAACTTTTACTCCAGTTTTTCAGTGTGTTTCCTAGTGCCGGTTTGAAGTTCCTGCAGTTTTCACTGTAAAACCGGGTTGGAGTTAGTACCTCCTCATATATATGTATGGAGTGTTGTTTGCAACTGAAAAGGAACTTTGTGTTCCCAACAATCTAGTTGAAGGACGGCTTTCACACACACTTATCTCTCAGAACTGAGCATGTGGAGAGACGTTCGTTCATCTAGCACAAAGGGAACAGGTTGCAGGAGAAACTTTTACTCTAGTTTTTCAGTGTGTTTCCTAGTGCCGGTTTGAAGTTCCTGCAGTTTTCACTGTAAAACCGAGTTGGAGCTAGTACCTCCTCATATATATGTATGGAGTGTAGTTTGCAACTGAAAAGGAACTTTGTGTTCCCAACAATCTAGTTGAAGGACGGCTTTCACACACACTTATCTCTCAGAACTGAGCATGTGGAGAGACGTTCGTTCATCTAGCACAAAGGGAACGGGCTGCAGGAGAAACTTTTACTCTAGATTTTCAGTGTGTTTCCTAGTGCCGGTTTGAAGTTCCTGCAGTTTTCACTGTAAAACCGAGTTGGAGCTAGTACCTCCCCATATATATGTATGGAGTGTAGTTTGCAACTGAAAAGGAACTTTGTGTTCCCAACAATCTAGTTGAAGGACGGCTTTCACACACACTTATCTCTCAGAAATGAGCATGTGGAGAGACGTTCGTTCATCTAGCACAAAGGGAACGGGTTGCAGGAGAAACTTTTACTCTAGATTCTCAGTGTGTTTCCTAGTGCCGGTTTGAAGTTCCTGCAGTTTTCACTGTAAAACCGAGTTGGAGCTAGTACCTCCCCATATATATGTAGGGAGTGTAGTTTGCAACTGAAAAGGAACTTTGTGTTCCTAACAATCTAGTTGAAGGACGGCTTTCACACACACTTATCTCTCAGAACTGAGCATGTGGAGAGACGTTCGTTCATCTAGCACAAAGGGAACGGGTTGCAGGAGAAACTTTTACTCTAGTTTTTCAGTGTGTTTCCTAGTGCCGGTTTGAATTTCCTGCAGTTTTCACTGTAAAACCGAGTTGGAGCTAGTACCTCCCCATATATATGTATGGAGTGTAGTTTGCAACTGAAAAGGAACTTTGTGTTCCCAACAATCTAGTTGAAGGACGGCTTTCACACACACTTATCTCTCAGAACTGAGCATGTGGAGAGACGTTCGTTCATCTAGCACAAAGGGAACGGGTTGCAGGAGAAACTTTTACTCTAGTTTCTCAGTGTGTTTCCTAGTGCCGGTTTGAAGTTCCTGCAGTTTTCACTGTAAAACCGAGTTGGAGCTAGTACCTCCCCATATATATGTATGGAGTGTAGTTTGCAACTGAAAAGGAACTTTGTGTTCCCAACAATCTAGTTGAAGGACGGCTTTCACACACACTTATCTCTCAGAACTGAGCATGTGGAGAGACGTTCGTTCATCTAGCACAAAGGGAACGGGTTGCAGGAGAAACTTTTACTCTTGTTTTTCAGTGTGTTTCCTAGTGCCGGTTTGAAGTTCCTGCAGTTTTCACTGTAAAACCGAGTTGGAGCTAGTACCTCCCCATATATATGTATGGAGTGTAGTTTGCAAATGAAAAGGAACTTTGTGTTCCCAACAATCTAGTTGAAGGACGGCTTTCACACACACTTATCTCTCAGAAATGAGCATGTGGAGAGACGTTCGTTCATCTAGCACAAAGGGAACGGGTTGCAGGAGAAACTTTTACTCTAGATTCTCAGTGTGTTTCCTAGTGCCGGTTTGAAGTTCCTGCAGTTTTCACTGTAAAACCGAGTTGGAGCTAGTACCTCCCCATATATATGTAGGGAGTGTAGTTTGCAACTGAAAAGGAACTTTGTGTTCCTAACAATCTAGTTGAAGGACGGCTTTCACACACACTTATCTCTCAGAACTGAGCATGTGGAGAGACGTTCGTTCATCTAGCACAAAGGGAACGGGTTGCAGGAGAAACTTTTACTCTAGTTTTTCAGTGTGTTTCCTAGTGCCGGTTTGAATTTCCTGCAGTTTTCACTGTAAAACCGAGTTGGAGCTAGTACCTCCCCATATATATGTATGGAGTGTAGTTTGCAACTGAAAAGGAACTTTGTGTTCCCAACAATCTAGTTGAAGGACGGCTTTCACACACACTTATCTCTCAGAAATGAGCATGTGGAGAGACGTTCGTTCATCTAGCACAAAGGGAACGGGTTGCAGGAGAAACTTTTACTCTAGTTTCTCAGTGTGTTTCCTAGTGCCGGTTTGAAGTTCCTGCAGTTTTCACTGTAAAACCGTGTTGGAGCTAGTACCTCCCCATATATATGTATGGAGTGTAGTTTGCAAATGAAAAGGAACTTTGTGTTCCCAACAATCTAGTTGAAGGACGGCTTTCACACACACTTATCTCTCAGAAATGAGCATGTGGAGAGACGTTCGTTCATCTAGCACAAAGGGAACGGGTTGCAGGAGAAACTTTTACTCTTGTTTTTCAGTGTGTTTCCTAGTGCCGGTTTGAAGTTCCTGCAGTTTTCACTGTAAAACCGAGTTGGAGCTAGTACCTCCCCATATATATGTATGGAGTGTAGTTTGCAACTGAAAAGGAACTTTGTGTTCCCAACAATCTAGTTGAAGGACGGCTTTCACACACACTTATCTCTCAGAACTGAGCATGTGGAGAGACGTTCGTTCATCTAGCACAAAGGGAACGGGTTGCAGGAGAAACTTTTACTCTTGTTTTTCAGTGTGTTTCCTAGTGCCGGTTTGAAGTTCCTGCAGTTTTCACTGTAAAACCGATTTGGAGCTAGTACCTCCCCATATATATGTATGGAGTGTAGTTTGCAACTGAAAAGGAACTTTGTGTTCCCAACAATCTAGTTGAAGGACGGCTTTCACACACACTTATCTCTCAGAACTGAGCATGTGGAGAGACGTTCGTTCATCTAGCACAAAGGGAACGGGTTGCAGGAGAAACTTTTACTCTAGATTTTCAGTGTGTTTCTTAGTGCCGGTTTGAAGTTCCTGCAGTTTTCACTGTAAAACCGAGTTGGAGCTAGTACCTCCCCATATATATGTATGGAGTGTAGTTTGCAACTGAAAAGGAACTTTGTGTTCCCAACAATCTAGTTGAAGGACGGCTTTCACACACACTTATCTCTCAGAACTGAGCATGTGGAGAGACGTTCGTTCATCTAGCACAAAGGGAACGGGTTGCAGGAGAAACTTTTACTCTAGATTTTCAGTGTGTTTCTTAGTGCCGGTTTGAAGTTCCTGCAGTTTTCACTGTAAAACCGAGTTGGAGCTAGTACCTCCCCATATATATGTTTGGAGTGTAGTTTGCAACTGAAAAGGAACTTTGTGTTCCCAACAATCTAGTTGAAGGACGGCTTTCACACACACTTATCTCTCAGAACTGAGCATGTGGAGAGACGTTCGTTCATCTAGCACAAAGGGAACGGGTTGCAGGAGAAACTTTTACTCTAGTTTTTCAGTGTGTTTCCTAGTGACGGTTTGAAGTTCCTGCAGTTTTCACTGTAAAACCGAGTTGGAGCTAGTACCTCCCCATATATATGTATGGAGTGTAGTTTGCAACTGAAAAGGAACTTTGTGTTCCCAACAATCTAGTTGAAGGACGGCTTTCACACACACTTATCTCTCAGAACTGAGCATGTGGAGAGACGTTCGTTCATCTAGCACAAAGGGAACGGGTTGCAGGAGAAACTTTTACTCTAGTTTCTCAGTGTGTTTCCTAGTGCCGGTTTGAAGTTCCTGCAGTTTTCACTGTAAAACCGTGTTGGAGCTAGTACCTCCCCATATATATGTATGGAGTGTAGTTTGCAACTGAAAAGGAACTTTGTGTTCCCAACAATCTAGTTGAAGGACGGCTTTCACACACACTTATCTCTCAGAACTGAGCATGTGGAGAGACGTTCGTTCATCTAGCACAAAGGGAACGGGTTGCAGGAGAAACTTTTACTCTTGTTTTTCAGTGTGTTTCCTAGTGCCGGTTTGAAGTTCCTGCAGTTTTCACTGTAAAACCGAGTTGGAGCTAGTACCTCCCCATATATATGTATGGAGTGTAGTTTGCAACTGAAAAGGAACTTTGTGTTCCCAACAATCTAGTTGAAGGACGGCTTTCACACACACTTATCTCTCAGAACTGAGCATGTGGAGAGACGTTCGTTCATCTAGCACAAAGGGAACGGGTTGCAGGAGAAACTTTTACTCTAGATATTCAGTGTGTTTCTTAGTGCCGGTTTGAAGTTCCTGAAGTTTTCAGTGTAAAACCGAGTTGGAGCTAGTACCTCCCCATATATATGTATGGAGTGTAGTTTGCAACTGAAAAGGAACTTTGTGTTCCCAACAATCTAGTTGAAGGACGGCTTTCACACACACTTATCTCTCAGAACTGAGCATGTGGAGAGACGTTCGTTCATCTAGCACAAAGGGAACGGGTTGCAGGAGAAACTTTTACTCTAGTTTCTCAGTGTGTTTCCTAGTGCCGGTTTGAAGTTCCTGCAGTTTTCACTGTAAAACCGTGTTGGAGCTAGTACCTCCCCATATATATGTATGGAGTGTAGTTTGCAACTGAAAAGGAACTTTGTGTTCCCAACAATCTAGTTGAAGGACGGCTTTCACACACACTTATCTCTCAGAACTGAGCATGTGGAGAGACGTTCGTTCATCTAGCACAAAGGGAACGGGTTGCAGGAGAAACTTTTACTCTAGATTTTCAGTGTGTTTCCTAGTGCCGGTTTTAAGTTCCTGCAGTTTTCACTGTAAAACCGAGTTGGAGCTAGTACCTCCCCATATATATGTATGGAGTGTAGTTTGCAACTGAAAAGGAACTTTGTGTTCCCAACAATCTAGTTGAAGGACGGCTTTCACACACACTTATCTCTCAGAACTGAGCATGTGGAGAGACGTTCGTTCATCTAGCACAAAGGGAACGGGTTGCAGGAGAAACTTTTACTCTAGTTTCTCAGTGTGTTTCCTAGTGCCGGTTTGAAGTTCCTGCAGTTTTCACTGTAAAACCGAGTTGGAGCTAGTACCTCCCCATATATATGTATGGAGTGTAGTTTGCAACTGAAAAGGAACTTTGTGTTCCCAACAATCTAGTTGAAGGACGGCTTTCACACACACTTATCTCTCAGAACTGAGCATGTGGAGAGACGTTCGTTGATCTAGCACAAAGGGAACGGGTTGCAGGAGAAACTTTTACTCTAGTTTCTCAGTGTGTTTCCTAGTGCCGGTTTGAAGTTCCTGCAGTTTTCACTGTAAAACCGAGTTGGAGCTAGTACCTCCCCATATATATGTATGGAGTGTAGTTTGCAACTGAAAAGGAACTTTGTGTTCCCAACAATCTAGTTGAAGGACGGCTTTCACACACACTTATCTCTCAGAACTGAGCATGTGGAGAGACGTTCATTCATCTAGCACAAAGGGAACGGGTTGCAGGAGAAACTTTTACTCTAGTTTCTCAGTGTGTTTCCTAGTGCCGGTTTGAAGTTCCTGCAGTTTTCACTGTAAAACCGAGTTGGAGCTAGTACCTCCCCATATATATGTATGGAGTGTAGTTTGCAACTGAAAAGGAACTTTGTGTTCCCAACAATCTAGTTGATGGACGGCTTTCACACACACTTATCTCTCAGAACTGAGCATGTGGAGAGACGTTCGTTCATCTAGCACAAAGGGAACGGGTTGCAGGAGAAACTTTTACTCTAGTTTCTCAGTGTGTTTCCTAGTGCCGGTTTGAAGTTCCTGCAGTTTTCACTGTAAAACCGAGTTGGAGCTAGTACCTCCCCATATATATGTATGGAGTGTAGTTTGCAACTGAAAAGGAACTTTGTGTTCCCAACAATCTTGTTGAAGGACGGCTTTCACACACACTTATCTCTCAGAACTGAGCATGTGGAGAGACGTTCGTTCATCTAGCACAAAGGGAACGGGTTGCAGGAGAAACTTTTACTCTAGTTTCTCAGTGTGTTTCCTAGTGCCGATTTGAAGTTCCTGCAGTTTTCACTGTAAAACCGAGTTGGAGCTAGTACCTCCCCATATATATGTATGGAGTGTAGTTTGCAACTGAAAAGGAACTTTGTGTTCCCAACAATCTAGTTGAAGGACGGCTTTCACACACACTTATCTCTCAGAACTGAGCATGTGGAGAGACGTTCGTTCATCTAGCACAAAGGGAACGGGTTGCTGGAGAAACTTTTACTCTAGTTTTTCAGTGTGTTTCCTAGTGCCGGTTTGAAGTTCCTGCAGTTTTCACTGTAAAACCGAGTTGGAGCTAGTACCTCCTCATATATATGTATGGAGTGTAGTTTGCAACTGAAAAGGAACTTTGTGTTCCCAACAATCTAGTTGAAGGACGGCTTTCACACACACTTATCTCTCAGAACTGAGCATGTGGAGAGACGTTCGTTCATCTAGCACAAAGGGAACGGGTTGCAGGAGAAACTTTTACTCTAGTTTTTCAGTGTGTTTCCTAGTGCTGGTTTGAAGTTCCTGCAGTTTTCACTGTAAAACCGAGTTGGAGCTAGTACCTCCCCATATATATGTATGGAGTGTAGTTTGCAACTGAAAAGGAACTTTGTGTTCTCAACAATCTAGTTGAAGGACGGCTTTCACACACACTTATCTCTCAGAACTGAGCATGTGGAGAGACGTTCGTTCATCTAGCACAAAGGGAACGGGTTGCAGGAGAAACTTTTACTCTAGTTTTTCAGTGTGTTTCCTAGTGCCGGTTTGAAGTTCCTGCAGTTTTCACTGTAAAACCGAGTTGGAGCTAGTACCTCCCCATATATATGTATGGAGTGTAGTTTGCAACTGAAAAGGAACTTTGTGTTCCCAACAATCTAGTTGAAGGACGGCTTTCACACACACTTATCTCTCAGAACTGAGCATGTGGAGAGACGTTCGTTCATCTAGCACAAAGGGAACGGGTTGCAGGAGAAACTTTTACTCTTGTTTTTCAGTGTGTTTCCTAGTGCCGGTTTGAAGTTCCTGCAGTTTTCACTGTAAAACCGAGTTGGAGCTAGTACCTCCCCATATATATGTATGGAGTGTAGTTTGCAACTGAAAAGGAACTTTGTGTTCCCAACAATCTAGTTGAAGGACGGCTTTCACACACACTTATCTCTCAGAACTGAGCATGTGGAGAGACGTTCGTTCATCTAGCACAAAGGGAACGGGTTGCAGGAGAAACTTTTACTCTAGATTTTCAGTGTGTTTCTTAGTGCCGGTTTGAAGTTCCTGCAGTTTTCACTGTAAAACCGAGTTGGAGCTAGTACCTCCCCATATATATGTATGGAGTGTAGTTTGCAACTGAAAAGGAACTTTGTGTTCCCAACAATCTAGTTGAAGGACGGCTTTCACACACACTTATCTCTCAGAACTGAGCATGTGGAGAGACGTTCGTTCATCTAGCACAAAGGGAACGGGTTGCAGGAGAAACTTTTACTCTAGTTTTTCAGTGTGTTTCCTAGTGCCGGTTTGAAGTTCCTGCAGTTTTCACTGTAAAACCGAGTTGGAGCTAGTACCTCCCCATATATATGTATGGAGTGTAGTTTGCAACTGAAAAGGAACTTTGTGTTCCCAACAATCTAGTTGAAGGACGGCTTTCACACACACTTATCTCTCAGAACTGAGCATGTGGAGAGACGTTCGTTCATCTAGCACAAAGGGAACGGGTTGCAGGAGAAACTTTTACTCTTGTTTTTCAGTGTGTTTCCTAGTGCCGGTTTGAAGTTCCTGCAGTTTTCACTGTAAAACCGAGTTGGAGCTAGTACCTCCCCATATATATGTATGGAGTGTAGTTTGCAACTGAAAAGGAACTTTGTGTTCCCAACAATCTAGTTGAAGGACGGCTTTCACACACACTTATCTCTCAGAACTGAGCATGTGGAGAGACGTTCGTTCATCTAGCACAAAGGGAACGGGTTGCAGGAGAAACTTTTACTCTAGATTTTCAGTGTGTTTCTTAGTGCCGGTTTGAAGTTCCTGCAGTTTTCAGTGTAAAACCGAGTTGGAGCTAGTACCTCCCCATATATATGTATGGAGTGTAGTTTGCAACTGAAAAGGAACTTTGTGTTCCCAACAATCTAGTTGAAGGACGGCTTTCACACACACTTATCTCTCAGAACTGAGCATGTGGAGAGACGTTCGTTCATCTAGCACAAAGGGAACGGGTTGCAGGAGAAACTTTTACTCTAGTTTCTCAGTGTGTTTCCTAGTGCCGGTTTGAAGTTCCTGCAGTTTTCACTGTAAAACCGAGTTGGAGCTAGTACCTCCCCATATATATGTATGGAGTGTAGTTTGCAACTGAAAAGGAACTTTGTGTTCCCAACAATCTAGTTGAAGGACGGCTTTCACACACACTTATCTCTCAGAACTGAGCATGTGGAGAGACGTTCGTTCATCTAGCACAAAGGGAACGGGTTGCAGGAGAAACTTTTACTCTAGTTTCTCAGTGTGTTTCCTAGTGCCGGTTTGAAGTTCCTGCAGTTTTCACTGTAAAACCGAGTTGGAGCTAGTACCTCCCCATATATATGTATGGAGTGTAGTTTGCAACTGAAAAGGAACTTTGTGTTCCCAACAATCTAGTTGAAGGACGGCTTTCACACACACTTATCTCTCAGAACTGAGCATGTGGAGAGACGTTCGTTCATCTAGCACAAAGGGAACGGGTTGCAGGAGAAACTTTTACTCTAGATTCTCAGTGTGTTTCCTAGTGCCGGTTTGAAGTTCCTGCAGTTTTCACTGTAAAACCGAGTTGGAGCTAGTACCTCCCCATATATATGTATGGAGTGTAGTTTGCAACTGAAAAGGAACTTTGTGTTCCCAACAATCTAGTTGAAGGACGGCTTTCACACACACTTATCTCTCAGAACTGATCATGTGGAGAGACGTTCGTTCATCTAGCACAAAGGGAACGGGTTGCAGGAGAAACTTTTACTCTAGTTTCTCAGTGTGTTTCCTAGTGCCGGTTTGAAGTTCCTGCAGTTTTCACTGTAAAACCGAGTTGGAGCTAGTACCTCCCCATATATATGTATGGAGTGTAGTTTGCAACTGAAAAGGAACTTTGTGTTCCCAACAATTTAGTTGAAGTACGGCTTTCACACACACTTATCTCTCAGAACTGAGCATGTGGAGAGACGTTCGTTGATCTAGCACAAAGGGAACGGGTTGCAGGAGAAACTTTTACTCTAGTTTCTCAGTGTGTTTCCTAGTGCCGGTTTGAAGTTCCTGCAGTTTTCACTGTAAAACCGAGTTGGAGCTAGTACCTCCCCATATATATGTATGGAGTGTAGTTTGCAACTGAAAAGGAACTTTGTGTTCCCAACAATCTAGTTGAAGGACGGCTTTCACACACACTTATCTCTCAGAACTGAGCATGTGGAGAGACGTTCGTTCATCTAGCACAAAGGGAACGGGTTGCAGGAGAAACTTTTACTCTAGTTTCTCAGTGTGTTTCCTAGTGCCGGTTTGAAGTTCCTGCAGTTTTCACTGTAAAACCGAGTTGGAGCTAGTACCTCCCCATATATATGTATGGTGTGTAGTTCGCAACTGAAAAGGAACTTTGTGTTCCCAACAATCTAGTTGAAGGACGGCTTTCACACACACTTATCTCTCAGAACTGAGCATGTGGAGAGACGTTCGTTCATCTAGCACAAAGGGAACGGGTTGCAGGAGAAACTTTTACTCTAGTTTCTCAGTGTGTTTCCTAGTGCCGGTTTGAAGTTCCTGCAGTTTTCACTGTAAAACCGAGTTGGAGCTAGTACCTCCCCATATATATGTATGGAGTGTAGTTTGCAACTGAAAAGGAACTTTGTGTTCCCAACAATCTAGTTGAAGGACGGCTTTCACACACACTTATCTCTCAGAACTGAGCATGTGGAGAGACGTTCGTTCATCTAGCACAAAGGGAACGGGTTGCAGGAGAAACTTTTACTCTAGTTTCTCAGTGTGTTTCCTAGTGCCGGTTTGAAGTTCCTGCAGTTTTCACTGTAAAACCGAGTTGGAGCTAGTACCTCCCCATATATATGTATGGAGTGTAGTTTGCAACTGAAAAGGAACTTTGTGTTCCCAACAATCTAGTTGAAGGACGGCTTTCACACACACTTATCTCTCAGAACTGAGCATGTGGAGAGACGTTCGTTCATCTAGCACAAAGGGAACGGGTTGCAGGAGAAACTTTTACTCTAGTTTCTCAGTGTGTTTCCTAGTGCCGGTTTGAAGTTCCTGCAGTTTTCACTGTAAAACCGAGTTGGAGCTAGTACCTCCCCATATATATGTATGGAGTGTAGTTTGCAACTGAAAAGGAACTTTGTGTTCCCAACAATCTAGTTGAAGGACGGCTTTCACACACACTTATCTCTCAGAACTGAGCATGTGGAGAGACGTTCGTTCATCTAGCACAAAGGGAACGGGTTGCAGGAGAAACTTTTACTCTAGTTTCTCAGTGTGTTTCCTAGTGCCGGTTTGAAGTTCCTGCAGTTTTCACTGTAAAACCGAGTTGGAACTAGTACCTCCCCATATATATGTATGGAGTGTAGTTTGCAACTGAAAAGGAACTTTGTGTTCCCAACAATCTAGTTGAAGGACGGCTTTCACACACACTTATCTCTCAGAACTGAGCATGTGGAGAGACGTTCGTTCATCTAGCACAAAGGGAACGGGTTGCAGGAGAAACTTTTACTCTAGTTTCTCAGTGTGTTTCCTAGTGCCGGTTTGAAGTTCCTGCAGTTTTCACTGTAAAACCGAGTTGGAGCTAGTACCTCCCCATATATATGTATGGATTGTAGTTTGCAACTGAAAAGGAACTTTGTGTTCCCAACAATCTAGTTGAAGGACGGCTTTCACACACACTTATCTCTCAGAACTGAGCATGTGGAGAGACGTTCGTTCATCTAGCACAAAGGGAACGGGTTGCAGGAGAAACTTTTACTCTAGTTTCTCAGTGTGTTTCCTAGTGCCGGTTTGAAGTTCCTGCAGTTTTCACTGTAAAACCGAGTTGGAGCTAGTACCTCCCCATATATATGTATGGAGTGTAGTTTGCAACTGAAAAGGAACTTTGTGTTCCCAACAATCTAGTTGAAGGACGGCTCTCACACACACTTATCTCTCAGAACTGAGCATGTGGAGAGACGTTCGTTCATCTAGCACAAAGGGAACGGGTTGCAGGAGAAACTTTTACTCTAGTTTCTCAGTGTGTTTCCTAGTGCCGGTTTGAAGTTCCTGCAGTTTTCACTGTAAAACAGAGTTGGAGCTAGTACCTCCCCATATATATGTATGGAGTGTAGTTTGCAACTGAAAAGGAACTTTGTGTTCCCAACAATCTAGTTGAAGGACGGCTTTCACACACACTTATCTCTCAGAACTGAGCATGTGGAGAGACGTTCGTTCATCTAGCACAAAGGGAACGGGTTGCAGGAGAAACTTTTACTCTAGTTTCTCAGTGTGTTTCCTAGTGCCGGTTTGAAGTTCCTGCAGTTTTCACTGTAAAACCGAGTTGGAGCTAGTACCTCCCCATATATATGTATGGAGTGTAGTTTGCAACTGAAAAGGAACTTTGTGTTCCCAACAATCTAGTTGAAGGACGGCTTTCACACACACTTATCTCTCAGAACTGAGCATGTGGAGAGACGTTCGTTCATCTAGCACAAAGGGAACGGGTTGCAGGAGAAACTTTTACTCTAGTTTCTCAGTGTGTTTCCTAGTGCCGGTTTGAAGTTCCTGCAGTTTTCACTGTAAAACCGAGTTGGAGCTAGTACCTCCCCATATATATGTATGGTGTGTAGTTCGCAACTGAAAAGGAACTTTGTGTTCCCAACAATCTAGTTGAAGGACGGCTTTCACACACACTTATCTCTCAGAACTGAGCATGTGGAGAGACGTTCGTTCATCTAGCACAAAGGGAACGGGTTGCAGGAGAAACTTTTACTCTAGTTTCTCAGTGTGTTTCCTAGTGCCGGTTTGAAGTTCCTGCAGTTTTCACTGTAAAACCGAGTTGGAGCTAGTACCTCCCCATATATATGTATGGAGTGTAGTTTGCAACTGAAAAGGAACTTTGTGTTCCCAACAATCTAGTTGAAGGACGGCTTTCACACACACTTATCTCTCAGAACTGAGCATGTGGAGAGACATTCGTTCATCTAGCACAAAGGGAACGGGTTGCAGGAGAAACTTTTACTCTAGTTTTTCAGTGTGTTTCCTAGTGCCGGTTTGAAGTTCCTGCAGTTTTCACTGTAAAACCGAGTTGGGGCTAGTACCTCCCCATATATATGTATGGAGTGTAGTTTGCAACTGAAAAGGAACTTTGTGTTCCCAACAATCTAGTTGAAGGACGGCTTTCACACACACTTATCTCTCAGAACTGAGCATGTGGAGAGACGTTCGTTCATCTAGCACAAAGGGAACGGGTTGCAGGAGAAACTTTTACTCTAGTTTTTCAGTGTGTTTCCTAGTGCCGGTTTGAAGTTCCTGCAGTTTTCACTGTAAAACCGAGTTGGAGCTAGTACCACCCCATATATATGTATGGAGTGTAGTTTGCAACTGAAAAGGAACTTTGTGTTCCCAACAATCTAGTTGAAGGACGGCTTTCACACACACTTATCTCTCAGAACTGAGCATGTGGAGAGACGTTCGTTCATCTAGCACAAAGGGAACGGGTTGCAGGAGAAACTTTTACTCTAGTTTCTCAGTGTGTTTCCTAGTGCCGGTTTGAAGTTCCTGCAGTTTTCACTGTAAAACCGAGTTGGAGCTAGTACCTCCCCATATATATGTATGGAGTGTAGTTTGCAACTGAAAAGGAACTTTGTGTTCCCAACAATCTAGTTGAAGGACGGCTTTCACACACACTTATCTCTCAGAACTGAGCATGTGGAGAGAAGTTCGTTCACCTAACCCAAATGGAACGGGTTACAGCAGAAATTTTTCTCTGGTTTCTCAGTCTGTTTCCTAGTGCCTGTTTGAAGTTCCTGCAGTTTTCACTGTAAAACCGAGTTGGAGCTAGTATATCCCCATATATATGTATGGAGTGTATTTTGTATCTGAAAAGGATCTATGTGTTCCCAACAAGCTAGGTGAAGGACGGCTTTAACACAAACTTAACTCTCATAAATGAGCATGTGGAGAGACGTTCGTTCATCTAGCACCAATGGAACGGGTTGCATGGGAAACTTTTACTGTGGTTTCTCAGTCAGTTTCCTAGTGCCGGTAAAACGTTCCTGGAGTTTTCACTGTAAAATCAAGTTGGAGCTAGTACCTACCCATATATATGTATGGGTTGTAGTTTGCAACTGAAAAGGAACTTTGTTTTCCCAACAAGCTACTAGAAGTGCGGCTTCCTCACACACTTATCTCTCAGAACTGAGCATGTGGAGAGACGTTCGTTCATATAGCACAAAGGGAACGGATTGCAGAACAAACTTTTATTGTGGTTTCTCAGTGTGTTTCCTAGTGCCGGTTTGAAGTTCTTGCAGTTTTCACTGTAAACCGGAGTTGGAGCTAGTACCTCCCTATATATATGTATGGCGTGTATTTTGCAACTGAAAAGGAACTTTGTCTTCCCAACAAGCTACGTGAAGGATGACTTTCACACACACTTATCTGTCAGAACTGAGCATGTGGAGAGAAGTTCGTTTATCTAACACAAAACGATATTCTATCAGGAGAAACATTTACTCTGGTTTCTCAGTCTCTTTCCTAATGCCGATTTGAAGTTCCTGCAGTTTTCACTGTAAAACCGAGTTGGAGCTAGTACCTCCCCTTATATATGTATGGAATGTAGTTTGCAACTGAAAAGGAACTTTGTGTTCCCAACAATCTAGGTGAAGGTCGGCTTTCACACACAATTATCTCTCAGAACTGAGCATTTAGAGACACATTCGTTCATCTAGCAGAATGGGAACGGGTTGCAGGAGAAACTTTTACTCTGGTTTCTCAGTCTGTATGCTTGTGCCTGTGTGAAGTTCCTGCAGGTTTCACTGTAAACCCGAGTTTGTGCTAGTAGAACCCAATATATATGTATGGAGTGTAGTATGCACCTGAAAGAAACTTTCTATTCCCAACAAGCTTGGTGAAGGACGGCTTTCACACACAATTTCCTCTCAGAACTGAGCATGTGGAGAGACGTTCGTTCATCTAGCACAAAGGGAATGGGTTGCAGGAGAAACTTTTACTCTTTTTTCTCAGTCTGTTTCCTAGTGCCGGTTTGAATTTCCTTCAGTTTTCACTATAAAACCGAGTTGGAGCTAGTACATCTCAATATATATGTATGGAGTGTACTATGCAACAGAAAGGAACTTTGTATTCCCAACAAGCTATGTGAAGGATGCTTTCACACACAATTATCTCACAGAACTCTGCATGTGTAGAGACGTTCGTTTATCTAGCACAAAGGGAACGGGTTGCAGGAGAAACTTTTACTCTGTTTTCTCAGTCTGTTTCGTAGTGCTGATTTTAAGTTCCTGCAGTTTTCACTGTAAAACAGAGTTGGAGCTAGTACCAACCCATTTATATGTATGGAGTGTACTATGCAACTGAAAGGAACTTTGTATTCCCAACAAGCTATGTGAAGGATGCTTTCACACACAATTATCTCTCAGAACTGAGCAGGTCAGAGACGTTCGTTCATCTAACACAAATGGAACTGGTTGCAGGAGAAATTTTTGTCTGGTTTCTCAGTCTGTTTCCTAATGCCTGTTTGAAGTTCTTGCAGTTTTCACTGTAAAACCGATTTGGAGCTAGTACATAACCATATATATGTATGGAGTGTAGTTTGCAACTGAAAAGGAATTTTGTGTTCCCAACAAGCTAGGTGAAGGACGGCTTTCACACACAATTATCTCTCAGAAATGAGCATGTGGAGAGACGTTCGTTCAACTATCACAAAAGGCAAGGGTTGCAGGAGAAACTTTTACTCTGGTTTCTCAGTCTGTTTCCTGGTGCCGGTTTGAAGATCCTGCAGTTTTCACTGTAAAACCGAGTTGGAGTTAGTACCTCCCTATATATATATATGGAGTGTATTTTGAAACTGAAAAGGAACTTTTTCTTCCCAACAAGCTACTTGAAGAATGGGTTTCACACACACTTATCTCTCTGAACTGAGCATGTGGAGAGACGTTCGTTTATGTAGCACAAAAGGAAAGGGTTGCAGGAGAAATTTTACTCTGGATTCTCAGTCTCTATCCTAGTGCCGTTTTGAAGTTCCTGCAGTTTTCACTGTTAAATCGATTTGTAGCCTGTACCTACCCATATATATATATGGATTGTAGTTTGCAACTGAAAAGGAAGTTTTTGTTCCCAAAAAGCTAGGTGAAGGACGGCATTCACACACACTTATCTCTCATAAATGAGCATTTGGAGAAATATTCGTTCATCTAACAGAAATGGAACGGGTTGCAGGAGAAACTTTTACTCTGGTTTCTCAGTCAGTATGCTTGTGCCGGTGTGAAGTTCCTGCAGTTTTCACTGTAAAACAGAGTTGGAGCTAGTACTTCCCTATATAAATTTATGGAGTGTAGTTTGCAAATGGAAAGGAACTTTGTGTGCCAAACAAGGTAGGTGAAGGACGGCTTCTCACACATTTATCTCTCAGATATATATACTTCCACGTATATATGTATGGATTGTAGTTTGCAAGTTGAAAGGAACTTTGTGTTCCCAACAAGCAATGTGAAAGACGGCTTTCACACACACATATCTCTCAGAACTGAACATGTGGAGAGATGTTCGACAACTAACACAATGGGAAAGATGGCAGGAGAAAATTTTACTCTGGTTTTTTAGTCTGTTTCCTTGTTCCGGTATGAATTTCCTGGAGTTTTCACTGTAAAACCGAGTTGGAGCTGGTACATCCCCATATATATGTATGGATTGTAGTGTGCAACTGAAAAGGATCTTCGTGTTCCCCACAAGCTAGGTGAAGGACGGCTTTCACACACAATTATCTCTCAGAACTGAGCATGTGGAGAGACGTTCGTTCATCTAGCACAAAGGGAACAGGTTGCAGGTGATACTTTTTCTCTGGTTTCTCTGTCTGTTTCCAAGTGCCGGTTTGAATTTCCTGCAGTTTTCACTGCAAAACCGAGTTGGAGCTAGTACCTCCCATTTATATGTATGGATTGTAGATTGCAACTGAAAAGTAACTTTGTGTTCCCAACAAGCTAGTTGAAAGACGGTTTTCACAAACAATTATTACTCAGAAATGAGCATGTGGAGAGAATTTCGTTCATCTAGCACAAAGGGAACGGGTTGCAGGAGAAACTTTTACACTGGTTTCTCAGTCTGTATGCTTGTGCCGGTGTGAAATACATGCAGTTTTCACTGTAAAACCGAGTTGGAACTAGTACTTCCCCATATGTATATATGGATTGTATTTTGCAACTGGAAAGGAACTTTGTGTTCCCAACAATCTAGGTGAAGGACGGCTTTAACACACACGTATCTCTCAGAAATGAGCATGGGGAGAGACGTTCGTTCATCTAACACAAATGGAACTGGTTGCAGGAGAAGTTTTTGTCTGGTTTCTCAGTCTGTTTCCTAATGCCTGTTTGAAGTTCTTGCAGTTTTCACTGTAAAACCGAGTTGGAGCTAGTACATACCCATATATATATATGGAGTGTAGTTTGCAACTGAAAAGGAACTTTGTGTTCCCAACAAGCTAGGTGAAGTACGGCTTTCACACACAATTATCTCTCAGAACTGAGCATGTGGAGAGACGTTCGTTCATCTAGCGCAAATTGAACGGGTTGCAGGAGAAACTTTTACTCTGGTTTCTCAGTCTGATTCCTAGTGCCGGTTGGAAGTTCCTGCAGTTTTCACTGTAAAACCGATTTGGAGCTAGTACCTCCCCATATATATGTAAGGAGTGTAGTTTGCAACTGAAAAGGAACTTTGTGTTCCCAACAAGCTAGGTGAAAGGCGGCTTTCACACACACTTTTCTCTAAGAACTGAGGAGGTGGAGAGACTTTCCTTCATCTAACACAAATGGAACTGTTTGCAGGAGAAATTTTTGTCTGGTTTCTCAGTTCGTTTCCTAATGCCTGTTTGAAGTTCTTGCAGTTTTCACTGTAAAACCGAGTTGGAACTAGTACATCACCATATATATATATGGAGTGTAGTTAGCAACTGAAAAGGAACTTTGTGTTCCCAACAAGCTATGTGAAGGACGGCTTTCACACACAATTATCTCTCCGAAATGAGCATGTGGAGAGACGTTCGTTCATCTAGCACAAAAGGCAAGGTTTGCAGGAGGAACTTTTACTCTGGTTTCTCAGTCTGTTTCCTGGTGCCGGTTTGAAGATCCTGCAGTTTTCACTGTAAATCCGAGTTGGAGCTAGTACCTCCCTATATATACATATGGAGTGTATTTTGCAATTGAAAAGGACCTTTTTCTTTCCAACAAGCTACGTGAAGGATGGCTTTCACACACACTTATTTCTCAGAAATGAGCATGTGGAGAGATGTTCGTTTATGTAGCACAAAATGAAAGGGTTGCAGGAGAAATTTTACTCTGGATTTTCAGTCTCTATCCTAGTGCCGGCTTGAAGTTCCTGCAGTTTTAACTGTATAATCGATTTGGAGCTAGTACCTACCCATATATATATATGGAGTGTAGTTTGCAACTTAAAAGGAAGTTTGTGTTCCCAACAAGCTAGGTGGAAGACGGCATTCACACACACTTATCTCTCAAAACTGAGCATGTGGAGAGATGTTCGACAACTAACACAAATGGAAAGATTGCAGGAGAAAATTTTACTCTATTTTTCAGTCTGTTTCCTAGTGCCGATTTGAAGTTCGTGCAGTTTTCACTGTAAACCAGAGGTGGAGTTAGTACCTCCCCATATATATGTATGGAGTGTAGGTTGCAACTGAAAAGGAACATTGTTTTCCCAACAAGCTAGGTGAATGACGGCTTTCACACACAATTATCTCTCAGAAGTGAGCATGTGGAGAGACTTTCGTTCATCTAGCACAAAATGCACGGGTTGCAGGAGAAACTTTTACTCTGGATTCTCAGACTCTTTCCTAGTGCCGGTTTGAAGTTCCTGCAATTTTGACTGTAAAACCGAGTTGGAGCTAGTACCTACCCATATATATTTATGCATTTTAGTTTGCAACTGAAAAAGAAGTTTGTGTTCCCAACAAGCTAGTTGAAGGACGGCATTCACACACACTTATCTCTCAGATATGAGCATTTGGAGAGACATTCGTTCATCTAACAGAAAAGGAATGGTTTGCAGGAGAAACTTTTACTCTGGTTTCTCAGTCTGTATGCTTCTGCCGGTGTGATGTTCCTGCAGTTTTCACTGTAAAACAAAGTTGGAGCTAGTACTTCCACATATATATGTATGGATTGTAGTTTGCAAGTTGAATGCAACTTTGTGTTCCCTACAAGCTTGTTGAAGTGCGGCTTTCTCACACATTTATCTCTCAGAACAGAGCATGTGGAGAGACGTTCTTTTTTTTAGCACAAAGGGAACGGGTTGCAAGAGAAACTTTTACTGTGGTTTCTCATTCTGTTTCCTAGTTCCGGAATGAATTTCCTGGAGTTTTCACTGTAAAACCGATTGGAGCTTGTACCACCCCATATATATGTATGGAGTGTAGTTTGCAACTGGAAAGGAACTATGTGTTCCCAACAAGCTAGTTGAAGGAGGGCTTTCACACACACTTATCTCTCAGAAATGAGCATGTCGAGAGACATTCATTCATGTAACACAAATGGAACGGGTAGCAGGGGAAATTATTGTCTGATTTCTCAGTCTGTTTCCTAATGCCTGTTAGAAGTTCCAGCAGTTTTCACTGTAAAACCGAGTTGGAGCTAGTACATACCAATATATATGTATGGAGTGTAGTATGCCACTGAAAGGAACTTTGTATTCACAACAAGCTAGTTGAAGGACGGCTTTCACACACAATTATCTCTCAGAACTGAGCATGTGGAGAGACGTTCGTTTATCTAGCACAAAGGGAAAGGTTTGCAGGAGAAACTTTTACTCTGGTTTCTCAGTCTGTTTCCTATTGTCGGTTTGAACTTTCTGCAGTTTTCACTGTAAAACAGATTTGGAGCTAGTACCTCCCCATATATATGTAAGGAGTGTAGTTTGCAACTGAAAGGAACTTTGTCTTCCCAACAAGCTAGGTGAAAGACGGCTTTCACACACACGAATCTCTCAGAATTGAGCATGTGGAGAGACGTTCGTTCATCTAGCACAAATGGAACGCGTTGCAGGAGAAACTTTAGCTCTGGTTTCTCAGTGTGTTTCCTAGTGCCGGATTGAATTTCCTGCAGAATTCACTGTAAAACAGATTTGGAGCTTGTACCACCCCATATAAATATATGGAGTGTAGTTTGCAACTGGAAAGGAACTTTGTGTTCCCAACAAGCTAGTTGAAGTACGGCTTCCACACACACTTATCTCTCAGATCTGAGCATGTGGAGAGTCTTTCGTTCATCTAGCACAAATGGAACGGTTTGCAGGGGAAATTTTTACTCTGGTTTCTCAGTCTGTTTCCTAGTGCCGGTTTGAAGTTCTTGCAGTTTTCACTGTAATACCGAGTTGGAGCTAGTACATCCCAATATATATGTATGGAGTGTAGTATGCAACTGAAAGGAACTTTGTATTCCCAACAAGCTAGGTGAAGGCGGCTTTCACACACACTTATCTCTCCGAACTGAGCATGTGGAGAGACGTACGTTCATCTAGAACAAAGGGAACGGGTTGCAGGTGAAACTTTTACTCTGGTTTCTCAGTCTGTTTCCTAGTGCCGGTTTGAATTTCCTGCAGTTTTCACTGTAAAACGGATTTGGAACTAGTACCTCCCCATATATATGTAAGGAGTGTAGTTTGCAACTGAAAAGGAACTTTGTGTTCCCAACAAGGTTGGTGAAAGTCGGCTTTCACACACACTTATCTCTCAGAACTGAGCATGTGGAGAGACTTTCGTTCATCTAGCACAAAGGGAACGGGTTGCAGGGGAAACTTTTACTGTGGTTTCTCAGTCTGTTTCCTAGTGCCGGTTTGAAGTTCTTGCAGTTTTCAAAGTAAAACCGAGTTGGAACTAGTACATCCCAATATATATGTATGGAATGTAGTATGCAACTGAAAGGAACTTTGTATTCCCAACAAGCTAGGTGAAGGACGGCATTCACACACACGTATCTCTCAGAACTGAGCATGTGGAGAGACGTTCGTTCATCTAGCACAAAGTGAACGGGTTGCAGGAGAAATTTTTTCTCTGGTTTCTCAGTCTGTTTCCTAGTGCCGGTTGGAAGTTCCTGCAGTTTTCAGTGTAAAACCGAGTTGGAGCTTGTACCTCCCCATATATATGTATGGATTGTATTTTGCAATTTGAATGGAACTTTGTGTTCCCTACAAGCTTGGTGAAGTGCGGCTTTCTCACACATTTATCTCTCAGAACAGAGCATGTGGAGAGACGTTCTTTCATTTAGCACAAAGGCAACGGGTTGCAAGAGAATCTTTTACTGTGGTTTCTCAGTCTGTTTCCTAGTTCCCGAATGAATTTCCTGGAGTTTTCACTGTAAAACCGATTTGAGCTTGTACCACCCCATATATATTTATGGAGTGTAGTTTGCAACTGGAAAGGAACTATGTGTTCCCAACAAGCTAGTTGAAGGACTGCTTTCACACACACTTATCTCTCCGAAATGAGCTTGTGGAGAGATATTCGTTCATCTAACACAAATGGAACGGTTTGCAGGAGAAATTTTTGTCTGATTTAACAATCTGTTTCCTAATGCCTGTTAGATGTTCCAGCAGATTTCACTGTAAAACCGATTTGGAACTAGTACATCCCCATAAATATTTATGGAGTGTAGTTTGCAAATGAAAAGGAACTTTGTGTTCTCAACAAGCTAGATGAAGCCCGCCTTTCACACACACATATCTCTCAGAACTGAGCATGAGGAGAGACGTTCGTTCATCTAGCACAAAGGGAACGGTTTGCAGGAGAAATTTTTCTCTTGTTTCTCAGTCTGTTTCCTGTTCCTGTTTGAAGTTCTTGCAGTTTTCACTGTAAAACCGAGTTGGAGCTAGTACCTACCCATATATATGTATGGAGTGCAGTATGTCAGTGAAAGGAACTTTGTATTCCCAACAAGCTAGGTGAAGGACGGCTTTCACACACAATTACCTCTCAGAACTGAGCATGTGGAGAGACGTTCGTTTATATAGCACAAAGGGAAAGGTTTGCAGGAGAAACTGTTACTCTGGTTTCTCAGTCTGTTTCCTATTGCCGGTTTGAACTTTCTGCAGTTTTCACTGTAAAACAGAGTTGGAGCTAGTACCTCCCGATATATATGTAAGGAGTGTAGTTTGCAACTGAAAAGGAACTTTGTGTTCCCAACAATCTAGTTGAAGGACGGCTTTCACACACAGTTATCTCTCAGACATGAGCATGTGGAGAGACGTTCGTTCATCTAGCACAAAGGGAACGGGTTGCAGGAGAAACTTTTATTCTAGTTTCTCAGTGTGTTTCCTAGTGCCGGTTTGAAGTTCCTGCAGTTTTCACTGTAAAACCGAGTTGGAGCTAGTACCTCCCCATATATATGTAAGGAGTGTAGTTTGCAACTGAAAAGGATATTTGTATTCCCAACAAGCTTGGTGAAGGACGGCTTTCAAACACACTATTCTCTCAGAAATGAGCATGTGTAGAGACTTTCGTTCATCTAGCACAAATGGCACGGGTTGCAGGAGAAACTTTTACTCTGGTTACTAAGTCTGTTTCCTAGTGCAGGATTGAAGATCCTGCCGTTTTCACTGTAAAACTGAGGTGGAGAAATTCTTCCCCATATATTTGTATGGAGTGTAGTTTGCAACTGAAAAGGGACTCTGTGTTCACAACAAGGTAGGTGAAAGGCGGCATTCACACACACTTATCTCTCAGAACTGAGCATGTGGAGAGACGTTCGTTCATCTAGCACAAATGGAATGCGTTGCAGGAGAAACTTTTACACTGGTTTCTCAGTCTGTTTCCTATGGCCGGTTTGATGTTCCTGCACTTTTCACTGTAAAACAGATTTGGAGCTAGTACCTCCCGATAAATATATAAGGAGTGTAGTTTGCAACTGCAAATGAACATTGTTTTCCCAACAAGCTAGGTGAAAGACGGCTTTCACACACACTTATCTCTCAGAACTGAGCATGTGTAGAGACTTTCGTTCATCTAGCACAAAGGGAACGGTTTGCAGGGGAAACTTTTATTCTAGTTTCTCAGTCTGTTTCCTAGTGCCGGTTTGAAGTTCTTGCAGTTTTCACAGTAAAACCGAGTTGGAGCTAGTACATCCCAATATATATGTATTGAATGTAGTATGCAACTGAAAGGAACTTTGAATTCCCAACAAGCTATGTGAAGTACGATATTCACACACACGTATCTCTCAGAACTGAGCATGTGGAGAGACGTTCGTTCATCTAAAACAAATGGAACGGATTGCAGTAGAAATTTTTGTCTGGTTTCTCAGTCTGTTTCCTACTGCCTGTTAGAAGTTCCAGCAGTTTCACTGTGAAACCGATGTGGATCTAGTACATCCCCATATATATATATATATTGTTGTTTGCAACTGAAAAGGAACTTTGTGTTCCCAACAAGCTAGGTGAAGTCCGGCTTTCACACACACTTATCTTTCAGAAATGAGCATGTGGAGAGACGTTCGTTCATCTAGCACAAAATGAACGGGTTGCAGGAGAAACTTTTTCTCTGGTTTCTCAGTCTGTTTCCTAGAGCCTGTTGGAACTTCCTGCAGTTTTCACTGTAAAACCGAGTTGGAGCTTGTAACTCCCCATATATATGTATGGAGAGTAGTTTGCAAATGGAAAGGAACTTTGTGTTCCCAACAAGCTAGGTTAAATACGGCTTTCAAACACACTTATCTCTCAGAACTGAGCATGTGGAGAAACGTTCGTTCATTTAGCACAAATGGAACGGGGTGCAGGAGAAATTTTTCTCTGGTTTCTCAGTCTGTTTCCTAGTGCCTGTTTGAAATTCCTGCAGTTTTCACTGTAAAACAGATTTGGAGCTAGTACTTCCCCATATATATGTAAAGAGTTTAGTTTGCATGTGAAAAGGAACATTGTGTTCCCAACAAGCTAGGTTAAATACGGCTTTCAAACACACTTATCTCTCAGAACTGAGCATGTGGAGAGACGTTCATTCATCTAGCACAAAGGGAACTGGTTGCAGGAGAAAATTTTTCTCTGGATTCTCAGTCTGTTTCCTAGTTCCGGTTTGAAGTTTTTGCAGTTTTCACTGTAAAACCGAGTTGGAGTTAGTACATACCAATATATATGTATGGAGTGTAGTATGCCACTGAAAGGAACTATGTATTCCCAACAAGCTAGGTGAAGGACGGCTTTCACACACACTTATCTCTCAGAAATGAGCATGTGGAAAGACGTTCATTCATCTAGAACAAAGGGAACGGGTTGCAGGAGAAATTTTTTCTCTGGTTTCTCAGTCTGTTTCCTAGTGCCGGTTGGAAGTTCCTGCAGTTTTCAGTGTAAAACCGAGTTGGAGCTTGTACCTCCCCATATATATGTATGGATTGTAGTTTGCAATTTGAATGGAACTTTGTGTTCCCTACAAGCTTGGTGAAGTGCGGCTTTCTCACACATTTATCTCTCAGAACAGAGCATGTGGAGAGACGTTCTTTCATTTAGCACAAAGGCAACGGGTTGCAAGAGAATCTTTTACTGTGGTTTCTCAGTCTGTTTCCTAGTTCCCGAATGAATTTCCTGGAGTTTTCACTGTAAAACCGATTTGAGCTTGTACCACCCCATATATATTTATGGAGTGTAGTTTGCAACTGGAAAGGAACTATGTGTTCCCAACAAGCTAGTTGAAGGACTGCTTTCACACACACTTATCTCTCCGAAATGAGCTTGTGGAGAGATATTCGTTCATCTAACACAAATGGAACGGGTTGCAGGAGAAATTTTTGTCTGATTTAACAATCTGTTTCCTAATGCCTGTTAGATGTTCCAGCAGATTTCACTGTAAAACCGATTTGGAACTAGTACATCCCCATAAATATTTATGGAGTGTAGTTTGCAAATGAAAAGGAACTTTGTGTTCTCAACAAGCTAGATGAAGCCCGCCTTTCACACACACATATCTCTCAGAACTGAGCATGAGGAGAGACGTTCGTTCATCTAGCACAAAGGGAACGGTTTGCAGGAGAAATTTTTCTCTTGTTTCTCAGTCTGTTTCCTGTTCCTGTTTGAAGTTCTTGCAGTTTTCACTGTAAAACCGAGTTGGAGCTAGTACCTACCCATATATATGTATGGAGTGCAGTATGTCAGTGAAAGGAACTTTGTATTCCCAACAAGCTAGGTGAAGGACGGCTTTCACACACAATTACCTCTCAGAACTGAGCATGTGGAGAGACGTTCGTTTATATAGCACAAAGGGAAAGGTTTGCAGGAGAAACTGTTACTCTGGTTTCTCAGTCTGTTTCCTATTGCCGGTTTGAACTTTCTGCAGTTTTCACTGTAAAACAGAGTTGGAGCTAGTACCTCCCGATATATATATAAGGAGTGTAGTTTGCAACTGAAAAGGAACTTTGTGTTCCCAACAATCTAGTTGAAGGACGGCTTTCACACACAGTTATCTCTCAGACATGAGCATGTGGAGAGACGTTCGTTCATCTAGCACAAAGGGAACGGGTTGCAGGAGAAACTTTTATTCTAGTTTCTCAGTGTGTTTCCTAGTGCCGGTTTGAAGTTCCTGCAGTTTTCACTGTAAAACCGAGTTGGAGCTAGTACCTCCCCATATATATGTAAGGAGTGTAGTTTGCAACTGAAAAGGATATTTGTATTCCCAACAAGCTTGGTGAAGGACGGCTTTCAAACACACTATTCTCTCAGAAATGAGCATGTGTAGAGACTTTCGTTCATCTAGCACAAATGGCACGGGTTGCAGGAGAAACTTTTACTCTGGTTACTAAGTCTGTTTCCTAGTGCAGGATTGAAGATCCTGCCGTTTTCACTGTAAAACTGAGGTGGAGAAATTCTTCCCCATATATTTGTATGGAGTGTAGTTTGCAACTGAAAAGGAACTCTGTGTTCACAACAAGGTAGGTGAAAGGCGGCATTCACACACACTTATCTCTCAGAACTGAGCATGTGGAGAGACGTTCGTTCATCTAGCACAAATGGAATGCGTTGCAGGAGAAACTTTTACACTGGTTTCTCAGTCTGTTTCCTATGGCCGGTTTGATGTTCCTGCACTTTTCACTGTAAAACAGATTTGGAGCTAGTACCTCCCGATAAATATATAAGGAGTGTAGTTTGCAACTGCAAATGAACATTGTTTTCCCAACAAGCTAGGTGAAAGACGGCTTTCACACACACTTATCTCTCAGAACTGAGCATGTGTAGAGACTTTCGTTCATCTAGCACAAAGGGAACGGTTTGCAGGGGAAACTTTTATTCTAGTTTCTCAGTCTGTTTCCTAGTGCCGGTTTGAAGTTCTTGCAGTTTTCACAGTAAAACCGAGTTGGAGCTAGTACATCCCAATATATATGTATTGAATGTAGTATGCAACTGAAAGGAACTTTGAATTCCCAACAAGCTATGTGAAGTACGATATTCACACACACGTATCTCTCAGAACTGAGCATGTGGAGAGACGTTCGTTCATCTAAAACAAATGGAACGGATTGCAGTAGAAATTTTTGTCTGGTTTCTCAGTCTGTTTCCTACTGCCTGTTAGAAGTTCCAGCAGTTTCACTGTGAAACCGATGTGGATCTAGTACATCCCCATATATATATATATATTGTTGTTTGCAACTGAAAAGGAACTTTGTGTTCCCAACAAGCTAGGTGAAGTCCGGCTTTCACACACACTTATCTTTCAGAAATGAGCATGTGGAGAGACGTTCGTTCATCTAGCACAAAATGAACGGGTTGCAGGAGAAACTTTTTCTCTGGTTTCTCAGTCTGTTTCCTAGAGCCTGTTGGAACTTCCTGCAGTTTTCACTGTAAAACCGAGTTGGAGCTTGTAACTCCCCATATATATGTATGGAGAGTAGTTTGCAAATGGAAAGGAACTTTGTGTTCCCAACAAGCTAGGTTAAATACGGCTTTCAAACACACTTATCTCTCAGAACTGAGCATGTGGAGAAACGTTCGTTCATTTAGCACAAATGGAACGGGGTGCAGGAGAAATTTTTCTCTGGTTTCTCAGTCTGTTTCCTAGTGCCTGTTTGAAATTCCTGCAGTTTTCACTGTAAAACAGATTTGGAGCTAGTACTTCCCCATATATATGTAAAGAGTTTAGTTTGCATGTGAAAAGGAACATTGTGTTCCCAACAAGCTAGGTTAAATACGGCTTTCAAACACACTTATCTCTCAGAACTGAGCATGTGGAGAGACGTTCATTCATCTAGCACAAAGGGAACTGGTTGCAGGAGAAAATTTTTCTCTGGATTCTCAGTCTGTTTCCTAGTTCCGGTTTGAAGTTTTTGCAGTTTTCACTGTAAAACCGAGTTGGAGTTAGTACATACCAATATATATGTATGGAGTGTAGTATGCCACTGAAAGGAACTATGTATTCCCAACAAGCTAGGTGAAGGACGGCTTTCACACACACTTATCTCTCAGAAATGAGCATGTGGAAAGACGTTCATTCATCTAGAACAAAGGGAACGGGTTGCAGGAGAAATTTTTTCTCTGGTTTCTCAGTCTGTTTCCTAGTGCCGGTTGGAAGTTCCTGCAGTTTTCAGTGTAAAACCGAGTTGGAGCTTGTACCTCCCCATATATATGTATGGATTGTAGTTTGCAATTTGAATGGAACTTTGTGTTCCCTACAAGCTTGGTGAAGTGCGGCTTTCTCACACATTTATCTCTCAGAACAGAGCATGTGGAGAGACGTTCTTTCATTTAGCACAAAGGCAACGGGTTGCAAGAGAATCTTTTACTGTGGTTTCTCAGTCTGTTTCCTAGTTCCCGAATGAATTTCCTGGAGTTTTCACTGTAAAACCGATTTGAGCTTGTACCACCCCATATATATTTATGGAGTGTAGTTTGCAACTGGAAAGGAACTATGTGTTCCCAACAAGCTAGTTGAAGGACTGCTTTCACACACACTTATCTCTCCGAAATGAGCTTGTGGAGAGATATTCGTTCATCTAACACAAATGGAACGGGTTGCAGGAGAAATTTTTGTCTGATTTAACAATCTGTTTCCTAATGCCTGTTAGATGTTCCAGCAGATTTCACTGTAAAACCGATTTGGAACTAGTACATCCCCATAAATATTTATGGAGTGTAGTTTGCAAATGAAAAGGAACTTTGTGTTCTCAACAAGCTAGATGAAGCCCGCCTTTCACACACACATATCTCTCAGAACTGAGCATGAGGAGAGACGTTCGTTCATCTAGCACAAAGGGAACGGTTTGCAGGAGAAATTTTTCTCTTGTTTCTCAGTCTGTTTCCTGTTCCTGTTTGAAGTTCTTGCAGTTTTCACTGTAAAACCGAGTTGGAGCTAGTACCTACCCATATATATGTATGGAGTGCAGTATGTCAGTGAAAGGAACTTTGTATTCCCAACAAGCTAGGTGAAGGACGGCTTTCACACACAATTACCTCTCAGAACTGAGCATGTGGAGAGACGTTCGTTTATATAGCACAAAGGGAAAGGTTTGCAGGAGAAACTGTTACTCTGGTTTCTCAGTCTGTTTCCTATTGCCGGTTTGAACTTTCTGCAGTTTTCACTGTAAAACAGAGTTGGAGCTAGTACCTCCCGATATATATGTAAGGAGTGTAGTTTGCAACTGAAAAGGAACTTTGTGTTCCCAACAATCTAGTTGAAGGACGGCTTTCACACACAGTTATCTCTCAGACATGAGCATGTGGAGAGACGTTCGTTCATCTAGCACAAAGGGAACGGGTTGCAGGAGAAACTTTTATTCTAGTTTCTCAGTGTGTTTCCTAGTGCCGGTTTGAAGTTCCTGCAGTTTTCACTGTAAAACCGAGTTGGAGCTAGTACCTCCCCATATATATGTAAGGAGTGTAGTTTGCAACTGAAAAGGATATTTGTATTCCCAACAAGCTTGGTGAAGGACGGCTTTCAAACACACTATTCTCTCAGAAATGAGCATGTGTAGAGACTTTCGTTCATCTAGCACAAATGGCACGGGTTGCAGGAGAAACTTTTACTCTGGTTACTAAGTCTGTTTCCTAGTGCAGGATTGAAGATCCTGCCGTTTTCACTGTAAAACTGAGGTGGAGAAATTCTTCCCCATATATTTGTATGGAGTGTAGTTTGCAACTGAAAAGGAACTCTGTGTTCACAACAAGGTAGGTGAAAGGCGGCATTCACACACACTTATCTCTCAGAACTGAGCATGTGGAGAGACGTTCGTTCATCTAGCACAAATGGAATGCGTTGCAGGAGAAACTTTTACACTGGTTTCTCAGTCTGTTTCCTATGGCCGGTTTGATGTTCCTGCACTTTTCACTGTAAAACAGATTTGGAGCTAGTACCTCCCGATAAATATATAAGGAGTGTAGTTTGCAACTGCAAATGAACATTGTTTTCCCAACAAGCTAGGTGAAAGACGGCTTTCACACACACTTATCTCTCAGAACTGAGCATGTGTAGAGACTTTCGTTCATCTAGCACAAAGGGAACGGTTTGCAGGGGAAACTTTTATTCTAGTTTCTCAGTCTGTTTCCTAGTGCCGGTTTGAAGTTCTTGCAGTTTTCACAGTAAAACCGAGTTGGAGCTAGTACATCCCAATATATATGTATTGAATGTAGTATGCAACTGAAAGGAACTTTGAATTCCCAACAAGCTATGTGAAGTACGATATTCACACACACGTATCTCTCAGAACTGAGCATGTGGAGAGACGTTCGTTCATCTAAAACAAATGGAACGGATTGCAGTAGAAATTTTTGTCTGGTTTCTCAGTCTGTTTCCTACTGCCTGTTAGAAGTTCCAGCAGTTTCACTGTGAAACCGATGTGGATCTAGTACATCCCCATATATATATATATATTGTTGTTTGCAACTGAAAAGGAACTTTGTGTTCCCAACAAGCTAGGTGAAGTCCGGCTTTCACACACACTTATCTTTCAGAAATGAGCATGTGGAGAGACGTTCGTTCATCTAGCACAAAATGAACGGGTTGCAGGAGAAACTTTTTCTCTGGTTTCTCAGTCTGTTTCCTAGAGCCTGTTGGAACTTCCTGCAGTTTTCACTGTAAAACCGAGTTGGAGCTTGTAACTCCCCATATATATGTATGGAGAGTAGTTTGCAAATGGAAAGGAACTTTGTGTTCCCAACAAGCTAGGTTAAATACGGCTTTCAAACACACTTATCTCTCAGAACTGAGCATGTGGAGAAACGTTCGTTCATTTAGCACAAATGGAACGGGGTGCAGGAGAAATTTTTCTCTGGTTTCTCAGTCTGTTTCCTAGTGCCTGTTTGAAATTCCTGCAGTTTTCACTGTAAAACAGATTTGGAGCTAGTACTTCCCCATATATATGTAAAGAGTTTAGTTTGCATGTGAAAAGGAACATTGTGTTCCCAACAAGCTAGGTTAAATACGGCTTTCAAACACACTTATCTCTCAGAACTGAGCATGTGGAGAGACGTTCATTCATCTAGCACAAAGGGAACTGGTTGCAGGAGAAAATTTTTCTCTGGATTCTCAGTCTGTTTCCTAGTTCCGGTTTGAAGTTTTTGCAGTTTTCACTGTAAAACCGAGTTGGAGTTAGTACATACCAATATATATGTATGGAGTGTAGTATGCCACTGAAAGGAACTATGTATTCCCAACAAGCTAGGTGAAGGACGGCTTTCACACACACTTATCTCTCAGAAATGAGCATGTGGAAAGACGTTCATTCATCTAGAACAAAGGGAACGGGTTGCAGGAGAAACTTTTACTGTGGTTTCTCAGTCTGTTTCCTAGTGCCGGTTGGAAGTTCCTGCAGTTTTCAGTGTAAAATCGAGTTGGAGCTTGTACCTCCCCATATATATGTATGAATTGTAGTTTGCAATTTGAATGGAACTTTGTGTTCCCTACAAGCTTGGTGAAGTGCTCTTTCTCACACATTTATCACTCAGAACAGAGCTTGTGGAGAGACGTTCTTTCATTTAGCACAAATGGAACGGGTTGCAAGAGAATCTTTTATTGTGGTTTCTCAGTCTGTTTCCTAGTTCCGGAATGAATTTCCTGGAGTTTTCACTGTAAAACCGATTGGAGCTTGTACCACCCCATATATATTTATGGAGTGTAGTTTGCAACTGGAAAGGAACTATGTGTTCCCAACAAGCTAGTTGAAGGACGGCTTTCACACACACGTATCTCTCAGAATTGAGCATGTGGATAGACGTTCGTTCATCTAACACAAATGGAACGCGTTGCAGGAGAAACTTTTTCTCTGGTTTCTCAGTCTGTTTCCTAGTTCCGGTTTGAAGTTCTTGCAGTTTTCACTGTAAAACCGAGTTGGAGCTAGTACATACCAATATATATGTATGGAGTGTAGTATGCCACTGAAAGGAACTTTGTATTCCAAACAAGCTAGGTGAAGGACGGCTTTCACACACAATTACCTCTCAGAACTGAGCTTGTGGAGAGACGTTCGTTTATCTAGCACAAAGGGAAAGGTTTGCAGGAGAAACTTTTACTCTGGTTTCTCAGTCTGTTTCCTATTGCCGGTTGGAACTTTCTGCAGTTTTCACTGTAAAACAGATTTGGAGCTAGTACCTCCCGATATATATGTAAGGAGTGTAGTTTGCAACTGAAAAGGAACTTTGTGTTCCCAACAAGCTAGGTGAAAAACGGCTTTCACACACAATTATCTCTCAGAACTGAGCATGTGGAGAGACTTTCGTTCATCTAGCACAAATGGAACGTGTTGCAGGAGAAACTTTTACTCTGGCTTCTCAGTCTGTTTTCTAGTGCCGGTTTGAAGTTCTTGCAGTTTTCACTGTAAAACAGATTTGCAGCTAGTACATCCCCATATATATGTAAGGAGTGTAGTTTGCAACTGAAAAGGAACTTTGTGTCCCAACAAGCAAGGTGAAAGATGGATTTCACACACACTTAACTCTCAGAACTGAGCAGGTGGAGAGACGTTCGTTCATCTAGCACAAAGGGAACGGGTTGCAGTAGAAACTTTTACTCTGGTTTCTCAGTCTGTTTCCTAGTGCCGGTTTGAATTTCTTGCAGTTTTCACTGTAAAACCGTATTGGAGCTAGTACATCCTAATATATATATGTGGATTGTAGTATGCAACTGAAAGGAACTTTGTATTCCCAACAAGCTAGGTGAAGGACGGATTTCACACACACTTATCTCTCTGAACTGAGCGTGTGGAGAGTCGTTCGTTCATCTAGCACAAAAGAAACGGGTTGCAGGAGAATTTTTACTCTGGATTCTCAGTCTGATTCCTATTGCCTTTTTGAAGTTCCTGCACTTTTCACTGTAAAACGGAGTTGGATCTAGTACCTCCCCATATATATTTACGGAGTGTAGTTTGCAAATGAAAAGTAATTTTGTGTTCCCAACAAGCTAGGTGAAGGACGGCTTTCACACACAATTATCGCTGAGAACTGAGCATGTGGAGAGACGTTCGTTCATCTAGCACAAAAGAACGGTTTGCAGGGGAATTTTTTACTCTGGTTTCCCAGGCTGTTTCCTAGTTCCGTTTAGAAGTTCCTGCAGTTTTCACTGTAAAACAGAGTTGGAGCTAGTACCAAGCCATATATATGTATGGAGTGTCGATTGCAAATGAAAAGGAACTTTGTGTTCCCAACAATCTAGGTGAAGAACGGCTTTCACACACACTTATCTCTCAGAAATGAGCATGTGGAGAGACGTTCTTTCATCTAGCACAAATGGACCTGGTTGCAGGAGAAACTTTTACTCTGGTTTCTCAGTGTGTTTCCTAGTGCCGATTTGAAGATCCTGCAGTTTTCACTGTAAAACCGATTTGGAGCTAGTACCTCCCCATATATATGTATGGAGTGTAGTTTGCAACAGAAAATGAATTTTGTGTTCCATACAAACTATGTGAAGGACGGCTTTCACACACACTTATCTCTCAGAATAGAGCATGTGGAGAGATGTTCGTTCATCTACCACAAATGGAAAGGGTTGCAGGAGAAAATTTTACACTGGTTTCTCAGTTTTTTTCCTAGTGCCTGTTAGAAGTTCCTGCAGTTTTCACTATAAAACCGAATTTTAGCTAGTACCACCAGATATATATTTATGGAGTGTAGATTGCAAATGAAAAGGAACTTTGTTTTCCCAACAAGCTAGTTGAACAACGGCTTTCACACACACTTATCTCTCAGAACTGAGCATGTGGAGAGACGTTCGTTCATCGAGCACAAAGGAAAAGGGTTGCAGAAGAAACTTTTACTGTGTTTTCTCAGTCTGTTTCTAAGTGCCGGTTTGAAGTTCCTGCAGTTTTCACTTTAAAACCGAGTTGGAGCTAGTACCTACCAATATAAATGTATGGAGTGTAGTTTGCAACTGAAAAGGAACTTAGTGTTCCAAATAAGCTACGTGACAGACAGCTTTCACACACACTTATCTCTCAGAAATCAGCATGTGGAGAGAAGTTCTTTCATCCAGCACAAAGGGAACGGTATGCAGGAGAAACTTTTACTCTGGTTTCTCAGTCTGTTTCCTTGTGCCGGTTTTGGATTTCCTGCAGTTTTCACTGTAAAATAGTGTTGGAGCTAGTACCTCCCCATATATATGTATTGAGTGTAGTTTGCAACTTAAAAGGAACTTTGTGTTCCCAACAATCTAGGTGTAGGGCGGCTTTAACACACACTTATCTCTCAGAACTGAACAGGTGGAGAGACGTTCGTTCATCAAGAGAAAGGGAACGGTTTGCAGGAGGAACTTTTACTCTGTTTTCTCAGTCTGTTTCTTACTAACGGGTGGAAGGTACTGTAGTTTTCACTGTAAACCGAGTTGGAGATAGTACCTCCCCATATATATGTATGGAGTGTAGTTTGCAACTGAAAAGGAACTTTGTGTTCCCAACAATCTAGGAGAAGGACGACTTTCACACACACTTATCTCTCAGAAATGAGCATGTGAAGAGACGTTCGTTCATCTAGCACAACGGGAACGGGTTGCAGAAAAACTTTTACTCTGGTTTCTCAGTTTGTTTCCTAGTGCCGAATTGAAGTTCCTGCAGTTTTCTATATAAAAACGATTTGGAGCTTGTATTTACCCTATATATGTATGGAGTGTAGTTTGCAACTGAAAAGGAACTTTGTGTTCCCAACAATCAAGGTGAAGGACGGCTTTAACACACATTTACCTCTCAGAACTGAGCATGTGGAGAGACGTAAGTTCATCGAGCACAAAGGGAACGGGTAGCAGGAGAATTTTTTCTCCGGTTTCTCAGTCTGTTTCCTAGTGCCGTGTTGAATTTCCTGCAGTTTTCACAGCAAAAAAGAGTTGGAGGCCTTAGATCCCCATATATATGTATGGATTGTAGTTTGCAACTGAAAAGTACCTTTGTGTTCCCAACAATCTAAGTGAAGGACGGCTTTCACACACACTTATCTCTCAGAAATGAGCATGTGGTGAGACGTTCGTTCATCTAGCACAAAGGGAACGGTTTGCAGGGGAAACTTTTACTGAGGTTTCTCAGTCTGTTTCCTAGAGCCGATTTGAAGTTCCTGCAGTTTTCACTGTAAAACCGATTTGGAGCTAGTACCTCCCCATATATATTTATGGAGTGTAGATTGCAACTGAAAAGGAATTTTGTGTTCCCAACTATCTAGGTGAAGGACGGTTTTCACACACACGTATCTCTCAGAACTGAGCATGTGGAGAGACGTTCATTCATCTAACACAAAGGGAAAGGGTTGCAGGAGAAACTTTTACTCTGGTTTCTCAGTCTGTTTCCTAGTGCTGGTTTGAAGTTCCTGCAGTTTTCACTGTAAAACCGAGTTGGAGATTGTACCTCCCCATATATATGTATGGAGTGTAGTTTGCAACTGAAAAGGAACTTTGTGTTCCCAAGAATCTAGGTGAAGGACGGCTTTAACACACACTTATCTCTCAGAACTGAACAGGTGGAGAGACGTTCGTTCATCTATCAGAAAGGGAACGGTTTGCAGGAGAAACTATTACTCTGTTTTCTGAGTCCGGTTCCTACTAATGAGTTGAACGTACTGCAGTTATCACTGTAAAACAGATTTGGAGCTAGTACCTCCCCATATATATGTATGGAGTGCAGTTGGCAACTGAAAAGTAACTTAGTGTTCCCAACAATCTAGGTGAAGGACGGATTTCACACACACTTATCTCTCAGAAATGAGCATTTGGAGACACGTTCGTTCATCTAGCACAAAGGGAACGGTTTGCAGGAGAAACTTTTACTGTGGTTTCTCAGTCTGTTTCCTAGTGCCGGTTTGAAGTTCCTGCAGTTTTCACTGTAAATCCGAGTTGGAGCTTGTACCTCCCCATATATTTGTATGGAGTGTAGTTTGCAACTGAAAAGGAACTTTGTGTTCCCAGCAATCAAGGTGAAGGACGGCTTTAACACACACTTATCTCTCAGAACTGAGCATGTGGAGAGACGTTCGTTCATGTAGCAGAAATGGAACGGTTTTCAGGAGAAACTTTTCTCTGTTTTCTCAGTTTGTTTCCTACTGCCGTGTTGAATGTACTGCAGTTTTCACTGTAAAACCGAGTTGGATCTAGAAACTCCCCATATATATGCATGGAGTGCAGTTTGCAACTGAAAAGGAACTTTGTGTTCCCAACAATCTAATTGAAGGACGGCTTTCACACACACTTATCTCTCAGAACTGAGTATGTGGAGAGACGTTCGTTCATGTAGCACAAAGGGACCTGGTTGCAGGAGAATCTTTTACTGTGGTTTCTCAGTTTGTTTCCTAGTGCCTGTTAGAAGTTCCTGCAGTTTTCACTGTAAAACCGAATTTTAGCTAGTACCACCAGATATATATTTATGGAGTGTAGATTGCAAATGTAAAGGAACATTGTGTTCCCAACAAGTTAGTTGAACAACGGCTTTCACACACAGTTATCTCTCAGAACTGAGCATGTGGAGAGACTTTCGTTCATCTAGCACAAAAGGAAAGGGTTGCAGAAGAAACTTTTACTGTGTTTTCTCAGTCTGTTTCTAAGTACCTGTTTGAAGTTCCTGCAGTTTTCACTTTAAAACCGAGTTGGAGCTAGTACCTACCAATATAAATGTATGGAGTGTAGTTTGCTACTGAAAAGGAACTTAGTGTTTCCAATAAGCTAGGTGAAAGACAGCTTTCAAACACAATTATCTCTCAGAAATCAGCATGTGGAGAGAAGATCTTTCATACAGCACAAAGGGAACGGTATGCAGGAGAAACTTTTACTCTGGTTTCTCAGTCTGTTTCCTAGTGCCGGTTTGGATTTCCTGCTGTTTTCACTGTAAAACCGAGTTGGAGCTAGTACCTACCCATAAAAATGTATGGACTGATGTTTGCAACTGAAAAGGAACTTTGTGTTCCCAACAAGCTGGGTGAAGGACGGCTTTCACAGACACTTATCTCTCTGAACTGAGCGTGTGGAGATTCGTTCGTTCATCTAGCACCAAAGGAACGGGTTGCAGGAGAATTTTTACTCTGGATTCTCAGTCTGATTCCTAGTGCCTGTTTGAAGTTCCTGCACTTTTCACTGTAAAACAGAGTTGGAGCTAGTAACTCCCCTTATATATTTATGGGGTGTCGATTGCAACTGAAAAGGAACTTTGTGTTCCCAACAATCTAGGTGAAGGACGGCTTTCACACACACTTATCTCTCAGAATTGAGCATGTGGAGAGACGTTCTTTCATCTAGCAAAAATGGACTTGGTTGCAGGAGAAACTTTTACTCTGGTTTCTCAGTTTGTTTCCTAGTGCCGATTTGAAGTTCCTGCAGTTTTCACTGTAAAACAGATTTGGAGCTAGTACCTCCCCATATATATGTATGGAGTGTAGTTTGCAACAGAAAATGAATTTTGTGTTCCATACAAACAATGTGAAGGACGGCTTTCACACACACTTATCTCTCAGAATAGAGCATGTGGAGAGATGTTTGTTCATCTACCAAAAATGGAAAGGGTTGCAGGAGAAAATTTTACCCTGGTTTCTCAGTTTGTTTCCTAGTGCCTGTTAGAAGTTCCTGCAGTTTTCACTGTAAAACCGAATTTAGCTAGTACCACCAGATATATATTTATGGAGTGTAGATTGCAAATGAAAAGGAACTTTGTTTTCCCAACAAACTAGTTGAACAACGGCTTTCACACACACTTATCTCTCAGAACTGAGCATGTGGAGAGACGTTCGTTCATCTAGCACAAAGGGAAAGGGTTGCAGAAGAAACTTTTACTGTGTTTTCTCAGTCTGTTTCTAAGTGCCTGTTTGAAGTTCCTGCAGTTTTCACTTTAAACCGAGTTGGAGCTAGTACCTACCAATATAAATATATGGAGTTAATTTGCAACTGAAAAGGAACTTAGTGTTCCCAATAAGCTATGTGAAAGACAGATTTCACACACACTTATCTCTCAGAAATCAGCATGTGGAGAGAAGTTCTTTCATCCAGCACAAATGGAACGGTATGCAGGAGAAACTTTTACTCTGGTTTCTCAGTCTGTTTCCTAGTGCCGGTTTGGATTTCCTGCTGTTTTCACTGTAAAACCGAGTTGGAGCTAGTACCTCCCCATATAAATGTATGGACTGTTGTTTGCAACTGAAAAGGAACTTTGTGTTCCCAACAAGCTGGGTGAAGAACGGCTTTCACACACACTTTTCTCTCTGAACTGAGCGTGTGGAGAGACGTTCGTTCATCTAGCACAAAAGGAAAGTTTGCCGGAGAATTTTTACTCTGGATTCTCAGTCTGTTTCCTAGTGCCTGTTTGAAGTTCCTGCACTTTTCACTGTAAAAACGAGTTGGAGCTATTACCTCCGCAGATATATGTATGGAGTGTAGTTTGCAAATGAAAAGTAATTTTGGGTTCCCAACAAGCTTGGTGAAGGACGGCTTTCACACACAATTATCGCTCAGAACTGAGCATGGGGAGAGACGTTCGTTCATCTAGCACAAAAGAACTTTTTGCAGGGGAATCTTTTACACTGGTTTCCCAGTCTGTTTCCTAGTGCCGGTTTGAAATTCATGCTTTTTTCACTTTAAAACAGAGTTGGAGCTAGTACCAACCCATATATATGTATGGAGTTTAGTTTGCAACTGAGAAGGAACATTGTGTTCCCAACAAGCTAGATGAAGGACGGCTTTCACACACACTTATCTCTCAGAACTGAGCATGTGGAGAGACATTCGTTCATCTTGTAGAAAGGGAACTGGTTGCAGGAGAAACTATTTCTCTGGATTCTAGTCTGTTTCCTAGTGCCTGTTTGAAGTTCCTGCAGTTTTCACTGTAAAATGGTTTTGGAGCTTGTACCTCCCCATATATATGTATGGATTGTAGTTTGCAACTGAAAAAAACTTTGTGTTCCCAACAATCTAGGTGAAGGACGGCTTTCACACACACTTATCTCTCAGAATTGAGCATGTGGAGAGACGTTCTTTCATCTAGCAAAAATGGACTTGGTTGCAGGAGAAACTTTTACTCTGGTTTCTCAGTTTGTTTCCTAGTGCCGATTTGAAGTTCCTGCAGTTTTCACTGTAAAACCGATTTGGAGCTAGTACCTCCCCATATATATGTATGGAGTGTAGTTTGCAACAGAAAATGAATTTTGTGTTCCATACAAACAATGTGAAGGACGGCTTTCACACACACTTATCTCTCAGAATAGAGCATGTGGAGAGATGTTTGTTCATCTACCAAAAATGGAAAGGGTTGCAGGAGAAAATTTTACCCTGGTTTCTCAGTTTGTTTCCTAGTGCCTGTTAGAAGTTCCTGCAGTTTTCACTGTAAAACCGAATTTTAGCTAGTACCACCAGATATATATTTATGGAGTGTAGATTGCAAATGAAAAGGAACTTTGTTTTCCCAACAAACTAGTTGAACAACGGCTTTCACACACACTTATCTCTCAGAACTGAGCATGTGGAGAGACGTTCGTTCATCTAGCACAAAGGGAAAGGTTTGCAGAAGAAACTTTTACTGTGTTTTCTCAGTCTGTTTCTAAGTGCCTGTTTGAAGTTCCTGCAGTTTTCACTTTAAAACCGAGTTGGAGCTAGTACCTACCAATATAAATATATGGAGTTAATTTGCAACTGAAAAGGAACTTAGTGTTCCCAATAAGCTATGTGAAAGACAGATTTCACACACACTTATCTCTCAGAAATCAGCATGTGGAGAGAAGTTCTTTCATCCAGCACAAATGGAACGGTATGCAGGAGAAACTTTTACTCTGGTTTCTCAGTCTGTTTCCTAGTGCCGGTTTGGATTTCCTGCTGTTTTCACTGTAAAACCGAGTTGGAGCTAGTACCTCCCCATATAAATGTATGGACTGTTGTTTGCAACTGAAAAGGAACTTTGTGTTCCCAACAAGCTGGGTGAAGAACGGCTTTCACACACACTTTTCTCTCTGAACTGAGCGTGTGGAGAGACGTTCGTTCATCTAGCACAAAAGGAAAGTTTGCCGGAGAATTTTTACTCTGGATTCTCAGTCTGTTTCCTAGTGCCTGTTTGAAGTTCCTGCACTTTTCACTGTAAAAACGAGTTGGAGCTATTACCTCCGCAGATATATGTATGGAGTGTAGTTTGCAAATGAAAAGTAATTTTGGGTTCCCAACAAGCTTGGTGAAGGACGGCTTTCACACACAATTATCGCTCAGAACTGAGCATGGGGAGAGACGTTCGTTCATCTAGCACAAAAGAACTGTTTGCAGGGGAATCTTTTACACTGGTTTCCCAGTCTGTTTCCTAGTGCCGGTTTGAAATTCATGCTTTTTTCACTTTAAAACAGAGTTGGAGCTAGTACCAACCCATATAAATGTATGGAGTTTAGTTTGCAACTGAGAAGGAACATTGTGTTCCCAACAAGCTAGATGAAGGACGGCTTTCACACACACTTATCTCTCAGAACTGAGCATGTGGAGAGACATTCGTTCATCTTGTAGAAAGGGAACTGGTTGCAGGAGAAACTATTTCTCTGGATTCTAGTCTGTTTCCTAGTGCCTGTTTGAAGTTCCTGCAGTTTTCACTGTAAAATGGTTTTGGAGCTTGTACCTCCCCATATATATGTATGGATTGTAGTTTGCAACTGAAAAAAACTTTGTGTTCCCAACAATCTAGGTGAAGGACGGCTTTCACACACACTTATCTCTCAGAATTGAGCATGTGGAGAGACGTTCTTTCATCTAGCAAAAATGGACTTGGTTGCAGGAGAAACTTTTACTCTGGTTTCTCAGTTTGTTTCCTAGTGCCGATTTGAAGTTCCTGCAGTTTTCACTGTAAAACCGATTTGGAGCTAGTACCTCCCCATATATATGTATGGAGTGTAGTTTGCAACAGAAAATGAATTTTGTGTTCCATACAAACAATGTGAAGGACGGCTTTCACACACACTTATCTCTCAGAATAGAGCATGTGGAGAGATGTTTGTTCATCTACCAAAAATGGAAAGGGTTGCAGGAGAAAATTTTACCCTGGTTTCTCAGTTTGTTTCCTAGTGCCTGTTAGAAGTTCCTGCAGTTTTCACTGTAAAACCGAATTTTAGCTAGTACCACCAGATATATATTTATGGAGTGTAGATTGCAAATGAAAAGGAACTTTGTTTTCCCAACAAACTAGTTGAACAACGGCTTTCACACACACTTATCTCTCAGAACTGAGCATGTGGAGAGACGTTCGTTCATCTAGCACAAAGGGAAAGGGTTGCAGAAGAAACTTTTACTGTGTTTTCTCAGTCTGTTTCTAAGTGCCTGTTTGAAGTTCCTGCAGTTTTCACTTTAAAACCGAGTTGGAGCTAGTACCTACCAATATAAATATATGGAGTTAATTTGCAACTGAAAAGGAACTTAGTGTTCCCAATAAGCTATGTGAAAGACAGATTTCACACACACTTATCTCTCAGAAATCAGCATGTGGAGAGAAGTTCTTTCATCCAGCACAAATGGAACGGTATGCAGGAGAAACTTTTACTCTGGTTTCTCAGTCTGTTTCCTAGTGCCGGTTTGGATTTCCTGCTGTTTTCACTGTAAAACCGAGTTGGAGCTAGTACCTCCCCATATAAATGTATGGACTGTTGTTTGCAACTGAAAAGGAACTTTGTGTTCCCAACAAGCTGGGTGAAGAACGGCTTTCACACACACTTTTCTCTCTGAACTGAGCGTGTGGAGAGACTTTCGTTCATCTAGCACAAAAGGAAAGTTTGCCGGAGAATTTTTACTCTGGATTCTCAGTCTGTTTCCTAGTGCCTGTTTGAAGTTCCTGCACTTTTCACTGTAAAAACGAGTTGGAGCTATTACCTCCGCAGATATATGTATGGAGTGTAGTTTGCAAATGAAAAGTAATTTTGGGTTCCCAACAAGCTTGGTGAAGGACGGCTTTCACACACAATTATCGCTCAGAACTGAGCATGGGGAGAGACGTTCGTTCATCTAGCACAAAAGAACTGTTTGCAGGGGAATCTTTTACACTGGTTTCCCAGTCTGTTTCCTAGTGCCGGTTTGAAATTCATGCTTTTTTCACTTTAAAACAGAGTTGGAGCTAGTACCAACCCATATATATGTATGGAGTTTAGTTTGCAACTGAGAAGGAACATTGTGTTCCCAACAAGCTAGATGAAGGACGGCTTTCACACACACTTATCTCTCAGAACTGAGCATGTGGAGAGACATTCGTTCATCTTGTAGAAAGGGAACTGGTTGCAGGAGAAACTATTTCTCTGGATTCTAGTCTGTTTCCTAGTGCCTGTTTGAAGTTCCTGCAGTTTTCACTGTAAAATGGTTTTGGAGCTTGTACCTCCCCATATATATGTATGGATTGTATTTTGCAACTGAAAAAAACTTTGTGTTCCTAACAAACTAGGTGAAGGACGGCTTTCACACACACTTATCTCTCAGAACAGAGCATGTGGAGAGACGTTCGTTCATCTAGCACAAGAGGAACGGTTTGCAGGATGATCTTTTACTCTGGTTTCTCTGTATGTTTCCTAGTGCCGGTTAGAAGTTCCTGCAATTTTCACTGTAATACCGAGTTGGAGCTAGTACCAACCCATATATATATATGGAGTGTAGATTGCAACTGAAAAGGAACTTTGTGTTCCCAACAATCTAGGTTAAGCACGGCTTTCACACACACTTATTTCTCAGAAATGAGCATGTGGATAGACATTCGTTCATCTAGCACAAAGGGACCTGGTTGCAGGAGAAACTTTTACTCTGCTTTCTCAGTTTGTTTCCTAGTGCCGGTATGGATTTCCTGCTGTTTTCACTGTAAAACCGAGTTGGAGCTTGTACCTCCCCATATAAATGTATGGACTGATGTTTGCAACTGAAAATTAATTTTGGGTTCCCAACAAGCTAGGTGAAGGACGGCTTTCACACACAATTATCGCTGAGAACTGAGCATGTGGAGAGACGTTCGTTCATCTAGCACAAAAGAACGGTTTGCAGCGGAATCTTTTACTCTGTATTCCCAGGCTGTTTCCTAGTGCCGGTTAGAAGTTCCTGCAGTTTTCACTGTAAAACCGATTTGAAGCTAGTACCAAGCCATATATATGTATGGATTGTTGATTGCAACTGAAAAGGAACTTTGTGTTCCCAACAATCTAGGTGAAGGACGGCTTTCACACACACTTATCTCTCAGAAATGAGTATGTGGAGAGACGTTCTTTCATCTAGCACAAAGGTACCTGGTTGCACGAGAAACTTTTACTCTGGTTTCTCTGTTTGTTTCCTAGTGCCGATTTGAAGTTCCTGCAGTTTTCACTGTAAAACCGATTTGGAGCTAGTACCTCCCCATATATATGTATGGAGTGTAGTTTGCAACAGAAAATGAATTTTGTGTTCCATACAAACTATGTGAAGGACGGCTTTCACACACACTTATCTCTCAGAATAGAGCATGTGGAGAGACGTTCGTTCATCTAGCACAAATGGAAAGGGTTGCAGGAGAAACTTTTACGCTGGTTTCTCAGTTTGTTTCCTAGTGCCTGTTAGAAGTTCCTGCAGTTTCACTGTAAAACCGAATTTTAGCTAGTACCACCAGATATATATTTATGGAGTGTAGATTGCAAATGAAAAGGAACTTTGTTTTCCCAACAAGCTAGTTGAACAACGGCTTTCACACACACTTATCTCTCAGAACTGAGCATGTGGAGAGACGTTCGTTCATCTAGCACAAAAGGAAAGGGTTGCAGAAGAAACTTTTACTGTGTTTTCTCAGTCTGTTTCTAAGTGCCGGTTTGAAGTTCCTGCAGTTTTCACTTTAAAACCGAGTTGGAGCTAGTACCTACCAATATAAATGTATGGAGTGTAGTTTGCAACTGAAAAGGAACTTAGTGTTCCCAATAAGCTAGGTGAAAGACAGCATTCACACACACTTATCTCTCAGAAATCAGCATGTAGAGAGAAGTTCTTTCATCCAGCACAAAGGGAACGGTATGCAGGGAAACTTTTACTCTGGTTTCTCAGTCTGTTTCCTAGGGCCGGTTTGGATATCCTGTTGTTTTCACTGTAAAACCGAGTTGGAGCTAGTACTTCCCCATATAAATGTATGGACTGTTGTTTGCAACTGAAAAGGAACTTTGTGTTCCCAACAAGCTGGGTGAAGGACGGCTTTCAAACACACATATCTGTCTGAACTGAGCGTGTGGAGAGACGTTCGTTCATCTAGCACAAAAGGAACGGTTTGCAGGGGAATATTTACTCTGGATTCTCAGTCTGTTTCCTAGTGCCTGTTTGAAGTTCCTGCACTTTTCACTGTAAAAACGAGTTGGAGCTATTACCTCCCCATATATATGAATGGAGTGTAGTTTGCAAATGAAAAGTAATTTTGGGTTCCCAACAAGCTAGGTGAAGGACGGCTTTCACACACAATAATCGCTCAGAAATGAGCATGTGGAGAGACGTTCGTTCATCTAGCACAAAAGAACTGTTTGCAGGGGAATATTTTAGTCTGGTTTCCCAGTGTGTTTCCTAGAGCCGGTTTGAAATTCATGCTTTTTTCACTTTAAAACAGAGTTGGAGCTAGTACCTACCCATATATATGTATGGAATTTAGTTTGCAACTGAGAAGGAACTTTGTGTTCCCAACAAGTTAGATGAAGGACGGCTTTCACACACACTTATCTCTCAGAATTGAGCATGTGGAGAGAAAATCGTTCATCTTGCAGAAAGGGAACTGGTTGCAGGAGAAACTATTTCTCTAGTTTCTAGTCTGTTTCCTAGTGCCTGTTTGAAGTTCCTGCAGTTTTCACTGTAAAACCGATTTGGAGCTAGTACCTCCCCATATATATGTATGGAGTGTAGTTTGCAACTGAAAAGGAACTTAGTGTTCCAAATAAGCTACGTGAAAGACAACTTTCACACACAATTATCTCTCAGAAATCAGCATGTGGAGAGAAGTTCTTTCATCCAGCACAAAGGGAACGGTATGCAGGAGAAACTTTTACTCTGGTTTCTCAGTCTGTTTCCTAGTGCCGGTTTGGATTTCCTGCAGTTTTCACTGTAAAATAGTGTTGGAGCTAGTACCTCCCCATATATATGTATTAAGTGTAGTTTGCAACTGAAAAGGAACTTTGTGTTCCCAACAATCTAGATGAAGGACGGCTTTAACACACACTTATCTCTCAGAACTAAGAATGTGGAGAGATATTCGTTCATCTTGTAGAAAGGGAAATGGTTGCAGGAGAAACTATTTCTCTGGATTCTAGTCTGTTTCCTAGTGCCTGTTTGAAGTTCCTGCAGTTTTCACTGTAAAATGGATTTGGAGCTAGTACCTCCCCATATATATGTATGGAATGTAGTTTGCAACTGAAAAAGAACTTTGTGTTCCTAACAAACTAGGTGAAGGACGGCTTTCACACACACTTATCTCTCAGAACAGAGCATGTGGAGAGACGTTCGTTCATCTAGCAAAAGAGGAACGGTTTGCAGGTTGATCTTTTACTCTGGATTATCTGTATGTTTCCTAGTGCCGGTTAGAAGTTCCTGCAATTTTCACTGTAATACCGAGTTGGAGCTAGTACCAACCCATATATATATATGGAGTGTAGATTGCAACTGAAAAGGAACTTTGTGTTCCCAACAATCTAGGTTAAGCATGGCTTTCACACACACTTATTTCTCAGAAATGAGCATGTGGATAGACATTCGTTCATCTAGCACAAAGGGACCTGGTTGCAGGAGAAACTTTTACTCTGGTTTCTCAGTTTGTTTCCTAGTGCCGGTTTGGATTTCCTGCTGTTTTCACTGTAAAACCGAGTTGGAGCTTGTACCTCCCCATATAAATGTATGGACTGATGTTTGCAACTGAAAAGTAATTTTGGGTTCCCAACAAGCTAGGTGAAGGACGGCTTTCACACACAATTATCGCTGAGAACTGAGCATGTGGAGAGACGTTCGTTCATCTATCACAAAAGAACGGTTTGCAGCGGAATCTTTTACTCTGGATTCCCAGGCTGTTTCCTAGTGCCGGTTAGAAGTTCCTGCAGTTTTCACTGTAAAACCGATTTGAAGCTAGTACCAAGCCATATATATGTATGGAGTGTCGATTGCAACTGAAAAGGAACTTTGTGTTCCCAACAATCTAGGTGAAGGACGGCTTTCACACACACTTATCTCTCAGAAATGAGCATGTGGAGAGACGTTCTTTCATCTAGCACAAAGGGACCTGGTTGCAGGAGAAACTTTTACTCTGGTTTCTCAGTTTGTTTCCTAGTGCCGATTTGAAGTTCCTGCAGTATTCACTGTAAAACATATTTGGAGCTAGTACCTCCCCATATATATGTATGGAGTGTAGTTTGCAACTGAAAATGAATATTGTGTTCCATACAAACTATGTGAAGGACGGTTTTCACACACACTTATCTCTCAGAATAGAGCATGTGGAGAGACGTTCGTTCATCTAGCACAAATGGAAAGGGTGGCAGGAGATACTTTTACTCTGCTTTCTCAGTTTGTTTCCTAGTGCCTGTTAGAAGTTCCTGCAGTTTCACTGTAAAACCGAATTTTAGCTAGTACCACCAGATATATATGTATGGAGTGTAGATTGCAAATGTAAAGGAACTTTGTTTTCCCAACAAGATAGTTGAACAACGGCTTTCACACACACTTATCTCTCAGAACTGAGCATGTGGAGAGACGTTCGTTCATCTAGCACAAAAGGAAAGGGTTGCAGAAGAAACTTTTACTGTGTTTTCTCAGTCTGGTTCTAAGTGCCGGTTTGAAGTTCCTGCAGTTTTCACTTTAAAACCGAGTTGGAGCTAGTACCTACCAATATAAATGTATGGAGTGTAGTTTGCAACTGAAAAGGAACTTAGTGTTCCCAATAAGCTAGGTGAAAGACAGATTTCACACACACTTATCTCTCAGAAATCAGCATGTGGAGAGAAGTTCTTTCATCCAGCACAAAGGGAACGGTATGCAGGGAAACTTTTACTCTGGTTTCTCAGTCTGTTTCCTAGGGCCGGTTTGGATATCCTGTTGTTTTCACTGTAAAACCGAGTTGGAGCTAGTACTTCCCCATATAAATGTATGGACTGTTGTTTGCAACTGAAAAGGAACTTTGTGTTCCCAACAAGCTGGGTGAAGGACGGCTTTCACACACACATATCTCTCTGAACTGAGCGTGTGGAGAGACGTTCGTTCATCTAGGACGAAAAGGAACGGGTTGCAGGAGAATATTTACTCTGGATTCTCAGTCTGTTTCCTAGTGCCTGTTTGAAGTTCCTGCACTTTTCACTGTAAAAATGAGTTGGAGCTATTACCTCCCCATATATATGAATGGAGTGTAGTTTGCAAATGAAAAGTAATTTTGGGTTCCCAACAAGCTAGGTGAAGGACGGCTTTCACACACAATTATCGCTCAGAAATGAGCATGTGGACAGACGTTCGTTCATCTAGCACAAAAGAACTGTTTGCAGGGGAATCTTTTACTCTCGTTTCCCAGTCTGTTTCCTAGTGCCGGTTTGAAATTCATGCTTTTTTCACTTTAAAACAGAGTTGGAGCTAGTACCTACCCATATATATGTATGGAGTTTAGTTTGCAACTGAGAAGGAACTTTGTGTTCCCAACAAGTTAGATGAAGGACGGCTTTCACACACACTTATCTCTCAGAATTGAGCATGTGGAGAGAAAATCGTTCATCTTGCAGAAAGGGAACTGGTTGCAGGAGAAACTATTTCTCTGGTTTCTAGTCAGTTTCCTAGTGCCTGTTTGAAGTTCCTGCAGTTTTCACTGTAAAACCGATTTGGAGCTACTACCTCCCCATATATATGTATGGAGTGTAGTTTGCAACTGAAAAGTAACTTAGTGTTCCAAATAAGCTACGTGAAAGACAGCTTTCACACACACTTATCTCTCAGAAATCAGCATGTGGAGAGAAGTTCTTTCATCCAGCACAAAGGGAACGGGTTGCAGGAGAAACTTTTACTCTAGTTTCTCAGTGTGTTTCCTAGTGCCGGTTTGAAGTTCCTGCAGTTTTCACTGTAAAACCGAGTTGGAGCTAGTACCTCCCCATATATATGTATGGAGTGTAGTTTGCAACTGAAAAGGAACTTTGTGTTCCCAACAATCTAGGTGTAGGACGGCTTTAACACACACTTATCTCTCAGAACTGAACAGGTGGAGAGACGTTCGTTCATCTAGAGAAAGGGAACGGTTTGCAGGAGGAACTTTTACTCTGTTTTCTCAGTCTGTTTCCTACTAACGGGTGGAAGGTACTGTAGTTTTCACTGTAAACCGAGTTGGAGCTAGTACCTCCCCATATATATGTATGGAGTGTAGTTTGCAACTGAAAAGCAACTTTGTGTTCCCAACAATCTAGGAGAAGGACGACTTTCACACACACTTATCTCTCAGAAATGAGCATGTGAAGAGACGTTCGTTCATCTACAACAACGGGAACGGGTTGCAGATAAACATTTACTCTGGTTTCTCAGTGTGTTTCCTAGTGCCTATTTGAAGTTCCTGCAGTTTTCAATGTAAAAACGATTTGGAGCTTGTATTTCCCCTATATATGTATGGAGTGTAGTTTGCAACTGAAAAGGAACTTTGTGTTCCCAACAATCAAGGTGAAGGACGGCTTTAACACACATTTACCTCTCAGAACTGAGCATGTGGAGAGACGTACGTTCATCGAGCACAAAGGGAACGGGTAGCAGGAGAAACTTTTTCTCCGGTTTCTCAGTCTGTTTCCTAGTGCCGTGTTGAATTTCCTGCAGTTTTCACAGCAAAACAGAGTTGGAGGTCTTCGATCCCCATATATATTTATGGATTGTAGTTTGCAACTGAAAAGGACCTTTGTGTTCCCAACAATCTAAGTGAAGGACGGCTTTCACACACACTTATCTCTCAGAAATGAGCATGTGGTGAGACGTTCGTTCATCTAGCACAAAGGGAACGGGTTGCAGGAGAAACTTTTACTGTGGTTTCTCACTCTGTTTCCTAGTGCCGGTTTGAAGTTCCTGCAGTTTTCACTGTAAATCCGAGTTGGAGCTAGTACCTCCCCATATATATGTATGGAGTGTAATTTGCAACTGAAAAGGAACTTTGTGTTCCCAGAAATCAAGGTGAAGGACGGCTTTAACACACACTGATCTCTCAGAACTGAACAGGTGGAGAGACGTTCGTTCATGTAGCAGAAATGGAACGGTTTTCAGGAGAAACTTTTCTCTATTTTCTCAGTTTGTTTCCTACTGCCGGGTTGAATGTACTGCAGTTTTCACTGTAAAACCGAGTTGGAGCTTGTACCTCCCCATATATATGTATGGAGTGTAGTTTGCAACTGAAAAGGAACTTTGTGTTCCCACCAATCTAAATGAAGGACGGCTTTCACACACACATATCTCTCAGAACTGAGCATGTGGAGAGACGTTCGTTCATCTAGCACAAAGGGAACGGGTTGCAGGAGAAACTTTTACTCTGGTTTCTCAGTCTGTTTCCTAGTGCCGATTTGAAGTTCCTGCAGTTTTCACTGTAAAACCGAGTTGGAGCTAGTACCTCCCCATATATATGCATGGAGTGCAGTTTGCAACTGAAAAGGAACTTTGTGTTCCCAACAATCTAATTGAAGGACGGCTTTCACACACACTTATCTCTCAGAACTGAGTATGTGGAGAGACGTTCGTTCATCTAGCACAAAGGGAACGGGTAGCAGGAGAAACTTTTACTCCGGTTTCTCAGTCTGTTTCCTAGTGCCGTGTTGAATTTCCTGCAGTTTTCACTGCAAAACAGATTTGGAGGACTTACCTCCCCATATATATGTATGGATTGCAGTTTACAACTGAAAAGGAACTTTGTGTTCCCAACAATCTAGGTGAAGGACGGCTTTCACTCACACTTATCTCTCAGAACTGAGCATGTGGAGAGACGTTCGTTCATCTAGCACAAAGGGAACGGGTTGCAGGAGAAACTTTTTCTCCGGTTTCTCAGTCTGTTTCCTAGTGCCGTGTTGAATTTCCTGCAGTTTTCACAGCAAAACAGAGTTGGAGGTCTTAGATCCCCATATATATGTATGGATTGTAGTTTGCAACTGAAAAGGACCTTTGTGTTCCCAACAATCTAAGTGAAGGACGGCTTTCACACACACTTATTTCTCAGAAATGAGCATGTGGTGAGACGTTCGTTCATCTAGCACAATGGGAACGGTTTGCAGGAGAAACTTTTATTGTGGTTTCTCAGTCTGTTTCCTAGTGCCGGTTTGAAGTTCCTGCAGTTTTCACTGTAAATCCGAGTTGGAGCTAGTACCTCCCCATATATATGTATGGAGTTTAGTTTGCAACTGAAAAGGAACTTTGTGTTCCCAGAAATCAAGGTGAAGGACGGCTTTAACACACAATTATCTCTCAGAACTGAGCATGTGGAGAGACATTCGTTCATCTAGCACAAAGGGAACGGGTTGCAGGAGAAACTTTTACTCTGGTTTCTCAGTTTGTTTCCTAGTGCCTGTTAGAAGTTCCTGCAGTTTTCACTGTAATACCGAATTGGAGCTAGTACCACCAGATATATATTTATGGAGTGTAGATTGCAAATGAAAAGGAACTTTGTGTTCCCAACAAGCTAGTTTAACGACGGCTTTCACACACACTTATCTCTCAGAACTGATCATGTGGAGAGACTTTCGTTCATCTAGCCCAAATGGAAAGTTTTGCAGAAGAAACTTTTCTGTGTTTTCTCAGTCTCTTTCTAAGTTCCGGTTTGAAGTTCCTGCAGTTTTCACTTTAAAATAGAGTTGGAGCTAGTACCTCCCCATATATATGTAGGGAGTGTAGTTTGCAACTGAAAGGAACGTTGTGTTCCCAACAAGCTAGGTGAAGGACAGCATTCACACACTTATATCTCAGTAATGAGCATGTGGAGAGAAGTTCTTTCATCTAGCACAAACAGAAAGGATTGCAGGAGAAACTTTTACTCTGGTTTCTCAGTATGTTTCCTAGTGCTGGTTTGAAATTCCTGCATTTTTCACTGTAAACCCGAGTTGGAGCTAGTATCTCCCCATATAAATGTATGGAGTGTAGTTAGACACTGAAAAGGATCTTTGTGTTCCCAAAAAGCTAGGTTAAGAACGGCTTTCACACACAATTATTTCTCAGAATAGAGCATGTGGAGAGAGGTTCGTTCATCTAGCACAAAGGGAACGGTTTGCAGGAGAAACTTTTACTATGGTTTCTCAGTCTGTTTCCTAGTGCCGGTTTGAAGTTCCTGCAGTTTTCACTGTAAAACCGAGTTGGAGCTTGTACCTCCACATATATATGTATGGAGTGTAGTTTGCCACTGAAAAGGATCTTTGTGTTCCCAACCAGCTAGGTGAAAGACGGCATTCACACACACTTATCTCTCAGAACTGAGCATGTGGGGAGACGTTCGTTCATCTTGCAGAAAGGAAATTGGTTGCAGGGGAAACTAATTCTCTGGTTTCTACTCTGTTTCCTAGTTCCTGTTTGAAGTTCCTGCAGTTTTCACTGTAAAATGGAGTTGGAGCTAGTACCTCCACATATAAATGTATGGATTGTAGTTTGCAACTGAAAAGGAATTTTGTGTTCCTAACAAACTAGGTGAAGGACGGCTTTCACACTCACTTATCTCTCAGAACAGAGCATGTGGAGAAACGTTCGTTCATCTAGCACAAGAGGAACGGTTTGCAGGAGAATCTTTTACTCTGGTTTCTCTGTATGTTTCCTAGTGTTGGTAAGAATTTCCTGCAGTTTTCACTGTAAAACCGAGTTGGAGCTAGTACCAACCCATATATATGTATGGATTGTAGATTGCAACTGAAAAGGAAATTTGTGTTCCCCACAATCTAGGTGAAGGACGGCTTTCACACACACTTATCTCTCAGTAATGAGCAGGTGGAGGGACATTCGTTCATCTAGCACAAAGGGACCTGGTTGCAGGGGAAACTTTTACTCTGGTTTCTCAGTTTGTTTCCTAGTGCCGATTTTAAGTTCCTGCAGTTTTCACTGTAAAGCCGATTTGGAGTTTGTACCCCTCATATATATGTATGGAGTGTAGTTTGCAACTGAAAATGTATTTTGTTTTCCATACAAACTATGTGAAGGACGGCTTTCACACACACTTATCCCTCAGAACAGAGCATTTGGAGAGACGTTCGTTCATCTAGCACAAAGGGACCTGGTTGCAGGAGAATCTTTTACTGTGGTTTCTCAGTTTGTTTCCTAGTGCTGTTAGAAGTTCCGGCAGTTTTCACTGTAAAACCGAATTTTAGCTAGTACCACCAGATATATATTTATGGGGTGTAGATTGCAAATGAAAAGGAACATTGTGTTCCCAACAAGTTAGTTGAACAACGGCTTTCACACACAGTTATCTCTCAGAACTGAGCATGTGGAGAGACGTTCGTTCATCTAGCACAAAAGGAAAGGGTTGCAGAAGAAACTTTTACTGTGTTTTCTCAGTCTGTTTCTAAGTACCGGTTTGAAGTTCCTGCAGTTTTCACTTTAAAACCGAGTTGGAGCTAGTACCTACCAATATAAATGTATGGAGTGTAGTTTGCAACTGAAAAGGAACTTAGTGTTTCCAATAAGCTAGGTGAAAGACAGCTTTCAAACACAATTATCTCTCAGAAATCAGCATGTGGAGAGAAGTTCTTTCATACAGCACAAAGGGAAAAGTATGAAGGAGAAACTTTTACTCTGGTTTCTCAGTCTGTTTCCTAGTGCCGGTATGGATTTCCTGCTGTTTTCACTGTAAAACCGAGTTGGAGCTAGTACCTCCCCATAAAAATATATGGACTGATGTTTGCAACTGAAAAGGAACTTTGTGTTCCCAACAAGCTGGGTGAAGGACGGCTTTCACACACACTTATCTCTCTGAACTGAGCGTGTGGAGAGTCGTTCGTTCATCTAGCACAAAAGGAACGGGTTGCAGGAGAATTTTTACTCTGGATTCTCAGTCTGATTCCTAGTGCCTGTTTGAAGTTCCTGCACTTTTCACTGTAAAACAGAGTTGGAGCTAGTACCTCCCCATATATATTTATGGAGTGTAGTTTGCAAATGAAAAGTAATTTTGGGTTCCCAACTAGCTAGGTGAAGAACGGCTCTCACACACAATTATCGCTGAGAACTGAGCATGTGGAGAGACGATCGTTCATCTAGCACAAAAGAACGGTTTGCAGGGGAATATTTACTCTGGTTTCCCAGGCTGTTTCCTAGTTCCGGTTACAAGTTCCTGCAGTTTTCACTGTAAAACCGAGTTGGAGCTAGTACCAAGCCATATATATGTATGGAGTGTCGATTGCAACTGAAAAGGAACTTTGTGTTCCCAACAATCTAGGTGAAGGACGGCTTTCACACACACTTATCTCTCAGAAATGAGCATGTGGAGAGACGTTCTTTCATCTAGCACAAATGGAACTGGTTGCAGGAGAAACTTTTACTCTGGTTTCTCAGTTTGTTTCCTAGTGCCGATTTGAAGTTCCTGCAGTTTTCACTGTAAAACCGATTTGGAGCTAGTACCTCCCCATATATATGTATGGAGTGCAGTTTGCAACAGAAAATGAATTTTGTGTTCCATACAAACTATGTGAAGGACGGCTTTCACACACACTTATCTCTCAGAATAGTGCATGTGGAGAGATGTTTGTTCATCTACCACAAATGGAAAGGGTTGCAGGAGAAAATTTTACCCTGGTTTCTCAGTTTGTTTCCTAGTGCCTGTTAGAATTTCCTGCAGTTTTCACTGTAAAACCGAATTTTAGCTAGTACCACCAGATATATATTTATGGCGTGTAGATTGCAAATGAAAAGGAACTTTGTTTTCCCAACAAACTAGTTGAACAACGGCTTTCACACACACTTATCTCTCAGAACTGAGCATGTGGAGAGACGTTCGTTCATCTAGCACAAAGGGAAAGGGTTGCAGAAGAAACTTTTACTCTGGTTTCTCAGTGTGTTTCCTAGTGCCTATTTGAAGTTCCTGCAGTTTTCAATGTAAAAACGATTTGGAGCTTGTATTTCCCCTATATATGTATGGAGTGTAGTTTGCAACTGAAAAGGAACTTTGTGTTCCCAACAATCAAGGTGAAGGACGGCTTTAACACACATTTACCTCTCAGAACTGAGCATGTGGAGAGACGTACGTTCATCGAGCACAAAGGGAACGGGTAGCAGGAGAAACTTTTTCTCCGGTTTCTCAGTCTGTTTCCTAGTGCCGTGTTGAATTTCCTGCAGTTTTCACAGCAAAACAGAGTTGGAGGTCTTCGATCCCCATATATATTTATGGATTGTAGTTTGCAACTGAAAAGGACCTTTGTGTTCCCAACAATCTAAGTGAAGGACGGCTTTCACACACACTTATCTCTCAGAAATGAGCATGTGGTGAGACGTTCGTTCATCTAGCACAAAGGGAACGGGTTGCAGGAGAAATTTTTACTGTGGTTTCTCACTCTGTTTCCTAGTGCCGGTTTGAAGTTCCTGCAGTTTTCACTGTAAATCCGAGTTGGAGCTAGTACCTCCCCATATATATGTATGGAGTGTAATTTGCAACTGAAAAGGAACTTTGTGTTCCCAGAAATCAAGGTGAAGGACGGCTTTAACACACACTGATCTCTCAGAACTGAACAGGTGGAGAGACGTTCGTTCATGTAGCAGAAATGGAACGGTTTTCAGGAGAAACTTTTCTCTATTTTCTCAGTTTGTTTCCTACTGCCGGGTTGAATGTACTGCAGTTTTCACTGTAAAACCGAGTTGGAGCTAGTACCTCCCCATATATATGTATGGAGTGTAGTTTGCAACTGAAAAGGAACTTTGTGTTCCCACCAATCTAAATGAAGGACGGCTTTCACACACACATATCTCTCAGAACTGAGCATGTGGAGAGACGTTCGTTCATCTAGCACAAAGGGAACGGGTTGCAGGAGAAACTTTTACTCTGGTTTCTCAGTCTGTTTCCTAGTGCCGATTTGAAGTTCCTGCAGTTTTCACTGTAAAACCGAGTTGGAGCTAGTACCTCCCCATATATATGCATGGAGTGCAGTTTGCAACTGAAAAGGAACTTTGTGTTCCCAACAATCTAATTGAAGGACGGCTTTCACACACACTTATCTCTCAGAACTGAGTATGTGGAGAGACGTTCGTTCATCTAGCACAAAGGGAACGGGTAGCAGGAGAAACTTTTACTCCGGTTTCTCAGTCTGTTTCCTAGTGCCGTGTTGAATTTCCTGCAGTTTTCACTGCAAAACAGATTTGGAGGACTTACCTCCCCATATATATGTATGGATTGCAGTTTACAACTGAAAAGGAACTTTGTGTTCCCAACAATCTAGGTGAAGGACGGCTTTCACTCACACTTATCTCTCAGAACTGAGCATGTGGAGAGACGTTCGTTCATCTAGCACAAAGGGAACGGGTTGCAGGAGAAACTTTTTCTCCGGTTTCTCAGTCTGTTTCCTAGTGCCGTGTTGAATTTCCTGCAGTTTTCACAGCAAAACAGAGTTGGAGGTCTTAGATCCCCATATATATGTATGGATTGTAGTTTGCAACTGAAAAGGACCTTTGTGTTCCCAACAATCTAAGTGAAGGACGGCTTTCACACACACTTATCTCTCAGAAATGAGCATGTGGTGAGACGTTCGTTCATCTAGCACAATGGGAACGGTTTGCAGGAGAAACTTTTATTGTGGTTTCTCAGTCTGTTTCCTAGTGCCGGTTTGAAGTTCCTGCAGTTTTCACTGTAAATCCGAGTTGGAGCTAGTACCTCCCCATATATATGTATGGAGTTTAGTTTGCAACTGAAAAGGAACTTTGTGTTCCCAGAAATCAAGGTGAAGGACGGCTTTAACACACACTTATCTCTCAGAACTGAGCATGTGGAGAGACATTCGTTCATCTAGCACAAAGGGAACGGGTTGCAGGAGAAACTTTTACTCTGGTTTCTCAGTTTGTTTCCTAGTGCCTGTTAGAAGTTCCTGCAGTTTTCACTGTAATACCGAATTGGAGCTAGTACCACCAGATATATATTTATGGAGTGTAGATTGCAAATGAAAAGGAACTTTGTGTTCCCAACAAGCTAGTTGAACGACGGCTTTCACACACACTTATCTCTCAGAACTGATCATGTGGAGAGACTTTCGTTCATCTAGCCCAAATGGAAAGTTTTGCAGAAGAAACTTTTCTGTGTTTTCTCAGTCTCTTTCTAAGTTCCGGTTTGAAGTTCCTGCAGTTTTCACTTTAAAATAGAGTTGGAGCTAGTACCTCCCCATATATATGTAGGGAGTGTAGTTTGCAACTGAAAGGAACGTTGTGTTCCCAACAAGCTAGGTGAAGGACAGCATTCACACACTTATATCTCAGTAATGAGCATGTGGAGAGAAGTTCTTTCATCTAGCACAAACAGAAAGGATTGCAGGAGAAACTTTTACTCTGGTTTCTCAGTATGTTTCCTAGTGCTGGTTTGAAATTCCTGCATTTTTCACTGTAAACCCGAGTTGGAGCTAGTATCTCCCCATATAAATGTATGGAGTGTAGTTAGACACTGAAAAGGATCTTTGTGTTCCCAAAAAGCTAGGTTAAGGACGGCTTTCACACACAATTATTTCTCAGAATAGAGCATGTGGAGAGAGGTTCGTTCATCTAGCACAAAGGGAACGGTTTGCAGGAGAAACTTTTACTATGGTTTCTCAGTCTGTTTCCTAGTGCCGGTTTGAAGTTCCTGCAGTTTTCACTGTAAAACCGAGTTGGAGCTTGTACCTCCACATATATATGTATGGAGTGTAGTTTGCCACTGAAAAGGATCTTTGTGTTCCCAACCAGCTAGGTGAAAGACGGCATTCACACACACTTATCTCTCAGAACTGAGCATGTGGGGAGACGTTCGTTCATCTTGCAGAAAGGAAATTGGTTGCAGGGGAAACTAATTCTCTGGTTTCTACTCTGTTTCCTAGTTCCTGTTTGAAGTTCCTGCAGTTTTCACTGTAAAATGGAGTTGGAGCTAGTACCTCCACATATAAATGTATGGATTGTAGTTTGCAACTGAAAAGGAATTTTGTGTTCCTAACAAACTAGGTGAAGGACGGCTTTCACACTCACTTATCTCTCAGAACAGAGCATGTGGAGAAACGTTCGTTCATCTAGCACAAGAGGAACGGTTTGCAGGAGAATCTTTTACTCTGGTTTCTCTGTATGTTTCCTAGTGTTGGTAAGAATTTCCTGCAGTTTTCACTGTAAAACCGAGTTGGAGCTAGTACCAACCCATATATATGTATGGATTGTAGATTGCAACTGAAAAGGAAATTTGTGTTCCCAACAATCTAGGTGAAGGACGGCTTTCACACACACTTATCTCTCAGAAATGAGCAGGTGGAGGGACATTCGTTCATCTAGCACAAAGGGACCTGGTTGCAGGGGAAACTTTTACTCTGGTTTCTCAGTTTGTTTCCTAGTGCCGATTTTAAGTTCCTGCAGTTTTCACTGTAAAGCCGATTTGGAGTTTGTACCCCTCATATATATGTATGGAGTGTAGTTTGCAACTGAAAATGTATTTTGTTTTCCATACAAACTATGTGAAGGACGGCTTTCACACACACTTATCCCTCAGAACAGAGCATTTGGAGAGACGTTCGTTCATCTAGCACAAAGGGACCTGGTTGCAGGAGAATCTTTTACTGTGGTTTCTCAGTTTGTTTCCTAGTGCTGTTAGAAGTTCCGGCAGTTTTCACTGTAAAACCGAATTTTAGCTAGTACCACCAGATATATATTTATGGGGTGTAGATTGCAAATGAAAAGGAACATTGTGTTCCCAACAAGTTAGTTGAACAACGGCTTTCACACACAGTTATCTCTCAGAACTGAGCATGTGGAGAGACGTTCGTTCATCTAGCACAAAAGGAAAGGGTTGCAGAAGAAACTTTTACTGTGTTTTCTCAGTCTGTTTCTAAGTACCGGTTTGAAGTTCCTGCAGTTTTCACTTTAAAACCGAGTTGGAGCTAGTACCTACCAATATAAATGTATGGAGTGTAGTTTGCAACTGAAAAGGAACTTAGTGTTTCCAATAAGCTAGGTGAAAGACAGCTTTCAAACACAATTATCTCTCAGAAATCAGCATGTGGAGAGAAGTTCTTTCATACAGCACAAAGGGAAAAGTATGAAGGAGAAACTTTTACTCTGGTTTCTCAGTCTGTTTCCTAGTGCCGGTATGGATTTCCTGCTGTTTTCACTGTAAAACCGAGTTGGAGCTAGTACCTCCCCATAAAAATATATGGACTGATGTTTGCAACTGAAAAGGAACTTTGTGTTCCCAACAAGCTGGGTGAAGGACGGCTTTCACACACACTTATCTCTCTGAACTGAGCGTGTGGAGAGTCGTTCGTTCATCTAGCACAAAAGGAACGGGTTGCAGGAGAATTTTTACTCTGGATTCTCAGTCTGATTCCTAGTGCCTGTTTGAAGTTCCTGCACTTTTCACTGTAAAACAGAGTTGGAGCTAGTACCTCCCCATATATATTTATGGAGTGTAGTTTGCAAATGAAAAGTAATTTTGGGTTCCCAACTAGCTAGGTGAAGAACGGCTCTCACACACAATTATCGCTGAGAACTGAGCATGTGGAGAGACGATCGTTCATCTAGCACAAAAGAACGGTTTGCAGGGGAATATTTACTCTGGTTTCCCAGGCTGTTTCCTAGTTCCGGTTACAAGTTCCTGCAGTTTTCACTGTAAAACCGAGTTGGAGCTAGTACCAAGCCATATATATGTATGGAGTGTCGATTGCAACTGAAAAGGAACTTTGTGTTCCCAACAATCTAGGTGAAGGACGGCTTTCACACACACTTATCTCTCAGAAATGAGCATGTGGAGAGACGTTCTTTCATCTAGCACAAATGGAACTGGTTGCAGGAGAAACTTTTACTCTGGTTTCTCAGTTTGTTTCCTAGTGCCGATTTGAAGTTCCTGCAGTTTTCACTGTAAAACCGATTTGGAGCTAGTACCTCCCCATATATATGTATGGAGTGCAGTTTGCAACAGAAAATGAATTTTGTGTTCCATACAAACTATGTGAAGGACGGCTTTCACACACACTTATCTCTCAGAATAGTGCATGTGGAGAGATGTTTGTTCATCTACCACAAATGGAAAGGGTTGCAGGAGAAAATTTTACCCTGGTTTCTCAGTTTGTTTCCTAGTGCCTGTTAGAATTTCCTGCAGTTTTCACTGTAAAACCGAATTTTAGCTAGTACCACCAGATATATATTTATGGCGTGTAGATTGCAAATGAAAAGGAACTTTGTTTTCCCAACAAACTAGTTGAACAACGGCTTTCACACACACTTATCTCTCAGAACTGAGCATGTGGAGAGACGTTCGTTCATCTAGCACAAAGGGAAAGGGTTGCAGAAGAAACTTTTACTGTGTTTTCTCAGTCTGTTTCCTAGTGCCGTTTTGGATTTCCTGCTGTTTTCACTGTAAAATCGAGTTGGAGCTAGTACCTACCAATATAAATATATGGAGTTTAGTTTGCAACTGAAAAGGAACTTAGTGTTCCCAATAAGCTATGTGAAAGACAGCTTTCACACACAGTTATCTCTCAGAAATCAGCATGTGGAGAGAAGTTCTTTCATCCAGCACAAATGGAACGGTATGCAGGAGAAACTTTTACTCTGGTTTCTCAGTCTGTTTCCTAGTGCCGGTTTGGATTTCCTGCTGTTTTCACTGTAAAACCGAGTTGGAGCTAGTACCTCCCCATATAAATGTATGGACTGTTGTTTGCAACTGAAAAGGAACTTTGTGTTCCCAACAAGCTGGGTGAAGAACGGCTTTCACACACACTTTTCTCTCTGAACTGAGCGTGTGGAGAGACGTTCGTTCATCTAGCACAAAAGGAACTGTTTGCAGGAGAATTTTTACTCTGGATTCTCAGTCTGTTTCCTAGTGCCTGTTTGAAGTTCCTGCACTTTTCACTGTAAAAAGGATTTGGAGCTATTACCTCCCCATATATATATATGGAGTGTAGTTTGCAAATGAAAAGTAATTTTGGGTTCCCAACAAGCTTGGTGAAGGACGGCTTTCACACACAATTATCGCTCAGAAATGAGCATGGGGAGAGACGTTCGTTCATCTAGCACAAGAGGAACGGTTTGCAGGATGATCTTTTACTCTGGTTTCTCTGTATGTTTCCTAGTGCCGGTTAGAAGTTCCTGCAATTATCACTGTAATACCGAGTTGAAGCTAGTACCAACCCATATATATATATGGAGTGTAGATTGCAACTGAAAAGGAACTTTGTGTTCCCAACAATCTAGGTTAAGCACGGCTTTCACACACACTTATTTCTCAGAAATGAGCATGTGGATTGACATTCGTTCATCTAGCACAAAGGGACCTGGTTAAAGGAAAGCTTTTACTCTGGTTTCTCAGTTTGTTTCCTAGTGCCTGTTAGAAGTTCCTGCAGTTTCACTGTAAAACCGAATTTTAGCTAGTACCACCAGGTATATATTTATGGAGTGTTGATTGCAAATGAAAAGGAACTTTGTTTTCCCAAAAAGCTAGTTGAACAACGGCTTTCACACACACTTATCTCTCAGAACTGAGCATGTGGAGAGACGTTCGTTCATCTAGCACAAAGGGAAAGGGTTGCAGAAGAAACTTTTACTGTGTTTTCTCAGTCTGTTTCTAAGTGCCGGTTTGAAGTTCCTGCAGTTTTCACTTTAAAACCGAGTTGGAGCTAGTACCTACCAATATAAATGTATGGAGTGTAGTTTGCAACTGAAAAGGATTTTAGTGTTCCCAATAAGCTAGGTGAAAGACAGCTTTCACACACACTTATCTCTCAGAAATCAGCATGTGGAGAGAAGTTCTTTCATCCAGCACAAAGGGAACGTTATGCAGGGAAACTTTTACTCTGGTTTCTCAGTCTGTTTCCTAGGGCCGGTTTGGATTTCCTGCTGTTTTCACTGTAAAACCGAGTTGGAGCTAGTACTTCCCCATATAAATGTATGGACTGTTGTTTGCAACTGAAAAGGAACTTTGTGTTCCCAACAAGCTGGGTGAAGGACGGCTTTCACACACACATATCTCTCTGAACTGAGCGTGTGGAGAGACTTTCGTTCATCTAGCACAAAAAGAACGGGATGCAGGAGGATATTTACTCTGGATTCTCAGTCTGTTTCCTAGTGCCTGTTTGAAGTTCCTGCACTTTTCACTGTAAAAACGAGTTGGAGCTATTACCTCCCCATATATATGTATGGAGTGTAGTTTGCAAATGAAAAGTAATTTTGGGTTCCCAACAAGCTAGGTGAAGGACGGCTTTCACACACAATTATCGCTCAGAAATGAGCATGTGGAGAGACGTTCGTTCATCTAGCACAAAAGAACTGTTTGCAAGGGAATCTTTTACTCTGGTTTCCCAGTCTGTTTCCTAGTGCTGGTTTGAAATTCATGCTTTTTTCACTTTAAAACAGAGTTTTAGCTAGTACCTACCCATATATATGTATGGAGTTTAGTTTGCAACTGAGAAGGAACTTTGTGTTCCCAACAAGTTAGGTGAAGGAAGGCTTTCACACACACTTATCTCTCAGAATTGAGCATGTGGAGAGAAAATCGTTCATCTTGCAGAAAGGGAAATGGTTGTAGGAGAAACTATTTCTCTGGTTTCTAGTCTGTTTCCTAGTGCCTGTTTGAAGTTCCTGCAGTTTTCACTGTAAAACCGATTTGGAGCTGGTACCTCCCCATATATTTGTATGGAGTGTAGTTTGCAACTGAAAATGAATTTTGTGTTCCAAATAAGCTACGTGAAAGACGGCTTTCACACACACTTATCTCTCAGAAATCAGCATGTGGAGAGATGTTCGTTCATCTAGCACAAATGGAAAGGGTTGCCGGAGAAAATTTTACTCTGATTTCTCAGTTTGTTTCCTAGTGCCTGTTAGAAGTTCCTGCAGTTTTCACTGTAAAACCGAATTTTTGCTAGTACCACCAGATATATATTTATGGTGTGTAGATTGCAAATGAAAAGGAACTTTGTTTTCCCAACAAGCTAGTTGAACAACGGCTTTCACACACACTTATCTCTCAGAACTGAGCATGTGGAGAGACGTTCGTTCATCTAGCACAAAGGGAAAGGGTTGCAGAAGAAACTTTTACTGTGTTTTCTCAGTCTGTTTCTAAGTGCCGGTTTGAAGTTCCTGCAGTTTTCACTTTAAAACCGAGTTGGAGCTAGTACCTACCAATATAAATGTATGGAGTGTAGTTTACAACTGAAAAGGAACTTAGTGTTTCCAATAAGCTAGGTGAAAGACAGCTTTCAAACACAATTATCTCTCAGAAATCAGCATGTGGAGAGAAGTTCTTTCATCCAGCACAAAGGGAACGGTATGCAGGAGAAACTTTTACTCTGGTTTCTCAGTCTGTTTCCTAGTGCCGATTTGGATTTCCTGCTGTTTTCACTGTAAAATTGAGTTGGAGCTAGTACCACCCCATATAATTGTATGGACTGTTGTTTGCAACTGAAAAGGAACTTTTTGTTCCCAACAAGCTGGGTGAAGTAAGGCTTTCACACACACTAATCTCACTGAACTGAGCGTGTGGAGAGACGTTCGTTCATCTAGCACAAAAGGAACGAGTTGCAGGAGAAATTTTACTCTGGATTCTCAGTCTGTTTCCTAGTGCCTGTTTGAAGTTCTTGCACTTTTCACTGTAAAAACGAGTTGGAGCTTTTACCTCCCCATATATATGTATGGAGTGTAGTTTGCAAATGAAAAGTAATTTTGGGTTATCAACAAGCTAGGTGAAGGACGGCTTTCACACACAATTATCGATCTGAACTGAGCATGTGGAGAGACGTTCGTTCATCTAGCACAAGAGGAAAGGTTTGCAGGAGGATCTTTTACTCTGGTTTCTCTGTATGTTTCCTAGTGCTGGTTAGAAGTTCTGCAATTTTCACTCTAAAACCGAGTTGGAGCTTGTACCAACCCATATATATTTATGGAGTGTAGATTGCAACTGAAAAGGAAGTTAGTGTTCCCAACAATCTAGGTGAAGGACGGCTTTCACACACACTTTTCTCTCAGAAATGAGCATGTGGAGAGACGTTCGTTCATCTTGCAGAAAAGGAACTGTTTGCAGGGAAACTATTTCTCTGTTTTCTAGTCTGTTTCCTAGTGCCTGTATGAAGTTCCTGCAGTTTTCACTGTAAAATGGAGTTGGAGGTAGTACCTCCCCATATAAATGTATGGATTGTAGTTTGCAACTAAAAATGAATTTTGTGTTCCTAACAAACTAGGTGAAGAACGGCTTTCACACACACTTTTCTCTCAGAACAGAGCATGTGGAGAGACGTTCGTTCATCTAGCACAAGAGGAACGGTTTGCAAGAGAATCTTTTACTCTGGTTTCTCTGTATGTTTCCTAGTGCCGGTTAGAAGTTCCTGCAGTTTTCACTGTAAAACAGATTTTGAGCTAGTACATCCCCATATATATGTATGGACTGTAGTTTGCAAATGAAAAGTAATTTTGTGTTCCCAACAATCTTGGTGAATGACGGCTTTCACACATAAATATCGCTCAGAACAGAGCATATGTAGAGACGTTCGTTCATCTTGCAAAAAGGGAACTGGTTGCAGGAGAAACTATTTCTCTGTTTTCTACTCTGTTTCCTAGTGCCTGTATGAAGTTCCTGCAGTTTTCACTGTAAAATGGAGTTGGAGCTAGTACCTCCCCATATAAATATATGGATTGTATTTTGCAACTAAAAAGGAATTTTGTGTTTCTAACAAACTAGGTGAAGAATGGCTTTCACACACACTTATCTCTCAGAACAGAACAAGTGGAGAGACGTTCGTTCATCTAGCACAATGGGAACTTGTTTAGGAGAAACTTTTACTCTGGTTTCTCTGTGTGTTTCCTAGTGCCGGTTTGAAGTTCCTGCATTTTTCACTTTGAAACAGATTTGGAGCAGGTACTTCCACATATATATGTATGGAGTGCAGTTTGCAACTGAAAAGGAACTTTGTGTTCCCAACAATCTAAGTGAAGGACGGCTTTCACACACACTTATCTCTCAGAACTGATCATGTGGAGAGACGTTCGTTCATCTAGCACAAAGGGAACGGTTTGCAGGAGAAATTTTACTCCAGTTTCTCAGTCTTTTTCCTAGTGCCGTGTTGAAGTTCCTGCAGTTTTCACTTTAAAACAGATTTGGATGTCTTACCTCCCCATATATATGTACGGATTGTAGTTTGCAACTGAAATGGAAGTTTGTGTTCCCAACAATCTAGGTGAAGGACGGAATTCACACACACTTATCTCTCAGAAATGAGCATGTGGAGAGACGTTCGTTTATCTAGCACAAAGGAAACGGGTTGCAGGAGAAACTTTTATCTGGTTTCTCAGTCTGTTTCCTAATGCCGGTTTGAACTTTCTGCAGTTTTTACTGTAAAACAGAGTTGGAGTTCTTACATCGCTATATATATATATGGAGTGTAGTTTGTAACTGAAAAGGAACTTTGTGTTCCCAACAATCTAGGTGAAGGACGGCTTTCACACACATTTATCTCTCAGAAATGAGCATGTGGAGAGACGTTCGTTCATCTAGCACACAGGGAACGGGTTGCAGGAGAAACTTTTACTCTGGTTTCTCAGTCTGTTTCCTAGTGCCGTGTTGAAGTTCCTGAAGTTTTTACTGTAAAACAGAGTTGGAGGTCTTACATCGCTATATATATATATGGAGTGTAGTTTGTAACTGAAAAGGAACTTTGTGTTCCCAACAATCTAGGTGAAGGACGGCTTTCACACACATTTATCACTCAGAAATGAGCATGTGGAGAGACGTTCGTTTATCTAGCACAAAGGGAACGGGTTGCAGGAGAAACATATACTCTGGATTCTCAGTCTGTTTCCTAGTGCAGATTTGATGTTCCTAAATTTTTCACTGTAAAACTGATTTGGAGCTAGTACATCCCCATATATATATATGGAGTGTAGTTTGCATCTGAAAAGAAACTATGTGTTCCCAACAATCTAGGTGAAGGACGGCTTTCACACACACTTATCTCTCAGAATTGAGCATGTGGAGAGACTTTCGTTCATCTAGCACAAAGGGAACGGGTTGCAGGTGAAACTTTTACTCAGGTATCTCAGTCTGTTTCCTAGTGCCGGTTTGAAATTCCTGCAGTATTCACTGTAAAACCGAGTTGGAGCTTGTACCTCCCCATATATATGTATGGAGTGTAGTTTGCAACTGAAAAGCAACTTTGTGTTCCCAACAATCTAGGAGAAGGACGACTTTCACACACACTTATCTCTCAGAAATGAGCATGTGAAGAGACGTTCGTTCATCTAGCACAACGGCAACGGGTTGCAGATAAACTTTTACTCTGGTTTCTCAGTGTGTTTCCTAGTGCCTATTTGAAGTTCCTGCAGTTTTCAATGTAAAAACGATTTGGAGCTTGTATTTCCCCTATATATGTATGGAGTGTAGTTTGCAAATGAAAAGGAACTTTGTGTTCCCAACAATCAAGGTGAAGGACGGCTTTAACACACATTTACCTCTCAGAACTGAGCATGAGGAGAAACGTACGTTCATCGAGCACAAAGGGAACGGGTAGCAGGAGAAACTTTTTCTCCGGTTTCTCAGTCTGTTTCCTAGTGCCGTGTTGAATTTCCTGCAGTTTTCACAGCAAAACAGAGTTGGAGGTCTTAGATCCCCATATATATGTATGGATTGTTGTTTGCAACTGAAAAGGACCTTTGTGTTCCCAACAATCTAAGTGAAGGACGGCTTTCACACACACTTATCTCTCAGAAATGAGCATGTGGTGAGACGTTCGTTCATCTAGCACAAAGGGAACGGGTTGCAGGAGAAACTTTTACTGTGGTTTCTCACTCTGTTTCCTAGTGCCGGTTTGAAGTTCCTGCAGTTTTCACTGTAAATCCGAGTTGGAGCTAGTACCTCCCCATATATATGTATGGAGTGTAATTTGCAACTGAAAAGGAACTTTGTGTTCCCAGAAATCAAGGTGAAGGACGGCTTTAACACACACTGATCTCTCAGAACTGAACAGGTGGAGAGACGTTCGTTCATGTAGCAGAAATGGAACGGTTTTCAGGAGAAACTTTTCTCTATTTTCTCAGTTTGTTTCCTACTGCCGGGTTGAATGTACTGCAGTTTTCACTGTAAAACCGAGTTGGAGCTTGTACCTCCCCATATATATGTATGGAGTGTAGTTTGCAACTGAAAAGGAACTTTGTGTTCCCACCAATCTAAATGAAGGACGGCTTTCACACACACATATCTCTCAGAACTGAGCATGTGGAGAGACGTTCGTTCATCTAGCACAAAGGGAACGGGTTGCAGGAGAAACTTTTACTCTGGTTTCTCAGTCTGTTTCCTAGTGCCGATTTGAAGTTCCTGCAGTTTTCACTGAAAAACAGAGTTGGAGCTAGTACCTCCCCATATATATGCATGGAGTGCAGTTTGCAACTGAAAAGGAACTTTGTGTTCCCAACAATCTAATTGAAGGACGGCTTTCACACACACTTATCTCTCAGAACTGAGCATGTGGAGAGACGTTCGTTCATCTAGCACAAAGGGAACGGGTAGCAGGAGAAACTTTTACTCCGGTTTCTCAGTCTGTTTCCTAGTGCCGTGTTGAATTTCCTCCAGTTTTCACTGCAAAACAGATTTGGAGGACTTACCTCCCCATATATATGTATGGATTGCAGTTTACAACTGAAAAGGAACTTTGTGTTCCCAACAATCTAGGTGAAGGACGGCTTTCACTCACACTTATCTCTCAGAACTGAGCATGTGGAGAGACGTTCGTTCATCTAGCACAAAGGGAACGGGTTGCAGGAGAAACTTTTTCTCCGGTTTCTCAGTCTGTTTCCTAGTGCCGTGTTGAATTTTCTGCAGTTTTCACAGCAAAACAGAGTTGGAGGTCTTAGATCCCCATATATATGTATGATTTGTAGTTTGCAACTGAAAAGGACCTTTGTGTTCCCAACAATCTAAGTGAAGGACGGCTTTCACACACACTTATCTCTCAGAAATGAGCATGTGGTGAGACGTTCGTTCATCTAGCACAATGGGAACGGTTTGCAGGAGAAACTTTTACTGTGGTTTCTCAGTCTGTTTCCTAGTGCCGGTTTGAAGTTCCTGCAGTTTTCACTGTAAATCCGAGTTGCAGCTAGTACCTCCCCATATATATGTATGGAGTGTAATTTGCAACTGAAAAGGAACTTTGTGTTCCCAGGAATCAAGGTGAAGGACGGCTTTAACACACACTTATCTCTCAGAACTGAGCATGTGGAGAGACATTCGTTCATCTAGCACAAAGGGAACGGGTTGCAGGAGAAACTTTTACTCTGGTTTCTCAGTTTGTTTCCTAGTGCCTGTTAGAAGTTCCTGCAGTTTTCACTGTAATACCGAATTGGAGCTAGAACCACCAGATATATATTTATGGAGTGTAGATTGCAAATGAAAAAGAACTTTGTGTTCCCAACAAGCTAGTTGAACGACGGCTTTCACACAAACTTATCTCTCAGAACTGATCATGTGGAGAGACTTTCGTTCATCTAGCCCAAATGGAAAGTTTTGCAAAAGAAACTTTTCTGTGTTTTCTCAGTCTCTTTCTAAGTTCCGGTTTGAAGTTCCTACAGTTTTCACTTTAAAATAGAGTTGGAGCTAGTACCTCCCCATATATATGTAGGGATTGTAGTTTGCAACTGAATGGAACGTTGTGTTCCCAACAAGCTAGGTGAAGGACAGCATTCACACACTTATATCTCAGTAATGAGCATGTGGAGAGAAGTTCTTTCATCTAGCACAAATAGAAAGGATTGCAGGAGAAACTTTTACTCTGGTTTCTCAGTATGTTTCCTAGTGCTGGTTTGAAATTCCTGCATTTTTCACTGTAAACCCGAGTTGGAGCTAGTATCTCCCCATATATATGTATGGAGTGTAGATAGACACTGAAAAGGATCTTTGTGTTCCCAAAAAGCTAGGTTAAGGACGGCTTTCACACACAATTATTTCTCAGAATAGAGCATGTGGAGAGAGGTTCGTTCATCTAGCACAAAGGGAACGGTTTGCAGGAGAAACTTTTACTATGGTTTCTCAGTCTGTTTCCTAGTGCCGGTTTGAAGTTCCTGCAGTTTTCACTGTAAAACCGAGTTGGAGCTTGTACCTCCACATATATATGTATGGAGTGTAGTTTGCCACTGAAAAGGATCTTTGTGTTCCCAACCAGCTAGGTGAAAGACGGCATTCACACACACTTATCTCTCAGAACTGAGCATGTGGGGAGACGTTCGTTCATCTTGCAGAAAGGGAATTGGTTGCAGGGGAAACTAATTCTCTGGTTTCTACTCTGTTTCCTAGTTCCTGTTTGAAGTTCCTGCAGTTTTCACTGTAAAATGGAGTTGGAGCTAGTACCTCCACATATAAATGTATGGATTGTAGTTTGCAACTGAAAAGGAATTTTGTGTTCCTAACAAACTAGGTGAAGGACGGCTTTCACACTCACTTATCTCTCAGAACAGAGCATGTGGAGAAACGTTCGTTCATCTAGCACAAGAGGAACGGTTTGCAGGAGAATCTTTTACTCTGGTTTCTCTGTATGTTTCCTAGTGTTGGTAAGAATTTCCTGCATTTTTCACTGTAAAACCGAGTTGGAGCTAGTACCAACCCATATATATGTATGGATTGTAGATTGCAACTGAAAAGGAAATTTGTGTTCCCAACAATCTAGGTGAAGGACGGCTTTCACACACACTTATCTCTCAGAAATGAGCAGGTGGAGAGACATTCGTTCATCTAGCACAAAGGGACCTGGTTGCAGGAGAAACTTTTACTCTGGTTTCTCAGTTTGTTTCCTAGTGCCGATTTTAAGTTCCTGCAGTTTTCACTGTAAAGCCGATTTGGAGTTTGTACCCCTCATATATATGTATGGAGTGTAGTTTGCAACTGAAAATGTATTTTGTTTTCCATACAAACTATGTGAAGGACGGCTTTCACACACACTTATCACTCAGAACAGAGCATGTGGAGAGACGTTCGTTCATCTAGCACAAAGGGACCTGGTTGCAGGAGAATCTTTTACTGTGGTTTCTCAGTTTGTTTCCTAGTGCTGTTAGAAGTTCCGGCAGTTTTCACTGTAAAACCGAATTTTAGCTAGTACCACCAGATATATATTTATGGAGTGTAGATTGCAAATGAAAAGGAACATTGTGTTCCCAACAAGTTAGTTGAACAACGGCTTTCACACACAGTTATCTCTCAGAACTGAGCATGTGGAGAGACGTTCGTTCATCTAGCACAAAAGGAAAGGTTTGGAGAAGAAACTTTTACTGTGTTTTCTCAGTCTGTTTCTAAGTACCGGTTTGAAGTTCCTGCAGTTTTCACTTTAAAACCGAGTTGGAGCTAGTACCTACCAATATAAATGTATGGAGTGTAGTTTGCAACTGAAAATGAACTTAGTGTTTCCAATAAGCTAGGTGAAAGACAGCTTTCAAACACAATTATCTCTCAGAAATCAGCATGTGGAGAGAAGTTCTTTCATACAGCACAAAGGGAAAAGTATGAAGGAGAAACTTTTACTCTGGTTTCTCAGTCTGTTTCCTAGTGCCGGTATGGATTTCCTGCTGTTTTCACTGTAAAACCGAGTTGGAGCTAGTACCTCCCCATAAAAATATATGGACTGATGTTTGCAACTGAAAAGGAACTTTGTGTTCCCAACAAGCTGGGTGAAGGACGGCTTTCACACACACTTATCTCTCTGAACTGAGCGTGTGGAGAGTCGTTCGTTCATCTAGCACAAAAGGAACGGGTTGCAGGAGAATTTTTACTCTGGATTCTCAGTCTGATTCCTAGTGCCTGTTTGAAGTTCCTGCACTTTTCACTGTAAAACAGAGTTGGAGCTAGTACCTCCCCATATATATTTATGGAGTGTAGTTTGCAAATGAAAAGTAATTTTGGGTTCCCAACTAGCTAGGTGAAGAACGGCTCTCACACACAATTATCGCTGAGAACTGAGCATGTGGAGAGACGATCGTTCATCTAGCACAAAAGAACGGTTTGCAGGGGAATATTTACTCTGGTTTCCCAGGCTGTTTCCTAGTTCCGGTTACAAGTTCCTGCAGTTTTCACTGTAAAACCGAGTTGGAGCTAGTACCAAGCCATATATATGTATGGAGTGTCGATTGCAACTGAAAAGGAACTTTGTGTTCCCAACAATCTAGGTGAAGGACGGCTTTCACACACACTTATCTCTCAGAAATGAGCATGTGGAGAGACGTTCTTTCATCTAGCACAAATGGAACTGGTTGCAGGAGAAACTTTTACTCTGGTTTCTCAGTTTGTTTCCTAGTGCCGATTTGAAGTTCCTGCAGTTTTCACTGTAAAACCGATTTGGAGCTAGTACCTCCCCATATATATGTATGGAGTGCAGTTTGCAACAGAAAATGAATTTTGTGTTCCATACAAACTATGTGAAGGACGGCTTTCACACACACTTATCTCTCAGAATAGTGCATGTGGAGAGATGTTTGTTCATCTACCACAAATGGAAAGGGTTGCAGGAGAAAATTTTACCCTGGTTTCTCAGTTTGTTTCCTAGTGCCTGTTAGAAGTTCCTGCAGTTTTCACTGTAAAACCGAATTTTAGCTAGTACCACCAGATATATATTTATGGCGTGTAGATTGCAAATGAAAAGGAACTTTGTTTTCCCAACAAACTAGTTGAACAACGGCTTTCACACACACTTATCTCTCAGAACTGAGCATGTGGAGAGACGTTCGTTCATCTAGCACAAAGGGAAAGGGTTGCAGAAGAAACTTTTACTGTGTTTTCTCAGTCTGTTTCCTAGTGCCGGTTTGGATTTCCTGCTGTTTTCACTGTAAAATCGAGTTGGAGCTTGTACCTACCAATATAAATATATGGAGTTTAGTTTGCAACTGAAAAGGAACTTAGTGTTCCCAATAAGCTATGTGAAAGACAGCTTTCACACACAGTTATCTCTCAGAAATCAGCATGTGGAGAGAAGTTCTTTCATCCAGCACAAATGGAACGGTATGCAGGAGAAACTTTTACTCTGGTTTCTCAGTCTGTTTCCTAGTGCCGGTTTGGATTTCCTGCTGTTTTCACTGTAAAACCGAGTTGGAGCTAGTACCTCCCCATATAAATGTATGGACTGTTGTTTGCAACTGAAAAGGAACTTTGTGTTCCCAACAAGCTGGGTGAAGAACGGCTTTCACACACACTTTTCTCTCTGAACTGAGCGTGTGGAGAGACGTTCGTTCATCTAGCACAAAAGGAACTGTTTGCAGGAGAATTTTTACTCTGGATTCTCAGTCTGTTTCCTAGTGCCTGTTTGAAGTTCCTGCACTTTTCACTGTAAAAACGAGTTGGAGCTATTACCTCCCCATATATATATATGGAGTGTAGTTTGCAAATGAAAAGTAATTTTGGGTTCCCAACAACCTTGGTGAAGGACGGCTTTCACACACAATTATCGCTCAGAACTGAGCATGGGGAGAGACGTTCGTTCATCTAGCACAAAAGAACTGTTTGCAGGGGAATCTTTTACACTGATTTCCCAGTCTGTTTCCTAGTGCCGGTTTGAAATTCATGCTTTTTTCACTTTAAAACAGAGTTGGAGGTAGTACCTACACATATATATGTATGGAATTTAGTTTGAACTGAGAAGGAACTTTGTGTTCCCAACAAGCTAGATGAAGGACGGCTTTCACACACACTTATCTCTCAGAACTGAGCATGTGTAGAGACATTTGTTCATCTTGCAGAAAGGGAACTGGTTGCAGGAGAATCTATTTCTCTGGATTCTAGTCTGTTTCCTAGTGCCTGTTTGAAGTTCCTGCACTTTTCACTGTAAAATGGATTTGGAGCTAGTACCTCCCCATATATATGTATGGATTGTAGTTTGCAACTGAAAAGGAACTTTGTGTTCCTAACAAACTAGGTGAAAGACGGCTTTCACACACACTTATCTCTCAGAACAGAGCATGTGGAGAGACGTTCGTTCATTTAGCACAAGAGGAACGGTTTGCAGGATGATCTTTTACTCTGGTTTCTCTGTATGTTTCCTAGTGCCGGTTAGAAGTTCCTGCAATTTTCACTGTAATACCGAGTTGAAGCTAGTACCAACCCATATATATATATGGAGTGTAGATTGCAACTGAAAAGGAACTTTGTGTTCCCAACAATCTAGGTTAAGCACGGCTTCCACACACACTTATTTCTCAGAAATGAGCATGTGGATTGACATTCGTTCATCTAGCACAAAGGGACCTGGTTACAGGAAAGCTTTTACTCTGGTTTCTCAGTTTGTTTCCTAGTGCCTGTTAGAAGTTCCTGCAGTTTCACTGTAAAACCGAATTTTAGCTAGTACCACCAGGTATATATTTATGGAGTGTTGATTGCAAATGAAAAGGAACTTTGTTTTCCCAACAAGCTAGTTGAACAACGGCTTTCACACACACTTATCTCTCAGAACTGAGCATGTGGAGAGACGTTCGTTCATCTAGCACAAAGGGAAAGGGTTGCAGAAGAAACTTTTACTGTGATTTCTCAGTCTGTTTCTAAGTGCCGGTTTGAAGTTCCTGCAGTTTTCACTTTAAAACCGAGTTGGAGCTAGTACCTACCAATATAAATGTATGGAGTGTAGTTTGCAACTGAAAAGGATCTTAGTGTTCCCAATAAGCTAGGTGAAAGACAGCTTTCACACACACTTATCTCTCAGAAATCAGCATGTGGAGAGAAGTTCTTTCATCCAGCACAAAGGGAACGTTATGCAGGGAAACTTTTACTCTGGTTTCTCAGTCTGTTTCCTAGGGCCGGTTTGGATTTCATGCTGTTTTCACTGTAAAACCGAGTTGGAGCTAGTACTTCCCCATATAAATGTATGGACTGTTGTTTGCAACTGAAAAGGAACTTTGTGTTCCCAACAAGCTGGGTGAAGGACGGCTTTCACACACACATATCTCTCTGAACTGATCGTGTGGAGAGACTTTCGTTCATCTAGCACAAAAGGAACGGGTTGCAGGAGAATATTTACTCTGGATTCTCAGTCTGTTTCCTAGTGCCTGTTTGAAGTTCTTGCACTTTTCACTGTAAAAACGAGTTGGAGCTATTACCTCCCCATATATATGTATGGAGTGTAGTTTGCAAATGAAAAGTAATTTTGGGTTCCCAACAAGCTAGGTGAAGGACGGCTTTCACACACAATTATCGCTCAGAAATGAGCATGTGGAGAGACGTTCGTTCATCTAGCACAAAAGAACTGTTTGCAATAGAATCTTTTACTCTGGTTTCCCAGTCTGTTTCCTAGTGCCGGTTTGAAATTCATGCTTTTTTCACTTTAAAACAGAGTTGGAGCTAGTACCTACCCATATATATGTATGGAGTTTAGTTTGCAACTGAGAAGGAACTTTGTGTTCCCAACAAGTTAGATGAAGTACGGCTTTCACACACACTTATCTCTCAGAATTGAGCATGTGGAGAGAAAATCGTTCATCTTGCAGAAAGGGAAATGGTTGTAGGAGAAACTATTTCTCTGGTTTCTAGTCTGTTTCCTAGTGCCTGTTTGAAGTTCCTGCAGTTTTCACTGTAAAACAGATTTGGAGCTAGTACCTCCCCATATATATGTATGGAGTGTAGTTTGCAACTGAAAATGAATTTTGTGTTCCAAATAAGCTACGTGAAATACGGCTTTCACACACACTTATCTCTCAGAAATCAGCATGTGGAGAGATGTTCATTCATCTAGCACAAATGGAAAGGGTAGCCGGAGAAAATTTTACTCTGATTTCTCATTTTGTTTCCTAGTGCCTGTTAGAAGTTCCTGCAGTTTTCACTGTAAAACCGAATTTTTGCTAGTACCACCAGATATATATTTATGGTTTGTAGATTGCAAATGAAAAGGAACTTTGTTTTCCCAACAAGCTAGTTGAACAACGGCTTTCACACACACTTATCTCTCAGAACTGAGCATGTGGAGAGACGTTCGTTCATCTAGCACAAAGGGAAAGGGTTGCAGAAGAAACTTTTACTGTGTTTTCTCAGTCTGTTTCTAAGTGCCGGTTTGAAGTTCCTGCAGTTTTCACTTTAAAACCGAGTTGGAGCTAGTACCTACCAATATAAATGTATGGAGTGTAGTTTGCAACTGAAAAGGAACTTAGTATTCCCAATAAGCTAAGTGAAAGACAGCTTTCACACACACTTAACTCTCAGAAATCAGCATGTGGAGAGAAGTTCTTTCATCCAGCACAAAGGGAACGGTATGCAGGAGAAACTTTTACTCTGGTTTCTCAGTCTGTTTCCTAGTGCCTATTTGGATTTCCTGCTGTTTTCACTGTAAAATTGAGTTGGAGCTACTACCACCCCATATAATTGTATGGACTGTTGTTTGCAACTGAAAAGGAACTTTTTGTTCCCAAAAGCTGGGTGAAGTAAGGCTTTCACACACACTTATCTCACTGAACTGAGCGTGTGGAGAGACGTTCGTTCATCTAGCACAAAAGGAACGGGTTGCAGGAGAATTTTTACTCTGGATTCTCAGTCTGTTTCCTAGTGCCTGTTTGAAGTTCTTGCACTTTTCACTGTAAAAACGAGTTGGAGCTATTACCTCCCCATATATATGTATGGAGTGTAGTTTGCAAATGAAAAGTAATTTTGGGTTATCAACAAGCTAGGTGAAGGACGGCTTTCACACACAATTATCGATCTGAACTGAGCATGTGGAGAGACGTTCGTTCATCTAGCACAAGAGGAAAGGTTTGCAGGAGGATCTTTTACTCTGGTTTCTCTGTATGTTTCCTAGTGCCGGTTAGAAGTTCCTGCAATTTTCACTCTAAAACCGAGTTGGAGCTTGTACCAACCCATATATATTTATGGAGTGTAGATTGCAACTGAAAAGGAAGTTAGTGTTCCCAACAATCTAGGTGAAGGACGGCTTTCACACACACTTTTCTCTCAGAAATGAGCATGTGGAGAGACGTTCGTTCATCTTGCAGAAAAGGAACTGTTTGCAGGGAAACTATTTCTCTGTTTCCTAGTCTGTTTCCTAGTGCCTGTATGAAGTTCCTGCAGTTTTCACTGTAAAATGGAGTTGGAGGTAGTACCTCCCCATATAAATGTATGGATTGTAGTTTGCAACTAAAAATGAATTTTGTGTTCCTAACAAACTAGGTGAAGAACGGCTTTCACACACACTTTTCTCTCAGAACAGAGCATGTGGAGAGACGTTCGTTCATCTAGCACAAGAGGAACGGTTTGCAAGAGAATCTTTTACTCTGGTTTCTCTGTATGTTTCCTAGTGCCGGTTAGAAGTTCCTGCAGTTTTCACTGTAAAACAGATTTTGAGCTAGTACATCCCCATATATATGTATGGACTGTAGTTTGCAAATGAAAAGTAATTTTTTTTCCCAACAATCTTGGTGAATGACGGCTTTCACACATAAATATCGCTCAGAACAGAGCATATGGAGAGACGTTCGTTCATCTTGCAAAAAGGGAACTGGTTGCAGGAGAAACTATTTCTCTGTTTTCTAGTCTGATTCCTAGTGCCTTTATGAACTTCCTGCAGTTTTCACTGTAAAATGGAGTTGGAGCTAGTACCTCCCCATATAAATATATGGATTGTATTTTGCAACTAAAAAGGAATTTTGTGTTTCTAACAAACTAGGTGAAGAATGGCTTTCACACACACTTCTCTCTCAGAACAGAGCAAGTGGAGAGACGTTCGTTCATCTAGCACAATGGGAACTTGTTTAGGAGAAACTTTTACTCTGGTTTCTCTGTGTGTTTCCTAGTGCCGGTTTGAAGTTCCTGCATTTTTCACTTTGAAACAGATTTGGAGCAGGTACTTCCACATATATATGTATGGAGTGCAGTTTGCAACTGAAAAGGAACTTTGTGTTCCCAACAATCTAAGTGAAGGACGGCTTTCACACACAATTATCTCTCAGAACTGATCATGTGGAGAGACGTTCGTTCATCTAGCACAAAGGGAACGGTTTGCAGGAGAAATTTTACTCCAGTTTCTCAGTCTTTTTCCTAGTGCCGTGTTGAAGTTCCTGCAGTTTTCACTTTAAAACAGATTTGGATGTCTTACCTCCCCATATATATATACGGATTGTAGTTTGCAACTGAAATGGAAGTTTGTGTTCCCAACAATCTAGGTGAAGGACGGAATTCACACACACTTATCTCTCAGAAATGAGCATGTGGAGAGACGTTCGTTCATCTAGCACAAAGGGAAAGGTTTGCAGAAGAAACTTTTCTGTGTTTTCTCAGTCTCTTTCTAAGTGCCGGTTTGAAGTTCCTGCAGTTTTCACTTTAAAACAGAGTTGGAGCTAGTACCTCGCCATATATATGTATGGAGTGTAGTTTGCAACTGAAAGGAACGTTGTGTTCCCAACAAGCTAGGTGAAGGACAGCTTTCACACAAAATTATGTCCCAGTAATGAGCATGTGGTGATAAGTTCTTTCATCTAGCACAAACTGAAAGGATTGCAGGAGATACTTTTACTCTGGTTTCTCAGTATGTTTCCTAGTGCTGGTTTGAATTTCCTGCATTTTTCACTGTAAACCGAGTTGGAGCTAGTACCTCCCCATATATATGTATGGAGTGTAGTTAGACACTGAAAAAGAACTTTGTGTTCCCAAAAAGCTAGGTTAAGGACGGCTTTCACACACAATTATTTCTCAGAACAGAGCATGTGGAGAGAGGTTCGTTCATCTAGCACAAAGGGAACGGTTTGCAGGAGAAACTTTTACTATGTTTTCTCTGTCTGTTTCCTAGTGCTGGTTTGAAGTTCCTGCAGTTATCACTGTAAAACCGAGTTGGAGCTTGTACCACCACATATATATGTATGGAGTGTAGTTTGCCACTGAAAAGGTTCTTTGTGTTCCCAAACAGCTAGGTGAAAGACGGCATTCACACACACTTATCTCTCAGAACTGAGCATGTGGAGAGGCGTTCGTTCAACTTGCAGAAAGGGAACTGGTTGCAGGAGAAGCTATTTCTCTGGTTTCTAGTCTGTTTCCTAGTGCCTGTTTGAAGTTCCTGCAGTTTTCACTGTAAAATGGATTTGGAGTTAGTACCTCCCCATATAAATGTATGGATTGTAGTTTGCAACTAAAAAGGAATTTTGTGTTCCTAACAAACTAGGTGAAGAACGGCTTTCACACACACTTATCTCTCAGAACAGAGCATGTGGAGAGACGTTCGTTCATCTAGCACAAGAGGAAATGTTTGCAGGAGAAACTTTTACTCTGGTTTCTCAGTCTGTTTCCTAGTGCCGAGTTGAAGTTCCTGCAGTTTTCACTGTAAAACCGAGTTGGAGCTAGAACTTCCCCATATATATGTATGGAGTGTAGTTTGCAACTGAAAAGGAACTTTGTGTTCCCAACAATCTAGGGGAAGGACGGCTTTTACACACACATATCACTCAGAACTGAGCATGTGGAGAGACGTTCGTTCATCTAGCACAAGAGGAACTTGTTTAGGAGAAACTTTTACTCTGGTTTCTCTGTGTGTTTCCTAGTGCCGGTTTGAAGTTCCTGCATTTTTCACTTTGAAACAGATTTGGAGCAGGTACTTCCACATATATATGTATGGAGTGCAGTTTGCAACTGAAAAGGAACTTTGTGTTCCCAACAATCTAAGTGAAGGACGGCTTTCACACACACTTATCTCTCAGAACTGATCATGTGGAGAGACGTTCGTTCATCTAGCACAAAGGGAACGGTTTGCAGGAGAAATTTTACTCCAGTTTCTCAGTCTTTTTCCTAGTGCCGTGTTGAAGTTCCTGCAGTTTTCACTTTAAAACAGATTTGGATGTCTTACCTCCCCATATATATGTACGGATTGTAGTTTGCAACTGAAATGGAAGTTTGTGTTCCCAACAATCTAGTTGAAGGACGGAATTCACACACACTTATCTCTCAGAAATGAGCATGTGGAGAGACGTTCGTTCATCTAGCACAAAGGGAAAGGTTTGCAGAAGAAACTTTTCTGTGTTTTCTCAGTCTCTTTCTAAGTGCCGGTTTGAAGTTCCTGCAGTTTTCACTTTAAAACAGAGTTGGAGCTAGTACCTCGCCATATATATGTATGGAGTGTAGTTTGCAACTGAAAGGAACGTTGTGTTCCCAACAATGTAGGTGAAGGTCGGCTTTCACACACACTTATCTCTCAGAAATGAGCATGTGGAGAGACGTTCGTTTATCTAGCACAAAGGAAACGGGTTGCAGGAGGATCTTTTACTCTGATTTCTCTGTATGTTTCCTAGTGCCGGTTAGAAGTTCCTGCAATTTTCACTCTAAAACCGAGTTGGAGCTTGTACCAACCCATATATATTTATGGAGTGTAGATTGCAACTGAAAAGGAAGTTAGTGTTCCCAACAATCTAGGTGAAGGACGGCTTTCACACACACTTTTCTCTCAGAAATGAGCATGTGGAGAGACGTTCGTTCATCTTGCAGAAAAGGAACTGTTTGCAGGGAAACTATTTCTCTGTTTTCTAGTCTGTTTCCTAGTGCCTGTATGAAGTTCCTGCAGTTTTCACTGTAAAATGGAGTTGGAGGTAGTACCTCCACATAAAGATGTAAGGATTGTAGTTTGCAACTAAAAATGAATTTTGTGTTCCTAACAAACTAGGTGAAGAACGGCTTTCACACACACTTTTCTCTCAGAACAGAGCATGTGGAGAGACGTTCGTTCATCTAGCACAAGAGGAACGGTTTGCAAGAGAATCTTTTACTCTGGTTTCTCTGTATGTTTCCTAGTGCCGGTTAGAAGTTCCTGCAGTTTTCACTGTAAAACAGATTTTGAGCTAGTACATCCCCATATATATGTATGGACTGTAGTTTGCAAATGAAAAGTAATTTTGTGTTCCCAACAATCTTGGTGAATGACGGCTTTCACACATAAATATCGCTCAGAACAGAGCATATGGAGAGACGTTCGTTCATCTTGCAAAAAGGGAACTGGTTGCAGGAGAAACTATTTCTCTGTTTTCTAGTCTGTTTCCTAGTGCCTGTATGAAGTTCCTGCAGTTTTCACTGTAAAATGGAGTTGGAGCTAGTACCTCCCCATATAAATATATGGATTGTATTTTGCAACTAAAAAGGAATTTTGTGTTTCTAACAAACTAGGTGAAGAATGGCTTTCACACACACTTATCTCTCAGAACAGAGCAAGTGGAGAGACGTTCGTTCATCTAGCACAAAGGGAACTTGTTTAGGAGAAACTTTTACTCTGGTTTCTCTGTGTGTTTCCTAGTGCCGGTTTGAAGTTCCTGCATTTTTCACTTTGAAACAGATTTGGAGCAGGTACTTCCACATATATATGTATGGAGTGCAGTTTGCAACTGAAAAGGAACTTTGTGTTCCCAACAATCTAAGTGAAGGACGGCTTTCACACACACTTATCTCTCAGAACTGATCATGTGGAGAGACGTTCGTTCATCTAGCACAAAGGGAACGGTTTGCAGGAGAAATTTTACTCCAGTTTCTCAGTCTTTTTCCTAGTGCCGTGTTGAAGTTCCTGCAGTTTTCACTGTAAAACAGATTTGGAGGTCTTACCTCCCCATATATATGTACGGATTGTAGTTTGCAACTGAAATGGAACTTTGTGTTCCCAACAATGTAGGTGAAGGGCGGCTTTCACACACACTTATCTCTCAGAAATGAGCATGTGGAGAGACGTTCGTTTATCTAGCACAAAGGAAACGGGTTGCAGGAGAAACTTTTATCTGGTTTCTCAGTCTGTTTCCTAATGCCGGTTTGAACTTTCTGCAGTTTTTACTGTAAAACAGAGTTGGAGTTCTTACATCGCTATATATATATATGGAGTGTAGTTTGTAACTGAAAAGGAACTTTGTGTTCCCAACAATCTAGGTGAAGGACGGCTTTCACACACATTTATCTCTCAGAAATGAGCATGTGGAGAGACGTTCGTTCATCTAGCACACAGGGAACGGGTTGCAGGAGAAACTTTTACTCTGGTTTCTCAGTCTGTTTCCTAGTGCCGTGTTGAAGTTCCTGCAGTTTTTACTGTAAAACAGAGTTGGAGGTCTTACATCGCTATATATATATATGGAGTGTAGTTTGTAACTGAAAAGGAACTTTGTGTTCCCAACAATCTAGGTGAAGGACGGCTTTCACACACATTTATCTCTCAGAAATGAGCATGTGGAGAGACGTTCGTTTATCTAGCACAAAGGGAACGGGTTGCAGGAGAAACATATACTCTGGATTCTCAGTCTGTTTCCTAGTGCCGATTTGGTGTTCCTACAGTTTTCACTGTAAAACTGAGTTGGAGCTAGTACATCCCCATATATATATATGGAGTGTAGTTTGCATCTGAAAAGAAACTATGTGTTCCCAACAATCTAGGTGAAGGACGGCTTTCACACACACTTATCTCTCAGAATTGAGCATGTGGAGAGACTTTCGTTCATCTAGCACAAAGGGAACGGGTTGCAGGTGAAACTTTTACTCAGGTATCTCAGTCTGTTTCCTAGTGCCGGTTTGAAATTCCTGCAGTATTCACTGTAAAACCGAGTTGGAGCTTGTACCTCCCCATAAATATGTATGGAGTGTAGTTTTCAACTGAAAAATAACTTTGTGTTTCCAACGATCTAGGTGAAGGACGGCTTTCACACACACTTATCTCTCAGAACTGAACATGTGGAGAGACGTTCGTTTATCTAGCACAACGGGAACGTTTTGCAGGAGAAACTTTTACTCTGGTTTCTCAGTGTGTTTCCTAGTGCAAGTTTGAAATTTCTGCATTTTTCACTGTAAAATAAGTTGGTGCTTGTATATCCCCATATGTATGTATGGAGTGCAGTTTGCAACTGAAAAGGAACTTTGTGTTCCCAACGATCTAGGTGAAGAACGGCTTTCACACACACTTATCTCTCACAACTGAGTATGTGGAGAAACCTTCGTTCATCTAGCAAAAATGGAAAGGCTGCCAGGAGAAACTTTTACTCTGGTTTCTCAGTGTTTTTCCTAGTGGCGGTTAGAAAATCTTGCAGTTTTCACTGTAAAACCAAATTGGAGCTATTACCTCCCCATATATATGTATGGAGTGTAGTTTGCAACTGAAAAGGAACTTTCTGTTCCCAACAATCTAGGTGAAGGACGGCATTCACACACATATATTTCTCAGAATTGAGCATGTGGGGAGTCGTTCGTTCATCTAGCACTAAAGGAACGGGTTCCAGGAGAAACTTTTACTCTGTTGTCTCAGTCGGTTTCGTACTGCCGGGATGAAGTTACTGCAGTTTTCACTGTAAAACCGATTTGGAGCTACTATCTCCCCATATATATGTATGGATTGTAGTTTGCAACTGAAAAGGAACTTTGTGTTCCCAACAATCTAGGTGAAGGACGGCTTTAACACACACTTATCTCTCAGAACTGAGCATGTGGATAGACGTTCCTTCATCCAGCACAAAGGGAAAGGGTTTCAGGGGAAACTTTTACTCCGGTTTCTCAGTCTGTTTCCTAGTGCCGGTTTGAAGTTCCTGCAGTTTTCACTGCAAAACACTGTTGGAGGTCTTTCCTCCCCATTTATATGTATATATTGTAGTTTGCAACTGAAAAGGAACTTTGTGTTACCAACAATCTAAGTGAAGGACGGCTTTCACACACACTTATCTCTCAGAAATGAGCATGTGGTGAGACGTTCGTTCATCTAGCACAAAGGGAACGGTTTGCAGGAGAAACTTTTACTGTGGTTTCTCAGTCTGTTTCCTAGTGCCGGTTTGAAGTTCCTGCAGTTTTCACTGTAAATCCGAATTGGAGCTAGTACCTCCCCATATATATGTATGGAGTGTAGTTTGCAACTGAAAAGGAACTTTGTGTTCCCAGAAATCAAGGTGAAGGACGGCTTTAACACACACTTATCTCTCAGAACTGAACAGGTGGAGAGACGTTCGTTCATGTAGCAGAAATGGAACGGTTTTCAGGAGAAACTTTTCTCTGTTTTCTCAGTTTGTTTCCTACTGCCGGGTTGAATGTACTGCAGTTTTCACTGTAAAACCGAGTTGGAGCTTGTACCTCCACATATATATGTATAGAGTGTAGTTTGCAACTGAAAAGGAACTTTGTGTTCCCAACAATCTAGGTGAAGGTCGGCTTTAACACACACTTATCTCTCAGAACTGAGCATGTGGATAGACGTTCGTTCATCCAGCACAAAGGGAAAGGGTTTCAGGGGAAACTTTTACTCCGGTTTCTCAGTCTGTTTCCTAGTGCCGTGTTGAAGTTCCTGCAGTTTTCACTGCAAAACAGTGTTGGAGGTCTTTCCTTCCCATTTATATGTATATATTGTAGTTTGCAACTGAAAAGGAACTTTGTGTTACCAACAATCTAAGTGAAGGACGGCTTTCACACACACTTATCTCTCAGAACTGAGCATGTGGAGAGACGTTCGTTCATCTAGCACAAGAGGAAAGGTTTGCAGGAGGATCTTTTACTCTGATTTCTCTGTAAGTTTCCTAGTGCCGGTTAGAAGTTCCTGCAATTTTCACTCTAAAACCGAGTTGGAGCTTGTACCAACCCATATATATTTATGGAGTGTAGATTGCAACTGAAAAGGAAGTTAGTGTTCCCAACAATCTAGGTGAAGGACGGCTTTCACACACAATTTTCTCTCAGAAATGAGCATGTGGAGAGACGTTCGTTCATCTTGCAGAAAAGGAACTGTTTGCAGGGAAACTATTTCTCTGTTTTCTTGTCTGTTTCCTAGTGCCTGTATGAAGTTCCTGCAGTTTTCACTGTAAAATGGAGTTGGAGGTAGTACCTCCCCATATAAATGTATGGATTGTAGTTTGCAACTAAAAATGAATTTTGTGTTCCTAACAAACTAGGTGAAGAACGGCTTTCACACACACTTTTCTCTCAGAACAGAGCATGTGGAGAGACGTTCGTTCATCTAGCACAAGAGGAACGGTTTGCAAGAGAATCTTTTACTCTGGTTTCTCTGTATGTTTCCTAGTGCCGGTTAGAAGTTCCTGCAGTTTTCACTGTAAAACAGATTTTGAGATAGTACATCCCCATATATATGTATTTACTGTAGTTTGCAAATGAAAAGTAATTTTGTGTTCCCAACAATCTTGGTGAATGACGGCTTTCACACATAAATATCGCTCAGAACAGAGCATATGGAGAGACGTTCGTTCATCTTGCAAAAAGGGAACTGGTTGCAGGAGAAACTATTTCTCTGTTTTCTAGTCTGTTTCCTAGTGCCTGTATGAAGTTCCTGCAGTTTTCACTGTAAAATGGAGTTGGAGCTAGTACCTCCCCATATAAATATATGGATTGTATTTTGCAACTAAAAAGGAATTTTGTGTTTCTAACAAACTAGGTGAAGAATGGCTTTCACACACTCTTATCTCTCGGAACAGAGCAAGTGGAGAGACGTTCGTTCATCTAGCACAATGGGAACTTGTTTAGGAGAAACTTTTACTCTGGTTTCTCTGTGTGTTTCCTAGTGCCGGTTTGAAGTTCCTGCATTTTCACTTTGAAACAGATTTGGAGCAGGTACTTCCACATATATATGTATGGAGTGCAGTTTGCAACTGAAAAGGAACTTTGTGTTCCCAACAATCTAAGTGAAGGACGGCTTTCACACACACTTATCTCTCAGAACTGATCATGTGGAGAGACGTTCGTTCATCTAGCACAAAGGGAACGGTTTGCAGGAGAAATTTTACTCCAGTTTCTCAGTCTTTTTCCTAGTGCCGTGTTGAAGTTCCTGCAGTTTTCACTGTAAAACAGATTTGGAGGTCTTACCTCCCCATATATATGTACGGATTGTAGTTTGCAACTGAAAAGGAACTTTGTGTTCCCAACAATCTAGGTGAAGGACGGCTTTCACACACATTTATATCTCAGAAATGAGCATGTGGAGAGACGTTCGTTTATCTAGCACAAAGGGAACGGGTTGCAGGAGAAACATATACTCTGGATTCTCAGTCTGTTTCCTAGTGCCGATTTGATGTTCCTACAGTTTTCACTGTAAAACTGAGTTGGAGCTAGTACATCCCCATATATATATATGGAGTGTAGTTTGCATCTGAAAAGAAACTATGTGTTCCCAACAATCTAGGTGAAGGACGGCTTTCACACACACTTATCTCTCAGAATTGAGCATGTGGAGAGACTTTCGTTCATCTAGCACAAAGGGAACGGGTTGCAGGTGAAACTTTTACTCAGGTATCTCAGTCTGTTTCCTAGTGCCGGTTTGAAATTCCTGCAGTATTCACTGTAAATCCGAGTTGGAGCTTGTACCTCCCCATAAATATGTATGGAGTGTAGTTTTCAACTGAAAAATAACTTTGTGTTTCCAACGATCTAGGTGAAGGACGGCTTTCACACACACTTATCTCTCAGAACTGAACATGTGGAGAGACGTTCGTTTATCTAGCACAACGGGAACGTTTTGCAGGAGAAACTTTTACTCTGGTTTCTCAGTGTGTTTCCTAGTGCAAGTTTGAAATTGCTGCATTTTTCACTGTAAAATAAGTTGGTGCTTGTATATCCCCATATGTATGTATGGAGTGCAGTTTGCAACTGAAAAGGAACTTTGAGTTCCCAACAATCTAGGTGAAGGACGGAATTCACACACACTTATCTCTCAGAAATGAGCATGTGGAGAGACGTTCGTTCATCTAGCACAAAGGGAAAGGTTTGCAGAAGAAACTTTTCTGTGTTTTCTCAGTCTCTTTCTAAGTGCCGGTTTGAAGTTCCTGCAGTTTTCACTTTAAAACAGAGTTGGAGCTAGTACCTCGCCATATATATGTATGGAGTGTAGTTTGCAACTGAAAGGAACGTTGTGTTCCCAACAAGCTAGGTGAAGGACAGCTTTCACACAAACTTATGTCCCAGTAATGAGCATGTGGAGAGAAGTTCTTTCATCTAGCACAAACTGAAAGGATTGCAGGAGATACTTTTACTCTGGTTTCTCAGTATGTTTCCTAGTGCTGGTTTGAATTTCCTGCATTTTTCACTGTAAACCGAGTTGGAGCTAGTACCTCCCCATATATATGTATGGAGTGTAGTTAGACACTGAAAAAGAACTTTGTGTTCCCAGAAAGCTAGGTTAAGGACGGCTTTCACACACAATTATTTCTCAGAATAGAGCATGTGGAGAGAGGTTCGTTCATCAAGCACAAAGGGAACGGTTTGCAGGAGAAACTTTTACTATGTTTTCTCTGCCTGTTTCCTAGTGCTGGTTTGAAGTTCCTGCAGTTATCACTGTAAAACCGAGTTGGAGCTTGTACCACCACATATATATGTATGGAGTGTAGTTTGCCACTGAAAAGGTTCTTTGTGTTCCCAACCAGCTAGGTGAAAGACGGCATTCACACACACTTATCTCTCAGAACTGAGCATGTGGAGAGGCGTTCGTTCAACTTGCAGAAAGGGAACTGGTTGCAGGAGAAGCTATTTCTCTGGTTTCTAGTCTGTTTCCTAGTGCCTGTTTGAAGTTCCTGCAGTTTTCACTGTAAAATGGATTTGGAGTTAGTACCTCCCCATATAAATGTATGGATTGTAGTTAGCAACTAAAAAGGAATTTTGTGTTCCTAACAAACTAGGTGAAGAACGGCTTTCACACACACTTATCTCTCAGAACAGAGCATGTGGAGAGACGTTCGTTCATCTAGCACAAGAGGAAATGTTTGCAGGAGAAACTTTTACTCTGGTTTCTCAGTCTGTTTCCTAGTGCCGAGTTGAAGTTCCTGCAGTTTTCACTGTAAAACCGAGTTGGAGCTAGAACTTCCCCATATATATGTATGGAGTGTAGTTTGCAACTGAAAAGGAACTTTGTGTTCCCAACAATCTAGGTGAAGGACGCCTATTACACACATATATCACTCAGAACTGAGCATGTGGTGAGACGTTCGTTCATCTAGCACAACGGGAACTTGTTTAGGAGAAACTTTTACTCTGGTTTCTCTGTGCGTTTCCTAGTGCCGGTTTGAAGTTCCTGCATTTTTCACTTTGAAACAGATTTGGAGCAGGTACTTCCACATATATATGTATGGAGTGCAGTTTGCAACTGAAAAGGAACTTTGTGTTCCCAACAATCTAAGTGAAGGACGGCTTTCACACACACTTATCTCTCAGAACTGATCATGTGGAGAGACGTTCGTTCATCTAGCACAAAGGGAACGGTTTGCAGGAGAAATTTTACTCCAGTTTCTCAGTCTTTTTCCTAGTGCCGTGTTGAAGTTCCTGCAGTTTTCACTTTAAAACAGATTTGGATGTCTTACCTCCCCATATATATGTACGGATTGTAGTTTGCAACTGAAATGGAAGTTTGTGTTCCCAACAATCTAGGTGAAGGACGGAATTCACACACACTTATCTCTCAGAAATGAGCATGTGGAGAGACTTTCGTTCATCTAGCACAAAGGGAAAGGTTTGCAGAAGAAACTTTTCTGTGTTTTCTCAGTCTCTTTCTAAGTGCCGGTTTGAAGTTCCTGCAGTTTTCACTTTAAAACAGAGTTGGAGCTAGTACCTCGCCATATATATGTATGGAGTGTAGTTTGCAACTGAAAGGAACGTTGTGTTCCCAACAAGCTAGGTGAAGGACAGCTTTCACACAAACTTATGTCTCAGTAATGAGCATGTGTAGAGAAGTTCTTTCATCTAGCACAAACTGAAAGGATTGCAGGAGATACTTTTACTCTGGTTTCTCAATATGTTTCCTAGTGCTGGTTTGAATTTCCTGCATTTTTCACTGTAAACCGAGTTGGAGCTAGTACCTCCCCATATATATGTATGGAGTGTAGTTAGACACTGAAAAAGAACTTTGTGTTCCCAAAAAGCTAGGTTAAGGACGGCTTTCACACACAATTATTTCTCAGAATAGAGCATGTGGGGAGAGGTTCGTTCATCTAGCACAAAGGGAACGGTTTGCAGGAGAAACTTTTACTATGTTTTCTCTGTCTGTTTCCTAGTGCTGGTTTGAAGTTCCTGCAGTTATCACTGTAAAACCGAGTTGGAGCTTGTACCTCCACATATATATGTATGGAGTGTAGTTTGCCACTGAAAAGGTTCTTTGTGTTCCCAACCAGCTAGGTGAAAGACGGCATTCACACACACTTATCTCTCAGAACTGAGCATGTGGAGAGGCGTTCGTTCAACTTGCAGAAAGGGAACTGGTTGCAGGAGAAGCTATTTCTCTGGTTTCTAGTCTGTTTCCTAGTGCCTGTTTGAAGTTCCTGCAGTTTTCACTGTAAAATGGATTTGGAGTTAGTACCTCCCCATATAAATGTATGGACTGTAGTTTGCAACTAAAAAGGAATTTTGTGTTCCTAACAAACTAGGTGAAGAACGGCTTTCACACACACTTATCTCTCAGAACAGAGCATGTGGAGAGACGTTCGTTCATCTAGCACAAGAGGAAATGTTTGCAGGAGAAACTTTTACTCTGGTTTCTCTGTGTGTTTCCTAGTGCCGGTTTGAAGTTCCTGCATTTTTCACTTTGAAACAGATTTGGAGCAGGTACTTCCACATATATATGTATGGAGTGCAGTTTGCAACTGAAAAGGAACTTTGTGTTCCCAACAATCTAAGTGAAGGACGGCTTTCACACACACTTATCTCTCAGAACTGATCATGTGGAGAGACGTTCGTTCATCTAGCACAAAGGGAACGGTTTGCAGGAGAAATTTTACTCCAGTTTCTCAGTCTTTTTCCTAGTGCCGTGTTGAAGTTCCTGCAGTTTTCACTTTAAAACAGATTTGGATGTCTTACCTCCCCATATATATGTACGGATTGTAGTTTGCAACTGAAATGGAAGTTTGTGTTCCCAACAATCTAGGTGAAGGACGGAATTCACACACTCTTATCTCTCAGAAATGAGCATGTGGAGAGACGTTCGTTCATCTAGCACAAAGGGAAAGGTTTGCAGAAGAAACTTTTCTGTGTTTTCTCAGTCTCTTTCTAAGTGCCGGTTTGAAGTTCCTGCAGTTTTCACTTTAAAACAGAGTTGGAGCTAGTACCTCGCCATATATATGTATGGAGTGTAGTTTGCAACTGAAAGGAACGTTGTGTTCCCAACAAGCTAGGTGAAGGACAGCTTTCACACAAACTTATGTCTCAGTAATGAGCATGTGGAGAGAAGTTCTTTCATCTAGCACAAACTGAAAGGATTGCAGGAGATACTTTTACTCTGGTTTCTCAGTATGTTTCCTAGTGCTGGTTTGAATTTCCTGCATTTTTCACTGTAAACCGAGTTGGAGCTAGTACCTCCCCATATATATGTATGGAGTGTAGTTAGACACTGAAAAAGAACTTTGTGTTCCCAAAAAGCTATGTTAAGGACGGCTTTCACACACAATTATTTCTCAGAATAGAGCATGTGGAGAGAGGTTCGTTCATCTAGCACAAAGGGAAAGTTTTGCAGGAGAAACTTTTACTATGTTTTCTCTGTCTGTTTCCTAGTGCTGGTTTGAAGTTCCTGCAGTTATCACTGTAAAACCGAGTTGGAGCTTGTACCACCACATATATATGTATGGAGTGTAGTTTGCCACTGAAAAGGTTCTTTGTGTTCCCAACCAGCTAGGTGAAAGACGGCATTCACACACACTTATCTCTCAGAACTGAGCATGTGGAGAGGCGTTCGTTCAACTTGCAGAAAGGGAACTGGTTGCAGGAGAAGCTATTTCTCTGGTTTCTAGTCTGTTTCCTAGTGCCTGTTTGAAGTTCCTGCAGTTTTCACTGTAAAATGGATTTGGAGTTAGTACCTCCCCATATAAATGTATGGATTGTAGTTTGCAACTAAAAAGGAATTTTGTGTTCCTAACAAACTAGGTGAAGAACGGCTTTCACACACACTTATCTCTCAGAACAGAGCATGTGGAGAGACGTTCGTTCATCTAGCACAAGAGGAAATGTTTGCAGGAGAAACTTTTACTCTGGTTTCTCAGTCTGTTTCCTAGTGCCCAGTTGAAGTTCCTGCAGTTTTCACTGTAAAACCGAGTTGGAGCTAGAACTTCCCCATATATATGTATGGAGTGTAGTTTGCAACTGAAAAGGAACTTTGTGTTCCCAACAATCTAGGTGAAGGACGGCTATTACACACACATATCACTCAGAACTGAGCATGTGGAGAGACGTTCGTTCATCTAGCACAACGGGAACTTGTTTAGGAGAAACTTTTACTCTGGTTTCTCTGTGTGTTTCCTAGTGCCGGTTTGAAGTTCCTGCATTTTTCACTTTGAAACAGATTTGGAGCAGGTACTTCCACATATATATGTATGGAGTGCAGTTTGCAACTGAAAAGGAACTTTGTGTTCCCAACAATCTAAGTGAAGGACGGCTTTCACACACACTTATCTCTCAGAACTGATCATGTGGAGAGACGTTCGTTCATCTAGCACAAAGGGAACGGTTTGCAGGAGAAATTTTACTCCAGTTTCTCAGTCTTTTTCCTAGTGCCGTGTTGAATTTCCTGCAGTTTTCACTGTAAAACAGATTTGGAGGTCTTACCTCCCCATATATATGTACGGATTGTAGTTTGCAACTGAAATGGAACTTTGTGTTCCCAACAATGTAGGTGAAGGGCGGCTTTCACACACACTTATCTCTCAGAAATGAGCATGTGGAGAGACGTTCGTTTATCTAGCACAAAGGAAACGGGTTGCAGGAGAAACTTTTATCTGGTTTCTCAGTCTGTTTCCTAATGCCGGTTTGAACTTTCTGCAGTTTTTACTGTAAAACAGAGTTGGATTTCTTACATCGCTATGTATATATATGGAGTGTAGTTTGTAACTGAAAAGGAACTTTGTGTTCCCAACAATCTAGGTGAAGGACGGCTTTCACACACATTTATCTCTCTGAAATGAGCATGTGGAGAGACGTTCGTTCATCTAGCACACAGGGAACGGGTTGCAGGAGAAACTTTTACTCTGGTTTCTCAGTCTGTTTCCTAGTGCCGTGTTGAAGTTCCTGCAGTTTTTACTGTAAAACAGAGTTGGAGGTCTTACATCGCTATATATATATATGGAGTGTAGTTTGTAACTGAAAAGGAACTTTGTGTTCCCAACAATCTAGGTGAAGGACGGCTTTCACACACACTTATCTCTCAGAATTGAGCATGTGGAGAGAATTTCGTTCATCTAGCACAACGGGAACGTTTTGCAGGAGAAACTTTTACTCTGGTTTCTCAGTGTGTTTCCTAGTGCAAGTTTGAAATTGCTGTATTTTTCACTGTAAAATAAGTTGGTGCTTGTATATCCCCATATGTATGTATGGAGTGCAGTTTGCAACTGAAAAGGAACTTTGTGTTCCCAACAATCTAGGTGAAGAACGGCTTTCACACACACTTATCTCTCACAACTGAGTATGTGGAGAAACCTTCGTTCATCTAGCAAAAATGGAAAGGCTGCCAGGAGAAACTTTTACTCTGGTTTCTCAGTGTTTTTCCTAGTGGCGGTTAGAAAATCTTGCAGTTTTCACTGTAAAACCAAATTGGAGCTATTACCTCCCCATATATATGCAAGGAGTGTAGTTTGCAACTGAAAAGGAACTTTGTGTTCCCAACAATCTAATTGAAGGACGGCTTTCACACACACATATCTCTCAGTACTGAGTATGTGGAGATACGTTCGTTCATCTAGCACAAAGGGAATGGGTAGCAGGAGAAACTTTTACTCCGGTTTCTCAGTCTGTTTCCTAGTGCCGTGTTGAATTTCCTGCAGTTTTCACTGCAAAACAGATTTGGAGGACTTACCTCCCCATATATATGTATGGATTGTAGTTTGCAACTGAAAAGGAACGTTGTGTTCCCAACAATCTAGGTGAAGGACGGCTTTCACTCACACTTATCTCTCAGAACTGAGCATGTGGAGAGACTTTCGTTCATCTAGCACAAAGGGAACGGGTTGCAGGAGAAACTTTTACTCTGGTTTCTCAGTTTGTTTCCTAGTGCCTGTTAGAAGTTCCTGCAGTTTTCACTGTAATACCGAATTGGAGCTAGTACCACCAGATATATATTTATGGAGTGTAGATTGCAAATGAAAAGGAACTTTGTGTTCCCAACAAGCTAGTTGAACGACGGCTTTCACACACACTTATCTCTCAGAACTGATCATGTGGAGAGACTTTCGTTCATCTAGCCCAAATGGAAAGTTTTGCAGAAGAAACTTTTCTGTGTTTTCTCAGTCTCTTTCTAAGTTCCGGTTTGAAGTTCCTGCAGTTTTCACTTTAAAATAGAGTTGGAGCTAGTACCTCCCCATATATATGTAGGGAGTGTAGTTTGCAACTGAAAGGAACGTTGTGTTCCCAACAAGCTAGGTGAAGGACAGCTTTCACACACACTTATATCTCAGTAATGAGCATGTGGTGAGAAGTTCTTTCATCTAGCACAAACAGAAAGGATTGCAGGAGAAACTTTTACTCTGGTTTCTCAGTATGTTTCCTAGTGCTGGTTTGAAATTCCTGCATTTTTCACTGTAAACCCGAGTTGGAGCTAGTATCTCCCCATATAAATGTATGGAGTGTAGTTAGACACTGAAAAGGATCTTTGTGTTCCCAAAAAGCTAGGTTAAGGACGGCTTTCACACACAATTATTTCTCAGAATAGAGCATGTGGAGAGAGGTTCGTTCATCTAGCACAAAGGGAACGGTTTGCAGGAGAAACTTTTACTATGGTTTCTCAGTCTGTTTCCTAGTGCCGGTTTGAAGTTCCTGCAGTTTTCACTGTAAAACCGAGTTGGAGCTTGTACCTCCACATATATATGTATGGAGTGTAGTTTGCCACTGAAAAGGATCTTTGTGTTCCCAACCAGCTAGGTGAAATACGGCATTCACACACACTTATCTCTCAGATCTGAGCATGTGGGGAGACGTTCGTTCATCTTGCAGAAAGGGAACTGGTTGCAGGGGAAACTAATTCTCTGGTTTCTACTCTGTTTCCTAGTTCCTGTTTGAAGTTCCTGCAGTTTTCACTGTAAAATGGAGTTGGATCTAGTACCTCCACATATAAATGTATGGATTGTAGTTTGCAATTGAAAAGGAATTTTGTGTTCCTAACAAACTAGGTGAAGGACGGCTTTCACACTCACTTATCTCTCAGAACAGAGCATGTGGAGAAACGTTCGTTCATCTAGCAGAAGAGGAACGGTTTGCAGGAGAATCTTTTACTCTGGTTTCTCTGTATGTTTCCTAGTGTTGGTAAGAATTTCCTGCATTTTTCACTGTAAAACCGGGTTGGAGCTAGTACCAACCCATATATATGTATGGATTGTAGATTGCAACTGAAAAGGAAATTTGTGTTCCCAACAATCTAGGTGAAGGACGGCTTTCACACACACTTATCTCTCAGAAATGAGCAGGTGGAGAGACATTCGTTCATCTAGCACAAAGGGACCTGGTTGCAGAAGAAACTTTTACTCTGGTTTCTCAGTTTGTTTCCTAGTGCCGATTTTAAGTTCCTGCAGTTTTCACTGTAAAGCCGATTTGGAGTTTGTACCCCTCATATATATGTATGGAGTGTAGTTTGCAACTGAAAATGTATTTTGTTTTCCATACAAACTATGTGAAGGACGGCTTTCACACACACTTATCACTCAGAACAGAGCATGTGGAGAGACGTTCGTTCATCTAGCACAAAGGGACCTGGTTGCAGGAGAATCTTTTACTGTGGTTTCTCAGTTTGTTTCCTAGTGCTGTTAGAAGTTCCGGCAGTTTTCACTGTAAAACCGAATTTTAGCTAGTACCACCAGATATATATTTATGGAGTGTAGATTGCAATTGAAAAGGAACATTGTGTTCCCAACAAGTTAGTTGAACAACGGCTTTCACACACAGTTATCTCTCAGAACTGAGCATGTGGAGAGACGTTCGTTCATCTAGCACAAAAGGAAAGGGTTGCAGAAGAAACTTTTACTGTGTTTTCTCAGTCTGTTTCTAAGTACCGGTTTGAAGTTCCTGCAGTTTTCACTTTAAAACCGAGTTGGAGCTAGTACCTACCAATATAAATGTATGGAGTGTAGTTTGCAACTGAAAATGAACTTAGTGTTTCAAAATAAGCTAGGTGAAAGACAGCTTTCAAACACAATTATCTCTCAGAAATCAGCATGTGGAGAGAAGTTCTTTCATACAGCACAAAGGGAAAAGTATGAAGGAGAAACTTTTACTCTGGTTTCTCAGTCTGTTTCCTACTGCTGGTATGGATTTCCTGCTGTTTTCACTGTAAAACCGAGTTGAAGCTAGTACTTCCCCATAAAAATATATGGACTGATGTTTGCAACTGAAAAGGAACTTTGTGTTCCCAACAAGCTGGGTGAAGGACGGCTTTCACACACACTTATCTCTCTGAACTGAGCGTGTGGAGAGTCGTTCATTCATCTAGCACAAAAAGAACGGGTTGCAGGAGAATTTTTACTCTGGATTCTCAGTCAGATTCCTAGTGCCTGTTTGAAGTTCCTGCAGTTTTCACTGTAAAACAGAGTTGGAGCTAGTACCTCCCCATATATATTTATGGAGTGTAGTTTGCAAATGAAAAGTAATTTTGGGTTCCCAACTAGCTAGGTGAAGAACGGCTCTCACACACAATTATCGCTGAGAACTGAGCATGTGGAGAGACGATCGTTCATCTAGCACAAAAGAACGGTTTGCAGGGGAATATTTACTCTGGTTTCCCAGGCTGTTTCCTAGTTCCGGTTACAAGTTCCTGCAGTTTTCACTGTAAAACCGAGTTGGAGCTAGTACCAAGCCATATATATGTATGGAGTGTCGATTGCAACTGAAAAGGAACTTTGTGTTCCCAACAATCTAGGTGAAGGACGGCTTTCACACACACTTATCTCTCAGAAATGAGCATGTGGAGAGACGTTCTTTCATCTAGCACAAATGGAACTGGTTGCAGGAGAAACTTTTACTCTGGTTTCTCAGTTTGTTTCCTAGTGCCGATTTGAAGTTCCTGCAGTTATCACTGTAAAGCCGATTTGGAGCTAATACCTCCCCATATATATGTATGGAGTGCAGTTTGCAACAGAAAATGAATTTTGTGTTCCATACAAACTATGTGAAGGACGGCTTTCACACACACTTATCTCTCAGAATAGTGCATGTGGAGAGATGTTTGTTCATCTACCACAAATGGAAAGGGTTGCAGGAGAAAATTTTACCCTGGTTTCTCAGTTTGTTTCCTAGTGCCTGTTAGAAGTTCCTGCAGTTTTCACTGTAAAACCGAATTTTAGCTAGTACCACCAGATATATATTTATGGAGTGTAGATTGCAAATGAAAAGGAACTTTGTTTTCCCAACAAACTAGTTGAACAACGGCTTTCACACACACTTATCTCTCAGAACTGAGCATGTGGAGAGACGTTCGTTCATCTAGCACAAAGGGAAAGGGTTGCAGAAGAAACTTTTACTGTGTTTTCTCAGTCTGTTTCCTAGTGCCGGTTTGGATTTCCTGCTGTTTTCACTGTAAAATCGAGTTGGAGCTAGTACCTACCAATATAAATATATGGAGTTTAGTTTGCAACTGAAAAGGAACTTAGTGTTCCCAATAAGCTATGTGAAAGACAGCTTTCACACACAGTTATCTCTCAGAAATCAGCATGTGGAGAGAAGTTCTTTCATCCTGCACAAATGGAACGGTATGCAGGAGAAACTTTTACTCTGGTTTCTCAGTCTGTTTCCTAGTGCCGGTTTGGATTTCCTGCTGTTTTCACTGTAAAACCGAGTTGGAGCTAGTACCTCCCCATATAAATGTATGGACTGTTGTTTGCAACTGAAAAGGAACTTTGTGTTCCCAACAAGCTGGGTGAAGAACGGCTTTCACACACACTTTTCTCTCTGAACTGAGCGTGTGGAGAGACGTTCGTTCATCTAGCACAAAAGGAACTGTTTGCAGGAGAATTTTTACTCTGGATTCTCAGTCTGTTTCCTAGTGCCTGTTTGAAGTTCCTGCACTTTTCACTGTAAAAACGAGTTGGAGCTATTACCTCCCCATATATATATATGGAGTGTAGTTTGCAAATGAAAAGTAATTTTGGGTTCCCAACAAGCTTTGTGAAGGACGGCTTTCACACACAATTATCGCTCAGAAATGAGCATGGGGAGAGACGTTCGTTCATCTAGCACAAAAGAACTGTTTGCAGGGGAATCTTTTACACTGATTTCCCAGTCTGTTTCCTAGTGCCGGTTTGAAATTCATGCTTTTTTCACTTTAAAACAGAGTTGGAGGTAGTACCTACACATATATATGTATGGAATTTAGTTTGAACTGAGAAGGAACTTTGTGTTCCCAACAAGCAAGATGAAGGACGGCTTTCACACACACTTATCTCTCAGAACTGAGCATGTGTAGAGACATTTGTTCATCTTGCAGAAAGGGAACTGGTTGCAGGAGAAACTATTTCTCTGGATTCTAGTCTGTTTCCTAGTGCCTGTTTGAAGTTCCTGCTGTTTTCACTGTAAAATGGATTTGGAGCTAGTACCTCCCCATATATATGTATGGATTGTAGTTTGCAACTGAAAAGGAACTTTGTGTTCCTAACAAACTAGGTGAAAGACGGCTTTCACACACACTTATCTCTCAGAACAGAGCATGTGGAGAGACGTTCATTCATCTAGCACATGAGGAACGGTTTGCAGGGTGATCTTTTACTCTGGTTTCTCTGTATGTTTCCTAGTGCCGGTTAGAAGTTCCTGCAATTTTCACTGTAATACCGAGTTGAAGCTAGTACCAGCCCATATATATATATGGAGTGTAGATTGCAACTGAAAAGGAACTTTGTGTTCCCAACAATCTAGGTTAAGCACGGCTTTCACACACACTTCTTTCTCAGAAATGAGCATGTGGATAGACATTCGTTCATCTAGCACAAAGGGACCTGGTTGCAGGAAAACTTTTACTCTGGTTTCTCAGTTTGTTTCCTAGTGCCTGTTAGAAGTTCCTGCAATTTCACTGTAAAACCGAATTTTAGCTAGTACCACCAGGTATATATTTATGGAGTGTTGATTGCAAATGAAAAGGAACTTTGTTTTCCCAACAAGCTAGTTGAACAACGGCTTCCACACACACTTATCTCTCAGAACTGAGCATGTGGAGAGACGTTCGTTCATCTAGCACAAAGGGAAAGGTTTGCAGAAGAAACTTTTACTGTGTATTCTCAGTCTGTTTCTAAGTGCCGGTTTGAAGTTCCTGCAGTTTTCACTTTAAAACCGAGTTGGAGCTAGTACCTACCAATATAAATATATGGAGTGTAGTTTGCAACTGAAAAGGATCTTAGTGTTCCCAATAAGCTAGGTGAAAGACAGCTTTCACACACACTTATCTCTCAGAAATCAGCATGTGGAGAGAATTTCTTTCATCCAGCACAAAGGGAACGTTATGCAGGGAAACTTTTACTCTGGTTTCTCAGTCTGTTTCCTAGGGCCGGTTTGGATTTCCTGCTGTTTTCACTGTAAAACCGAGTTGGAGCTAGTACTTCCCCATATAAATGTATGGACTGTTGTTTGCAACTGAAAAGGAACTTTGTGTTCCCAACAAGCTGGGTGAAGGACGGCTTTCAAACACACATATCTCTCTGAACTAAGCGTGTGGAGAGACTTTCGTTCATCTAGCACAAAAGGAATGGGTTGCAGGAGAATATTTACTCTGGATTCTCAGTCTGTTTCCTAGTGCCTGTTTGAAGTTCCTGCACTTTTCACTGTAACAACGAGTTGGAGCTATTACCTCCACATATATATGTATGGAGTGTAGTTTGCAAATGAAAAGTAATTTTGGGTTCCCAACAAGCTAGGTGAAGGACGGCTTTCACACACAATTATCGCTCAGAAATGAGCATGTGGAGAGACGTTCGTTCATCTAGCACAAAAGAACTGTTTGCAAGGGAATCTTTTACTCTGGTTTCCCAGTCTGTTTCCTTGTGCCGGTTTGAAATTCATGCTTTTTTCACTTTAAAACAGAGTTGGAGCTAGTACCTACCCATATATATGTATGGATTTTAGTTTGCAACTGAGAAGGAACTTTGTGTTCCCAACAAGTTAGATGAAGGACGGCTTTCACACACACTTATCTCTCAGAATTGAGCATGTGGAGAGAAAATCGTTCATCTTGCAGAAAGGGAAATGGTTGTAGGAGAAACTATTTCTCTGGTTTCTAGTCTGTTTCCTAGTGCCTGTTTGAAGTTCCTGCAGTTTTCACTGTAAAACCGATTTGGAGCTAGTACCTCCCCATATATATGTATGGAGTGTAGTTTGCAACTGAAAATGAATTTTGTGTTCCAAATAAGCTACGTGAAAGACGGCTTTCACACACACTTTTCTCTCAGAAATCAGCATGTGGAGAGATGTTCGTTCATCTAGCACAAATGGAAAGGGTTGCCGGAGAAAATTTTACTCTGATTTCTCAGTTTGTTTAATAGTGCCTGTTAGAAGTTCCTGCAGTTTTCACTGTAAAACCGAATTTTTGCTAGTACCACCAGATATATATTTATGGAGTGTAGATTGCAAATGAAAAGGAACTTTGTTTTCCCAACAAGCTAGTTGAACAACGGCTTTCACACACACTTATCTCTCAGAACTGAGCATGTGGAGAGACGTTCGTTCATCTAGCACAAAGGGAAAGGGTTGCAGAAGAAACTATTACTGTGTTTTCTCAGTCTGTTTCTAAGTGCCGGTTTGAAGTTCCTGCAGTTTTCACTTTAAAACCGAGTTGGAGCTAGTACCTACCAATATAAATGTATGGAGTGTAGTTTGCAACTGAAAAGGAACTTAGTATTCCCAATAAGCTAAGTGAAAGACAGCTTTCACACACACTTATCTCTCAGAAATCAGCATGTGGGGAGAAGTTCTTTCATCCAGCACAAAGGGAACGGTATGCAGGAGAAACTTTTACTCTGGTTTCTCGGTCTGTTTCCTAGTGCCGATTTGGATTTCCTGCTGTTTTCACTGTAAAATTGAGTTGGAGCTAGTACCACCCCATATAATTGTATGGACTGTTGTTTGCAACTGAAAAGGAACTTTTTGTTCCCAACAAGCTGGGTGAAGTAAGGCTTTCACACACACTTATCTCACTGAACTGAGCGTGTGGAGAGACGTTCGTTCATCTAGCACAAAAGGAATGGGTTGCAGGAGAATTTTTACTCTAGATTCTCAGTCTGTTTCCTAGTGCCTGTTTGAAATTCCTGCACTTGTCACTGTAAAAACGAGTTGGAGCTATTACCTCCCCATATATATGTATGGAGTGTAGTTTGCAAATGAAAAGTAATTTTGGGTTATCAACAAGCTAGGTGAAGGACGGCTTTCACACACAATAATCGATCTGAACTGAGCATGTGGAGAGACGTTCGTTCATCTAGCACAAGAGGAAAGGTTTGCAGGAGGATCTTTTACTCTGGTTTCTCTGTATGTTTCCTAGTGCCGGTTAGAAGTTCCTGCAATTTTCACTCTAAAACCGAGTTGGAGCTTGTACCAACCCATATATATTTATGGAGTGTAGATTGCAACTGAAAAGGAAGTTAGTGTTCCCAACAATCTAGGTGAAGGACGGCTTTCACACACACTTTTCTCTCAGAAATGAGCATGTGGAGAGACGTTCGTTCATCTTGCAGAAAGGGAACTTGTTGCAGGGAAACTATTTCTCTGTTTTCTAGTCTGTTTCCTAGTGCCTGTATGAAGTTCCTGCAGTTTTCACTGTAAAATGGAGTTGGAGGTAGTACCTCCCCATATAAATGTATGGATTGTAGTTTGCAACTAAAAATGAATTTTGTGTTCCTAACAAACTAGGTGAAGAACGGCTTTCACACACACTTTCTCTCAGAACAGAGCATGTGGAGAGACGTTCGTTCATCTAGCACAAGAGGAACGGTTTGCAAGAGAATCTTTTACTCTGGTTTCTCTGTATGTTTCCTAGTGCCGGTTAGAAGTTCCTGCAGTTTTCACTGTAAAACAGATTTTGAGATAGTACATCCCCATATATATGTATGGACTGTAGTTTGCAAATGAAAAGTAATTTTGTGTTCCCAACAATCTTGGTGAATGACGGCTTTCACACATAAATATCGCTCAGAACAGAGCATATGGAGAGACGTTCGTTCATCTTGCAAAAAGGGAACTGGTTGCAGGAGAAACTATTTCTCTTTTTTCTAGTCTGTTTCCTAGTGCCTGTATGAAGTTCCTGCAGTTTTCACTGTAAAATGGAGTTGGAGCTAGTACCTCCCCATATAAATATATGGATTGTAGTTTGCAACTAAAAAGGAATTTTGTGTTTCTAACAAACTAGGTGAAGAATGGCTTTCACACACACTTATCTCTCAGAACAAAGCAAGTGGAGTGACGTTCGTTCATCTAGCACAATGGGAACTTGTTTAGGAGAAACTTTTACTCTGGTTTCTCTGTGTGTTTCCTAGTGCCGGTTTGAAGTTCCTGCATTTTTCACTTTGAAACAGATTTGGAGCAGGTACGTCCACATATATATGTATGGAGTGCAGTTTGCAACTGAAAAGGAACTTTGTGTTCCCAACAATCTAGTTGAAGGACGGCTTTCACACACACTTATCTCTCAGAACTGATCATGTGGAGAGACGTTCGTTCATCTAGCACAAAGGGAACGGTTTGCAGGAGGAATTTTACTCCAGTTTCTCAGTCTTTTTCCTAGTGCCGTGTTGAAGTTCCTGCAGTTTTCACTTTAAAACAGATTTGGATGTCTTACCTCCCCATATATATGTATGGATTGTAGTTTGCAACTGAAATGGAAGTTTGTGTTCCCAACAATCTAGGTGAAGGACGGAATTCACACACACTTATCTCTCAGAAATGAGCATGTGGAGAGACGTTCGTTCATCTAGCACAAAGGGAAAGGTTTGCAGAAGAAACTTTTCTGTGTTTTCTTAGTCTCTTTCTAAGTGCCGGTTTGAAGTTCCTGCAGTTTTCACTTTAAAACAGAGTTGGAGCTAGTACCTCGCCATATATATGTATGGAGTGTAGTTTGCAAGTGAAAGGAACGTTGTGTTCCCAACAAGCTAGGTGAAGGACAGCTTTCACACAAACTTATGTCTCAGTAATGAGCATGTGGAGAGAAGTTCTTTCATCTAGCACAAACTGAAAGGATTGCAGGAGATACTTTTACTCCGGTTTCTCAGTATGTTTCCTAGTGCTGGTTTGAATTTCCTGCATTTTTCACTGTAAACCGAGTTGGAGCTAGTACCTCCCCATATATATGTATGGAGTGTAGTTAGACACTGAAAAAGAACTTTGTGTTCCCAAAAAGCTAGGTTAAGGACGGCTTTCACACACAATTATTTCTCAGAACTGATCATGTGGAGAGACGTTCGTTCATCTAGCACAACGGGAACGTTTTGCAGGAGAAACTTTTACTCTGGTTTCTCAGTGTGTTTCCTAGTGCAAGTTTGAAATTGCTGCATTTTTCACTGTAAAATAAGTTGGTGCTTGTATATCCCCATATGTATGTATGGAGTGCAGTTTGCAACTGAAAAGGAACTTTGTGTTCCCAACAATCTAGGTGAAGAACGGCTTTTACACACACATATCTCTCTCAACTGAGTATGTGGAGAAACCTTCGTTCATCTAGCAAAAATGCAAAGGCTGCCAGGAGAAACTTTTACTCTGGTTTCTCAGTGTTTTTCCTAGTGGCGGTTAGAAAATCTTGCAGTTTTCACTGTAAAACCGAATTGGTGCTATTACCTCCCCATATATATGTATGGAGTGTAGTTTGCAACTGAAAAGGAACTTTCTGTTCCCAACAATCTAGGTGAAGGACGGCATTCACACACATATATTTCTCAGAATTGAGCATGTGGGGAGTCGTTCGTTCATCTAGCACTAAAGGAACGGGTTCCAGGAGAAACTTTTACTCTGTTGTCTCAGTCGGTTTCGTACTGCCGGGATGAAGTTACTGCAGTTTTCACTGTAAAACCGATTTGGAGCTAGTACCTCCCCATATATATGTATGGAGTGCAGTTTGCAACAGAAAATGAATTTTGTGTTCCATACAAACTATGTGAAGGACGGCTTTCACACACACTTATCTCTCAGAATAGTGCATGTGGAGAGATGTTTGTTCATCTACCACAAATGGAAAGGGTTGCAGGAGAAAATTTTACCCTGGTTTCTCAGTTTGTTTCCTAGTGCCTGTTAGAAGTTCCTGCAGTTTTCACTGTAAAACCGAATTTTAGCTAGTACCACCAGATATATATTTATGGAGTGTAGATTGCAAATGAAAAGGAACTTTGTTTTCCCAACAAACTAGTTGAACAACGGCTTTCACACACACTTATCTCTTAGAACTGAGCATGTGGAGAGACGTTCGTTCATCTAGCACAAAGGGAAAGGGTTGCAGAAGAAACTTTTACTGTGTTTTCTCAGTCTGTTTCCTAGTGCCGGTTTGGATTTCCTGCTGTTTTCACTGTAAAATCGAGTTGGAGCTAGTACCTACCAATATAAATATATGGAGTTTAGTTTGCAACTGAAAAGGATCTTAGTGTTCCCAATAAGCTTTGTGAAAGACAGCTTTCACACACAGTTATCTCTCAGAAATCAGCATGTGGAGAGAAGTTCTTTCATCCAGCACAAATGGAACGGTATGCAGGAGAAACTTTTACTCTGGTTTCTCAGTCTGTTTCCTAGTGCCGGTTTGGATTTCCTGCTGTTTTCACTGTAAAACCGAGTTGGAGCTAGTACCTCCCCATATAAATGTATGGACTGTTGTTTGCAACTGAAAAGGAACTTTGTGTTCCCAACAAGCTGGGTGAAGAACGGCTTTCACACACACTTTTCTCTCTGAACTGAGCGTGTGGAGAGACGTTCGTTCATCTAGCACAAAAGGAACTGTTTGCAGGAGAATTTTTACTCTGGATTCTCAGTCTGTTTCCTAGTGCCTGTTTGAAGTTCCTGCACTTTTCACTGTAAAAACGAGTTGGAGCTATTACCTCCCCATATATATATATGGAGTGTAGTTTGCAAATGAAAAGTAATTTTGGGTTCCCAACAAGCTTGGTGAAGGACGGCTTTCACACACAATTATCGCTCAGAAATGAGCATGGGGAGAGACGTTCGTTCATCTAGCACAAAAGAACTGTTTGCAGGGGAATCTTTTACACTGATTTCCCAGTCTGTTTCCTAGTGCCGGTTTGAAATTCATGCTTTTTTCACTTTAAAACAGAGTTGGAGGTAGTACCTACACATATATATGTATGGAATTTAGTTTGAACTGAGAAGGAACTTTGTGTTCCCAACAAGCTAGATGAAGGACGGCTTTCACACACACTTATCTCTCAGAACTGAGCATGTGTAGAGACATTTGTTCATCTTGCAGAAAGGGAACTGGTTGCAGGAGAAACTATTTCTCTGGATTCTAGTCTGTTTCCTAGTGCCTGTTTGAAGTTCCTGCAGTTTTCACTGTAAAATGGATTTGGAGCTAGTACCTCCCCATATATATGTATGGATTGTAGTTTGCAACTGAAAAGGAACTTTGTGTTCCTAACAAACTAGGTGAAAGACGGCTTTCACACACACTTATCTCTCAGAACAGAGCATGTGGAGAGACGTTCGTTCATCTAGCACAAGAGGAACGGTTTGCAGGATGATCTTTTACTCTGGTTTCTCTGTATGTTTCCTAGTGCCGGTTAGAAGTTCCTGCAATTTTCACTGTAATACCGAGTTGAAGCTAGTACCAGCCCATATATATATATGGAGTGTAGATTGCAACTGAAAAGGAACTTTGTGTTCCCAACAATCTAGGTTAAGCACGGCTTTCACACACACTTATTTCTCAGAAATGAGCATGTGGATAGACATTCGTTCATCTAGCACAAAGGGACCTGGTTGCAGGAAAACTTTTACTCTGGTTTCTCAGTTTGTTTCCTAGTGCCTGTTAGAAGTTCCTGCAATTTCACTGTAAAACCGAATTTTAGCTAGTACCACCAGGTATATATTTATGGAGTGTTGATTGCAAATGAAAAGGAACTTTGTTTTCCCAACAAGCTAGTTGAACAACGGCTTTCACACACACTTATCTCTCAGAACTGAGCATGTGGAGAGACGTTCGTTCATCTAGCACAAAGGGAAAGGTTTGCAGAAGAAACTTTTACTGTGTATTCTCAGTCTGTTTCTAAGTGCCGGTTTGAAGTTCCTGCAGTTTTCACTTTAAAACCGAGTTGGAGCTAGTACCTACCAATATAAATGTATGGAGTGTAGTTTGCAACTGAAAAGGATCTTAGTGTTCCCAATAAGCTAGGTGAAAGACAGCTTTCACACACACTTATCTCTCAGAAATCAGCATGTGGAAAGAAGTTCTTTCATCCAGCACAAAGGGAACGTTATGCAGGGAAACTTTTACTCTGGTTTCTCAGTCTGTTTCCTAGGGCCGGTTTGGATTTCCTGCTGTTTTCACTGTAAAACCGAGTTGGAGCTAGTACTTCCCCATATAAATGTATGGACTGTTGTTTGCAACTGAAAAGGAACTTTGTGTTCCCAACAAGCTGGGTGAAGGACGGCTTTCAAACACACATATCTCTCTGAACTGAGCGTGTGGAGAGACTTTCGTTCATCTAGCACAAAAGGAACGGGTTGCAGGAGAACATTTACTCTAGAATTCTCAGTCTGTTTCCTAGTGCCTGTTTGAAGTTCCTGCACTTTTCACTGTAACAACGAGTTGGAGCTATTACCTCCACATATATATGTATGGAGTGTAGTTTGCAAATGAAAAGTAATTTTGGTTTCCCAACAAGCTAGGTGAAGGACGGCTTTCACACACAATTATCGCTCAGAAATGAGCATGTGGAGAGACGTTCGTTCATCTAGCACAAAAGAACTGTTTGCAAGGGAATCTTTTACTCTGGTTTCCCAGTCTGTTTCCTAGTGCCGGTTTGAAATTCATGCTTTTTTCACTTTAAAACAGAGTTGGAGCTAGTACCTACCCATATATATGTATGGAGTTTAGTTTGCAACTGAGAAGGAACTTTGTGTTCCCAACAAGTTAGATGAAGGACGGCTTTCACACACACTTATCTCTCAGAATTGAGCATGTGGAGAGAAAATCGTTCATCTTGCAGAAAGGGAAATGGTTGTAGGAGAAACTATTTCTCTGGTTTCTAGTCTGTTTCCTAGTGCCTGTTTGAAGTTCCTGCAGTTTTCACTGTAAAACAGATTTGGAGCTAGTACCTCCCCATATATATGTATGGAGTGTAGTTTGCAACTGAAAATGAATTTTGTGTTCCAAATAAGCTACGTGAAATACGGCTTTCACACACACTTATCTCTCAGAAATCAGCATGTGGAGAGATGTTCGTTCATCTAGCACAAATGGAAAGGGTTGCCGGAGAAAATTTTACTCTGATTTCTCAGTTTGTTTCCTAGTGCCTGTTAGAAGTTCCTGCAGTTTTCACTGTAAAACCGAATTTTACTAGTACCACCAGATATATATTTATGGAGTGTAGATTGCAAATGAAAAGGAACTTTGTTTTGCCAACAAGCTAGTTGAACAACGGCTTTCACACACACTTATCTCTCAGAACTGAGCATGTGGAGAGACGTTCGTTCATCTAGCACAAAGGGAAAGGGTTGCAGAAGAAACTTTTACTGTGTTTTCTCAGTCTGTTTCTAAGTGCCGGTTTGAAGTTCCTGCAGTTTTCACTTTAAAACCGAGTTGGAGCTAGTACCTACCAATATAAATGTATGGAGTGTAGTTTGCAACTGAAAAGGAACTTAGTATTCCCAATAAGCTAAGTGAAAGACAGCTTTCACACACACTTATCTCTCAGAAATCAGCATGTGGAGAGAAGTTCTTTCATCCAGCACAAAGGGAACGGTATGCAGGAGAAACTTTTACTCTGGTTTCTCAGTCTGTTTCCTAGTGCCGATTTGGATTTCCTGCTGTTTTCACTGTAAAATTGAGTTGGAGCTAGTACCACCCCATATAATTGTATGGACTGTTGTTTGCAACTGAAAAGGAACTTTTTGTTCCCAACAAGCTGGGTGAAGTAAGGCTTTCACACACACTTATCTCACTGAACTGAGCGTGTGGAGAGACGTTCGTTCATCTAGCACAAAAGGAACGGGTTGCAGGAGAATTTTTACTCTAGATTCTCAGTCTGTTTCCTAGTGCCTGTTTGAAATTCCTGCACTTTTCACTGTAAAAACGAGTTGGAGCTATTACCTCCCCATATATATGTATGGAGTGTAGTTTGCAAATGAAAAGTAATTTTGGGTTATCAACAAGCTAGGTGAAGGACGGCTTTCACACACAATTATCGATCTGAACTGAGCATGTGGAGAGACGTTCGTTCATCTAGCACAAGAGGAAAGGTTTGCAGGAGGATCTTTTACTCTGGTTTCTCTGTATGTTTCCTAGTGCCGGTTAGAAGTTCCTGCAATTTTCACTCTAAAACCGAGTTGGAGCTTGTACCAACCCATATATATTTATGGAGTGTAGATTGCAACTGAAAAGGAAGTTAGTGTTCCCAACAATCTAGGTGAAGGACGGCTTTCACACACACTTTTCTCTCAGAAATGAGCATGTGGAGAGACGTTCGTTCATCTTGCAGAAAGGGAACTTGTTGCAGGGAAACTATTTCTCTGTTTTCTAGTCTGTTTCCTAGTGCCTGTATGAAGTTCCTGCAGTTTTCACTGTAAAATGGAGTTGGAGGTAGTACCTCCCCATATAAATGTATGGATTGTAGTTTGCAACTAAAAATGAATTTTGTGTTCCTAACAAACTAGGTGAAGAACGGCTTTCACACACACTTTTCTCTCAGAACAGAGCATGTGGAGAGACGTTCGTTCATCTAGCACAAGAGGAACGGTTTGCAAGAGAATCTTTTACTCTGGTTTCTCTGTATGTTTCCTAGTGCCGGTTAGAAGTTCCTGCAGTTTTCACTGTAAAACAGATTTTGAGATAGTACATCCCCATATATATGTATGGACTGTAGTTTGCAAATGAAAAGTAATTTTGTGTTCCCAACAATCTTGGTGAATGACGGCTTTCACACATAAATACCGCTGAGAACATAGCATATGGAGAGACGTTCGTTCATCTTGCAAAAAGGGAACTGGTTGCAGGAGAAACTATTTCTCTGTTTTCTAGTCTGTTTCCTAGTGCCTGTATGAAGTTCCTGCAGTTTTCACTGTAAAATGGAGTTGGAGCTAGTACCTCCCCATATAAATATATGGATTGTAGTTTGCAACTAAAAAGGAATTTTGTGTTTCTAACAAACTAGGTGAAGAATGGCTTTCACACACACTTATCTCTCAGAACAAAGCAAGTGGAGAGACGTTCGTTCATCTAGCACAATGGGAACTTGTTTAGGAGAAACTTTTACTCTGGTTTCTCTGTGTGTTTCCTAGTGCCGGTTTGAAGTTCCTGCATTTTTCACTTTGAAACAGATTTGGAGCAGGTACGTCCACATATATATGTATGGAGTGCAGTTTGCAACTGAAAAGGAACTTTGTGTTCCCAACAATCTAAGTGAAGGACGGCTTTCACACACACTTATCTCTCAGAACTGATCATGTGGAGAGACGTTCGTTCATCTAGCACAAAGGGAACGGTTTGCAGGAGGAATTTTACTCCAGTTTCTCAGTCTTTTTCCTAGTGCCGTGTTGAAGTTCCTGCAGTTTTCACTTTAAAACAGATTTGGATGTCTTACCTCCCCATATATATGTACGGATTGTAGTTTGCAACTGAAATGGAAGTTTGTGTTCCCAACAATCTAGGTGAAGGACGGAATTCACACACACTTATCTCTCAGAAATGAGCATGTGGAGAGACGTTCGTTCATCTAGCACAAAGGGAAAGGTTTGCAGAAGAAACTTTTCTGTGTTTTCTTAGTCTCTTTCTAAGTACCGGTTTGAAGTTCCTGCAGTTTTCACTTTAAAACAGAGTTGGATCTAGTACCTCGCCATATATATGTATGGAGTGTAGTTTGCAACTGAAAGGAACGTTGTGTTCCCAACAAGCTAGGTGAAGGACAGCTTTCACACAAACTTATGTCTCAGTAATGATCATGTGGAGAGAAGTTCTTTCATCTAGCACAAACTGAAAGGATTGCAGGAGATACTTTTACTCTGGTTTCTCAGTATGTTTCCTAGTGCTGGTTTGAATTTCCTGCATTTTTCACTGTAAACCGAGTTGGAGCTAGTACCTCCCCATATATATGTATGGAGTGTAGTTAGACACTGAAAAAGAACTTTGTGTTCCCAAAAAGCTAGGTTAAGGACGGCTTTCACACACAATTATTTCTCAGAACTGATCATGTGGAGAGACGTTCGTTCATCTAGCACAACGGGAACGTTTTGCAGGAGAAACTTTTACTCTGGTTTCTCAGTGTGTTTCCTAGTGCAAGTTTGAAATTGCTGCATTTTTCACTGTAAAATAAGTTGGTGCTTGTATATCCCCATATGTATGTATGGAGTGCAGTTTGCAACTGAAAAGGAACTTTGTGTTCCCAACAATCTAGTTGAAGGACGGCTTTCACACACACTTATCTCTCACAACTGAGTATGTGGAGAAACCTTCGTTCATCTAGCAAAAATGCAAAGGCTGCCAGGAGAAACTTTTACTCTGGTTTCTCAGTGTTTTTCCTAGTGGCGGTTAGAAAATCTTGCAGTTTTCACTGTAAAACCGAATTGGAGCTATTACCTCCCCATATATATGTATGGAGTGTAGTTTGCATCTGAAAAGGAACTTTGTGTTCCCAACAATCTAGGTGAAGTACGGCATTCACACACACTTATCTCTCAGAACTGAGTATGTGGAGAGACGTTCGTTCATCCAGCACAAAGGGAACGATTTGCATGAAAAATTTTTCTCCGGTTTCTCAGTCTGTTTCCTAGTGCCGTGTTGAAGTTCCTGCAGTTTTCACTGCAAAACAGTGTTGGAGGTCGTACCTCCCCACATATATGTATGGATTGTAGTTTGCAACTGAAAAAGAACTTTGTGTTCCCAACATTCTATGTGAAGGACGGCTTTCACACACACATACCTCTCAGATCTGAGCATGTGGAGAGACGATCGTTCATGTAGCACAACGGGAACGGGTTGCAGCAGAAACTTTTACTCTGGTTTCTCAGTGTGTTTCTTGTGCCAGTTTGAATTTCCTGCAGTTTTCAATGTAAAACAGACTTGAATCTAGTACCTCCCCATATATATGTATGGAGTGTAGCTTGCAAATTAAAGGAAATTTGTGTTCCCAACAATCTAGTTGAAGGGCGGCTTTCACACACACTTAGTTCTCAGAACTTAACAGGGGGAGAGACGTTCTTTCATCTAGCATAAAGGGAATGGTATGCAGGAGAAACTTTTACTCTGTTTTCTCAGTCTGTTTCCTAATGCCGGGTTGAAGTTACTGCAGTTTTCTCTGTAAAACCGAGTTGGAGCTAGGACCTCCCCATATATATGTATGGAGTGAAGTTTGCAACTGAAAAGGAAGTTTGTGTTCTGAACAATCTAGGTGAAGGACGGCTTTCACACACACTTATCTCTCAGAAATCAGCATGTGGAGAGACGTTCGTTCATCTAGCTCAAATGGACCTCGTTGCAGGAGAAACTTTTACTCTGGTTTCTCAGTCTGTTTCCTACTGCCGGTTTGAAGATCCTGCAGTTTTCACTGTAAAACCGAGTTGGTGCTAGTACTTATGCATATATATATATGGAGTGTCGTTTGCAACTGAAAAGGAACTTTGTGTTCCCAAAAAGCTAGGTGAAGGACGGCTTTCACACACACATATTTCTCAGAACTGAGCATGTGGAGAGACGTTCGTTCATCAAGCACACCCGGAACGGGTTGCAGGGGAAATTTTTACTCTGTTTTGTCAGTGTGTTTCCTAGTGCGAGTTTGAAGTTCCTACAGTTTTCACTGTAAAACAGAGTAGGAGCTTGTACCTCCACATATATATATATGTATGGAGTACAGTTTGCAACTAAATAGGAACTTTGTGTTCCCAGCAATCTAAGTGAAGGCGGCTTTCACACTCACATATCTCTCAGAACTCACCATGTGGAGAGACTTTCGTTCATCTAGCAGAAAGGGAACGAGTTGCAGGAGAAACTTTTACTCAGGTTTCTCAGTCTGTTTCCTAGTGCCGGGTTGAAGTTCCTGCAATTTTCACTGTAAAACAGAGTTGGAGGTCTTACCTCCCCATATATATATAAGGATTGTAGTTTGCAACTGAAAAGGAACTTTGTGTTCCCAACAATCTAGGTGAAGGACGGCTTTCACACAAACTTATCTCTCAGAACTGAGCATGTGGAGAGACTTTCGTTCATCTAGCACAAAGGGAACGGTTTGCAGGAGAAACTTTTACTCTGGTTTCTCAGTCTGTTTCCTAGTGCCGTGTTTCAGTCCCTGCAGTTTTCACTGTAAAACCGATTTGGGGGTCTAACCTCCCCATATATATGTATGGATTGTAGTATGCAACTGAAAAGGGACTTTTTGTTCCCAAAATTCTAGGTGAAGGACGGCTTCTCAAACAATTATCTCTCAGAAATGAGCATGTGGAGAGACGTTCGTTCATCTAGCAAAAAAGGAACGGTTTGCAGGAGAAACTTTTACTCTGGTTTCTCAGTCTGTTTCCTAGTGCCGGTTTGAAGTTCCTGCAGTTTTCACTTTAAAAACGAGTTGGAGATAGTACCTCCCCATATATATGAATGGAGTGTAGTTTGCAAAATAAAAGGAAATTTGTGTTCCCAAGAATCTAGGTAATGGTCGGCTTTCACACACACATATCTCACAGAAGTGAGCATGTGGAGAGACGTTCGTTCATCTAGCACAACGGGAACGGGTTGCAGGAGAAACTTTTACTCTTGTTTCTCAGTGTGTTTCCTAGTGCCAGTTTGAAGTTCCTGCAGTTTTCACTGTAAAACCGTGTTGGATCTGGTACCTCCCCATATATATATGTATAGAATGCAGTTTGCAACTGAATAGGAACTTTGTGTTCCCAGCAATCTAAGTGAAGGACGGCTTTCACACACACATATCTCTCATAACTCAGCATGTGGAGAGACTTTCGTTCATCTAGCACAAATGGAACGAGTTGCAGGAGAAACTTTTACTCCGGTTTCTCAGTCTGTTTCCTAGTGCCGGGTTGAAGTTCCTGCAATTTTCACTGTAAAACAGAGTTGGAGGTCTTACCTCCCCATATATATGTAAGGATTGTAGTTTGCAACTGAAAAGGAACTTTGTGTTCCCAACATTCTAGGTGAAGGACGGCTTACACACACACATACCTCTCAGAACTTAGCAGGTGGAGAGACGTTCGTTCATCTAGCACAACGGGAACGGGTTGCAGGGGAAACTTTTACTCTGGTTTCTCAGTCTGTTTCCTAGTGCCAGTTTGAAGTTCCTGCAATTTTCACTGTAAAACAGAGTTGGAGGTCTTACCTCCCATATATATGTAAGGATTGTAGTTTGCAACTGAAAAGGAACTTTGTGTTCCCAACATTCTAGGTGAAGGACGGCTTACACACACACATACCTCTCAGAACTGAGCAGGTGGAGAGACGTTCGTTCATCTAGCACAAATGGAACGAGTTGCAGGAGAAACTTTTACTCCGGTTTCTCAGTGTGTTTCCTAGTGCCAGTTTGAAGTTCCTGCAATTTTCAATGTAAAACAGGCTTGGAGCTTGTTCCTCCCCATATATATTTATGGAGTGTATTTTGCAACTTAAAAGGAACTTTGTGTTCCCAACAATCTAGGTGAAGGACGGCTTTAACACACACATATTTCTCAGAACTTAACAGGGGGAGAGACGTTCGTTCATCTAGCATAAAGGGAACGGTTTGCAGGAGAAACTTTTACTCTGTTTTCTCAGTCTGTTTCCTACTGTCGGGGTGAAGTTACTGCAGTTTTCACTGTAAAACCGAGTTGGAGCTAGGACTTCCCCATATATATGTATGGAGTGTAGTTTGCAACTGAAAAGGAAGTTTGTGTTCCGAACAATGTAGGTGAAGGACGGCTTTCACACACACTTATCTCTCAGAAATCAGCATGTGGAGAGATGTTCTTTCATCTAGCTCAAATGGACCTGTTTGCAGGAGAAACTTTTACACTGGTTTCTCAGTCTGTTTCCTATTGCCGGTTTGAAGATCCTGCAGTTTTCACTGTAAAACCGAGTTGGAGCTTGTACAAACCCATATATATGTATGGAGTGTAGTTTGCAACTGAAAAGGAAATTTGTGTTCCCAACAAGCTAGTTGAAGGACGGCTTTCACACACATATATCTCTCAGAACTGAGCATGTGGAGAGACGTTCGTTCATCAAGCACAACGGGAACGGGTTGCAGGGGAAACTTTTACACTGTTTTCTCAGTGTGTTTCCTAGTGCCGATTTGAAGTTCCTGCAGTTTTCTCTGTAAAACCGAGTTGAAGCTAATACCACCCTTATATATGTATGGAGTGTAGTTTGCAACTGAAAAGGAAGTTTGTGTTCCGAACAATCTAGGTGAAGGACGGCTTTCACACACACTTATCTCTCAGAACTGAACAGGTGGAGAGACGTTCGTTCATCTAGCAAAAATGTAACGGTTTGTAGGAGAAACTTTTACTCTGTTTTCTCAGTCTGTTTCCTACTGCCGGGTTGAAGTTACGTCAGTATTCACTGTAAAACCGAGTTGGAGCTTGTACTTCCCCATATATATGTATGGAGTGTAGTATGCATCTGAAAAGGAACTTTGTATTCCCAACAATCTAGGTGAAGTACGGCTTTCACACACACTTATCTCTCAGAACTGAGTATGTGGAGAGACGTTCGTTCATCCAGCACAAAGGGAACGATTTGCATGAAAAATTTTTCTCCGGTTTCTCAGTCTGTTTCCTAGTGCCGTGTTGAAGTTCCTGCAGTTTTCACTGCAAAACAGTTTTGGAGGTCTTACCTCCCCACATATATGTATGGATTGTAGTTTGCAACTGAAAAGGAACTTTGTGTTCCCAACATTCTAGGTGAAGGACGGCTTTCACACACACATACCTCTCAGATCTGAGCATGTGGAGAGACGATCGTTCATGTAGCACAACGGGAACGGGTTGCAGGAGAAACTTTTACTCTGGTTTCTCAGTGTGTTTCTTGTGCCAGTTTGAATTTCCTGCAGTTTTCAATGTAAAACAGACTTGAATCTTGTACCTCCCCATATATATGTATGGAGTGAAGTTTGCAACTGAAAAGGAAGTTTGTGTTCTGAACAATCTAGGTGAAGGACGGCTTTAACACAAAATTATCTCTCAGAAATCAGCATGTGGAGAGACGTTCGTTAATCTAGCTCAAATGGACCTCGTTGCAGGAGAAACTTTTACTCTGGTTTCTCAGTCTGTTTCCTATTGCCGGTTTGAAGATCCTGCAGTTTTCACTGTAAAACCGAGTTGGTGCTAGTACCTATGCATATATATATATGGAGTGTCGTTTGCAACTGAAAAGGAACTTTGTGTTCCCAACAAGCTAGGTGAAGGACGGCTTTCACACACACATATTTCTCAGAACTGAGCATGTGGAGTGACGTTCGTTCATCAAGCACAACCGGAACGGGTTGCAGGGGAAATTTTTACTCTGTTTTGTCAGTGTGTTTCCTAGTGCGAGTTTGAAGTTCCTACAGTTTTCACTGTAAAACAGAGTAGGAGCTTGTACCTCCACATATATATATATGTATGGAGTACAGTTTGCAACTAAATAGGAACTTTGTGTTCCCAGCAATCTAAGTGAAGGCGGCTTTCACACTCACATATCTCTCAGAACTCACCATGTGGAGAGACTTTCGTTCATCTAGCAGAAAGGGAACGAGTTGCAGGAGAAACTTTTACTCAGGTTTCTCAGTCTGTTTCCTAGTGCCGGGTTGAAGTTCCTGCAATTTTCACTGTAAAACAGAGTTGGAGGTCTTACCTCCCCATATATATGTAAGGATTGTAGTTTGCAACTGAAAAGGAACTTTGTGTTCCCAACAATCTAGGTGAAGGACGGCTTTCACACAAACTTATCTCTCAGAACTGAGCATGTGGAGAGACGTTCGTTCATCTAGCACAAAGGGAACGGGTTGCAGGAGAAACTTTTACTCTGGTTTCTCAGTCTGTTTCCTAGTGCCGTGTTTCAGTCCCTGCAGTTTTCACTGTAAAACCGATTTGGGGGTCTAACCTCCCCATATATATGTATGGATTGTAGTATGCAACTGAAAAGGGACTTTTTGTTCCCAAAATTCTAGGTGAAGGACGGCTTCTCAAACAATTATCTCTCAGAAATGAGCATGTGGAGAGACGTTCGTTCATCTAGCAAAAAAGGAACGGTTTGCAGGAGAAACTTTTACTCTGGTTTCTCAGTCTGTTTCCTAGTGCCGGTTTGAAGTTCCTGCAGTTTTCACTTTAAAAACGAGTTGGAGATAGTACCTCCCCATATATATGAATGGAGTGTAGTTTGCAAAATAAAAGGAAATTTGTGTTCCCAAGAATCTAGGAAATGGTCGGCTTTCACACACACATATCTCACAGAAGTGAGCATGTGGAGAGACGTTCGTTCATCTAGCACAACGGGAACGGGTTGCAGGAGAAACTTTTACTCTTGTTTCTCAGTGTGTTTCCTAGTGCCAGTTTGAAGTTCCTGCAGTTTTCACTGTAAAACCGTGTTGGATCTGGTACTTCCCCATATATATATGTATAGAATGCAGTTTGCAACTGAATAGGAACTTTGTGTTCCCAGCAATCTAAGTGAAGGACGGCTTTCACACACACATATCTCTCATAACTCAGCATGTGGAGAGACTTTCGTTCATCTAGCACTAATGGAACGAGTTGCAGGAGAAACTTTTACTCCGGTTTCTCAGTCTGTTTCCTAGTGCCGGGTTGAAGTTCCTGCAATTTTCACTGTAAAACAGAGTTGGAAGTCTTACCTCCCCATATATATGTAAGGATTGTAGTTTGCAACTGAAAAGGAACTTTGTGTTCCCAACATTCTAGGTGAAGGACGGCTTACACACACACATACCTCTCAGAACTGAGCAGGTGGAGAGACGTTCGTTCATCTAGCACAACGGGAACGGGTTGCAGGGGAAAATTTACTCTGGTTTCTCAGTCTGTTTCCTAGTGCCAGTTTGAAGTTCCTGCAATTTTCACTGTAAAAAAGAGTTGGAGGTCTTACCTCCCCATATATATGTAAGGATTGTAGTTTGCAACTGAAAAGGAACTTTGTGTTCCCAACATTCTAGGTGAAGGACGGCTTACACACACACATACCTCTCAGAACTGAGCAGGTGGAGAGACGTTCGTTCATCTAGCACAAATGGAACGAGTTGCAGGAGAAACTTTTACTCCGGTTTCTCAGTGTGTTTCCTAGTGCCAGTTTGAAGTTCCTGCAATTTTCAATGTAAAACAGGCTTGGAGCTTGTTCCTCCCCATATATATTTATGGAGTGTATTTTGCAACTTAAAAGGAACTTTGTGTTCCCAACAATCTAGGTGAAGGACGGCTTTAACACACACATATTTCTCAGAACTTAACAGGGGGAGAGACGTTCGTTCATCTAGCATAAAGGGAACGGTTTGCAGGAGAAACTTTTACTCTGTTTTCTCAGTCTGTTTCCTACTGTCGGGGTGAAGTTACTGCAGTTTTCACTGTAAAACCGAGTTGGAGCTAGGACTTCCCCATATATATGTATGGAGTGTAGTTTGCAACTGAAAAGGAAGTTTGTGTTCCGAACAATCTAGGTGAAGGACGGCTTTCACACACACTTACCTCTCAGAAATCAGCATGTGGAGAGATGTTCTTTCATCTAGCTCAAATGGACCTGTTTGCAGGAGAAACTTTCACACTGGTTTCTCAGTCTGTTTCCTATTGCCGGTTTGAAGATCCTGCAGTTTTCACTGTAAAACCGAGTTTGAGCTTGTACAAACCCATATATATGTATGGAGTGTAGTTTGCAACTGAAAAGGAACTTTGTGTTCCCAACAAGCTAGGTGAAGGACGGCTTTCACACACACATATCTCTCAGAACTGAGCATGTGGAGAGACATTCGTTCATCAAGCACAACGGGAACGGGTTGCAGGGGAAACTTTTACTCTTTTTTCTCAGTGTGTTTCCTAGTGCCAGTTTATAATTCCTGCAGTTTTCACTGTAAACCAGAGTTGGAGCTAGTACCTCCCCATATATATGTATGGAGTGTAGTTGGCAACTTAAAAGGAACTTTGTGATCCCAACAATCTAGGTGAAGGACGGCTTTCACACACAATTATCTCTCAGAACTGAACAGGTGGAGAGACGTTCGTTCATCTAGCATAAAGGGAACGGTTTGCAGGAGAAACTTTTACTCTGATTTCTCAGTCTGTTTCCTACTGCCGGATTGAAGTTCCTGCAGTTTCCACTGTAAAACCGAGTTGGAGCTAGAACCTCACCATATATATGTATGGAGTGTAGTAAGCAACTGAAAAAGAACATTGTGTTCCCAACAATCTAAGTGAAGGACGGCTTTCACACACAATTATCTCTCAAAACTGAGCATGTGGAGAGACGTTCGTTCATCTAGCACAAAGGGAACGGGTAGCAGGTGAAAATTTTACTCCGGTTTCTCAGTCTGTTTCCTAGTGCCGTGTTGAATTTCCTGCAGTTTTCACTGCAAAACAGTGTTGGAGGTCTTACCTCCCCATATATATGTATGGATTGTAGTTTGCAACTGAAAAGGTTCTTTGTGTTCCCAAAAATCTAGGTGAAGGACGGCTTTCACACACACTTAAATCTCAGAAATGAGCATGTGGAGAGACGTTCGTTCATCTAGCACAAAGGGAAAGGGTTGCAGGAGAAACTTTTACTCTGGTTTCTCAGTCTGTTTCCTAGTGCCTGTATGAAGTTCCTGCAGTTTTCACTGTAAAACCGAGTTGGAGCTAGTATCTCCCCATATATATGTATGGAGTGCAGTTTGCAACTGAAAAGGAACTTTGTGTTCCCAACAATCTAGGTGAAGGACGGCTTTCACACACACTTATCTCTCAGAACTGAACATGTGGAGAGACGTTCGTTCATCTAGCACAAAGGGAACGGGTTGCAGGAGAAACTTTTTCTCTGGTTTCTCAGACTGTTTCCTAGTGCCGATTTGAAGTTCCTGCAATTTTCACTGTAAAACAGTGTTGGAGCTTGTACCTCCCCATATATATGCATGGAGTGCTGTTTGCAACTGAAAAGGAACTATGTTTTCCAAACAATCTAAGTGAATGACGGCATTCACACACACTTATCTCTCAGAACTGAGCATGTGGAGAGATGTTCGTTCATCTAGCACAAAGGGAACGGGTAGCAGGAGAATCTATTTCTCTGGTTTCTCAGTCTGTTTCCAAGTGCCGGTTAGAAGTTCCTGCAGTTTTCACTTCAAAACCGAGGTGGAGGTAGTACCTCCCCATATATATGTATGGAGTGTAGTTTGCAACTGAAAAGGAACTTTGTGTTCCCAACAATTTAGGTGAAGGACAGCTTTCACACACACACATCTGTCAGAACTGAGCATGTGGAGAGACGTTCATTCATCTAGCAAAAATGGAACGGTTTGCAGGAGAAACTTTACTCTGGTTTCTCAGTCTGTTTCCAAGTGCCGGTTTGAATTTCTTGCAGTTTTCACTGCAAAACCGAGTTGGAGCTAGTACCTCCCTATATATATGTAAGGATTGTAGATTGCAACTGAAAAGGAATTTTGTGTTCCCAACAAACTATGGGAAGGACGGCTTTCACACACACATATCTCTCAGAACAGAGCATGTGGAGAGACGTTCGTTCATCTAGCAAAAAGGGAAATGGTTGCAGGAGAAACTTTTACACTGGTTTCTCAGTTTGTTTCCTAGTGCCTCTTAGAAGTTCCTGCAGTTTTCACTTTAAAACCGAATTGGAGCTTGTACTACCAGATATATATTTATGGATTGTAGATTTCAAATAAAAAGGAACTTTGTGTTCCCAACAAGCTAGTTGAACGACGGCTTTCACAAACACTTATCTCTCAGAACTGATCATGTTGAGAGACTTTCGTTCATCTAGCACAAAGGAAAGTTTTGCAGAAGAAACTTTTCTGTGTTTTCTCAGCCTCTTTCTAAGTGCCGGTTTTAAGTTTCTGCAGTTTTCACTTTAAAACAGAGTTGGAGCTAGTACCTCCCCATATATATGTATGGAGTGTAGTTTACAACTGAAAGGAACTTTGTGTTCCCAACAAGCTAGGTGAAGGACAGCTTTCACACACACTTATGTCTCAGAAATGAGCATGTGTAGAGAAGTTCTTTCATCTAGCAAAAAGGGAACTGATTGCAGGAGAAAATTTTACTCTAGTTTCTAAGTATGTTTCCTAGTGCTGGTTTGAAATTCCTGCATTTTTCACTGTAAACCCGAGTTGGAGTTTGTACTTCCCCATATATATGTATGGAGTGTAGTTTGCAACTGAAAAGGAACTTTGTGTTCCCAACAATCAACATGAAGGACGGCTTTAACACACAATTATCTCTCAGAACTGAACAGGTGGAGAGACGTTCGTTCATCTAGCAGAAATGGAACGGGTTGCAGGGGAAACTATTACTCTGTTTTCTCAGTTTGTTTCCTACTGCCGGGATGAAGGTACTGCAGTTTTCACTGTAAAACAGAGTTGGAGCTAGTACCTCCCCATATATATGCATGGATTGCTGTTGGCAACTGAAAAAGAACTTTGTGTTCCGAACAATCTAAGTGAAGGACGGTTTTCACACACAATTATCTCTCAGAAATGAGCATGTCGAGAGACATTCGTTCATCTAACACAAATGGAACGGGTTGCAGGAGAAATTTTTGTCTGATTTCTCAGTCTGTTTCCTATTGCCTGTTAGAAGTTCCAGCAGTTTTCACTGTAAAACCGAGTTGGATCTAGTACATACCAATATATATGTATGGAGTGTAGTATGCCACTGAAAGGAACTTTGTATTCCCAACAAGCTAGGTGAAGGACGGCTTTAACACACAATTATCTCTCAGAACTGAGCATGTGGAGGGACGTTCGTTTATCTAGCACAAAGGGAAAGGTTTGCAGGAGAAACTTTTACACTGGTTTCTCAGTATGTTTCCTATTGCCGGTTTGAACTTTCTGCAGTTTTCACTGTAAAACAGTTTTGGAGCTACTACCTCCCCATATATATGTAAGGAGTGTAGTTTGCAACTGAAAAGGAACTTTGTGTTCCCACCAATCTAGGTGAAGGACGGCTTTCACACACACTTAACTCTCAGAACTGAGCATGTGGAGAGACGTCCGTTCATCTAGCACAAAAGGAATGGGTTGCAGGGGAAACATTTACACTGGTTTCTCAGTTTGTTTCCTAGTGCCGATTTGAAGTTCCTGCAGTTTTCACTGTAAATCCGAGTTGGAGCTAGTACCTCCCCATATATATGCATGGATTGCAGTTTGCAACTGAAAAAGAACTTTGTGTTCCCAACAATCTAAGTGAAGGACGGCTTTCACACACACTTATCACTCAGAAATGACCATGTCGAGAGACATTCGTTCATCTAACACAAATGGAACGGGTTGCAGGAGAAATTTTTGTCTGATTTCTCAGTCTGTTTCCTATTGCCTGTTAGAAGTTCCAGCAGTTTTCACTGTAAAACCGAGTTGGATCTAGTACATACCAATATATATGTATGGAGTGTAGTATGCCACTGAAAGGAACTTTGTATTCCCAACAAGCTAGGTGAAGGACGGCTTTAACAAACAATTATCTCTCAGAACTGAGCATGTGGAGAGACGTTCGTTTATCTAGCACAAAAGGAAAGGTTTGCAGGAGAAACTTTTACTCTGGTTTCTCAGTCTGTTTCCTATTGCCGGTTTGAACTTTCTGCAGTTTTCACTGTAAAACAGATTTGGAGCTACTACCTCCCCATATATATGTAAGGAGTGTAGTTTGCAACTAAAAAGGAACTTTGTGTTCCCAAAAAGCTAGGTGAAGGACGGCTTTCAAACACACTATTCTCTCAGAAATGAGCATGTGTAGAGACATTCGTTCATCTAGCAAAAATGGCACGGGTTGAAGGAGAAACTTTTACTCTGGTTTCTCAGTTTGTTTCCTAGTGCCGGTTTGAAGTTCTTGCAGTTTTAACAGTAAAACCGATTTGGAGCTTGTATATCCCAATATATATGTATGGATTGTAGTATGCAACTGAAAGGAACTTTGTATTCCCAACAAGTTATGTGAAGGACGGCTTTCACACACACGTATCTCTCAGAATTGAGCATGTGGAGAGACGTTCATTCATCTAACTGAAATGGAATGTGTTGCAGTAGAAATTTTTTTCTGGTTTCTCAGTCTGTTTCCTAATTCCTTTTAGTAGTTCCAACATTTTTCACTGTAAAACCGATTTGGAACTAGTACATCCCCATATATATGTATGGAGTGTAGTTTGCAACTGAAAAGGAACTTTGTGTTCCCAACAAGCTAGGTGAAGGCCGGCTTCACACACACTTTTCTCTCAGAACTGAGCATGTGGAGGGTGGTTCGTTCATCTAGCCAAAAGAAATGGGTTGCATTAGAAACTTTAGCTCTGGTTTCTCAGTGTGTTTCCTAGTGCCGGTTTGAAGTTCCTGCAGATTTCACTGTAAAACAGATTTGGAGCTCGTACCACCCCATATATATGTATGGAGTGTAGTTTGCAACTGGAAAGGAACTTTGTGTTCCCAACAAGCTAGTTGAAGGACGGCTTTCACACACACTTATCTCTCAGATCTGAGCATGTGGAGAGTCTTTCGTTCATCTAGCACAAATTGAACGGGTTGCAGTGGAAATTTTTACTCTGGTTTCTCTGTCCGTTTCCTAGTGCCGGTTTGAAGTTCTTACAGTTTTCACTGTAATACAGAGTTGGAGCTAGTACATCCCAATATATATGTATGGAGTGTAGTTTGCTACTGGAAAGGAACTTTGTGTTCCCAACAAGCTAGTTGAAGGACGGCATTCACACACACTTATCTCTCAGAAATCAGCATGTGGAGAGTATTTCGTTCATCTAGCACAAATGGAACGGTTTGAAGGAGAAATTTTTACTCTGGTTTCTCAGTCTGTTTCCTAGTGCCGGTTTGAAGTTCTTGCAGTTTTCACTGTAATACCGAGTTGGAGGTAGTACATCCCAATATATATGTATGGAGTGTAGTATGCAACTGAAAGGAACTTTGTATTCCCAACAAGCTACGTGAAGGACGGCTTTCACACACAATTATCTCTCAGACATGAGCATGTGGAGAGACGTTCGTTCATCTAGCACAAAGGGAACGGGTTGCTTGAGAAACTTTTTCTCTGGTTTCTCAGTCTGTTTCCTAGTGCCGTTTTGAAGTTCTTGCATTTTTCACTGTAAAACCGAGTTGGAGCTAGTACATCCCAATATATATGTATTGAGTGTAGAATGCAACTGAAAGGAACTTTGTATTCCCAACAAGCTAGGTGAAGGCGGCTTTCACACACAATTTTCTCTCAGAACTGAGCATGTGGAGAGACGTTCGTTCATCTAGAACAAGTGGAACGGGTTGCAGGAGAAACTTTTACTCTGGTTTCTCAGTCTGTTTCCTAGTACCGGTTTGAATTTCCTGCAGTTTTCACTGTAAAACGGATTTGGAACTAGTACCTCCCCATATATATGTAAGGAGTGTAGTTTGTAACTGAAAAGGAACTTTGTGTTCCCAACAAGGTAGGTGAAACTCGGCTTTCACACTCACTTATCTCTCAGAACTGAGCATGTGGAGAGACTTTCTTTCATCTAGCACCAAGGGAACGGGTTGCAGGGGAAACTATTACTCTGGTTTCTCAGTCTGCTTCCTAGTGCCGGTTTGAAGTTCTTGCAGTTTTCACAGTAAAACCGAGTTGGAGCTAGTACATCCCAATATATATGTATGGAATGTAGTATGCAACTGAAAGGAACTTTGTATTCCCAACAAGCTAGGTGAAGGCGGCTTTCACACACACTTATCTCTCAGAACTGAGCATGTGGAGAGACGTTCGTTCATCTAGCACAAAGGGAACGGGTTGCAGGAGAAACTTTTTCTCTGGTTTCTCAGTCTGTTTCCTAGTGCCGGTAGGAAGTTCCTGCAGTTTTCAGTGTAAAACAGAGTTGGAGCTTGTACCTCCCCATATATATGTATGGATTGTAGTTTGCAATTTGAATGGAACTTTGTGTTCCCTTCAAGCTTGGTGAAGTGCGGCTTTCTCACACATTTATCTCTCAGAACAGAGCATGTGGAGAGACGTTCTTTCATTTAGCACAAAGGGAACGGGATGCAAGAGAATCTTTTACTGTGGTTTCTCAGTCTGTTTCCTAGTTCCGGAATGAATTTCCTGGAGTTTTCACTGTAAAACCGATTGGAGCTTGTACCACCCCATATATATTTATGGAGTGTAGTTTGCAACTGGAAAGGAACTATGTGTTCCCAACAAGCTAGTTGAAGGACGGCTTTCACACACACTTATCTCTCAGAAATGATCATGTGGAGAGACATTCGTTCATCTAACACAAATGAACGGGTTGCAGGAGAAATTTTTGTCTGATTTCTCAGTCTGTTTCCTAATGCCTGTTAGAAGTTCCAGCAGTTTTCACTGTAAAACCGATTTGGAACTAGTACATCCCCATATATATGTATGGAGTGTAGGTTGCAAATGAAAAGGAACTTTGTGTTCCCAACAAGCTATATGAAAGGCGGCTTTCACACACACTTATCTCAGAACTGAGCATGTGGAGAGACGTTCGTTCATCTAGCACAAAGGGAACGGTTTGCCGGAGAAATTTTTCTCCGGTTTCTCAGTCTGTTTCCTAGTTCCGGTTTGAAGTTCTTGCAGTTTTCACTGTAAAACCGAGTTGGAGCTAGTACATACCAATATATATGTATGGAGTGTATTATGCCACTGAAAGGAACTTTGTATTCCCAACAAGCTAGGTGAAGGACGGCTTTCACACACAATTATCTCTCAGAACTGAGCATGTGGAGAGACGTTCGTTTATCTAGTACAAAGGGAAAGGTTTGCAGGAGAAAATTTTACTCTGGTTTCTCAGTCTGTTTCCTATTGCCGGTTTGAACTTTCTGCAGTTTTCACTGTAAAACAGAGTTGGAGCTAGTACCTCCCCATATATATGTAAGGAGTGTAGTTTGCAACTGAAAAGGAACTTTGTGTTCCCAACAAGCTAGTTGAAGGACGGCTTTCACACACACTTATCTCTCAGATATGAGCATGTGGAGAGTCTTTCGTTCGTCTAGCACAAATGGAACGGGTTGCAGTGGAAATTTTTACTCTGGTTTCTCTGTCCGTTTCCTAGTGCCGGTTTGAAGTTCTTACAGTTTTCACTGTAATACAGAGTTGGTGCTAGTACATCCCAATATATATGTATGGAGTGTAGTTTTCAACTGAAAAGGAACTTTGTGTTCCCAACAAGCTAGGTGAAGTCCGGCTTCACACACACTTTTCTCTCAGAACTGAGCTTGTGGAGAGAGGTTCGTTCATCTAGCCAAAGGGAACGGGTTGCAGGAGAAACATTAGCTTTTGTTTCTCAGTGTGTTTCCTAGTGCCGGGTTGAAGTTCCTGCAGAATTCACTGTAAAAAAGTTTTGGAGCTAGTACCACCCCATATATATGTATGGAGTGTAGTTTGATACTGGAAAGGAACTTTGTGTTCCCAACAAGCTAGTTGAAGGACGGCTTTCACACACACTTATCTCTCAGAAATCAGCATGTGGAGAGTATTTCGTTCATCTAGCACAAATGGAACGGTTTGAAGGAAAAATTTTTACTCTGGTTTCTCAGTCTGTTTCCTAGTGCCGGTTTGAAGTTCTTGCAGTTTTCACTGTAATACCGAGTTGGAGGTAGTACATCCCAATATATATGTATGGAGTGTAGTATGCAACTGAAAGGAACTTTGTATTCCCAACAAGCTACGTGAAGGACGGCTTTCACACACAATTATCTCTCAGACATGAGCATGTGGAGAGACGTTCGTTCATCTAGCACAAAGGGAACGGGTTGCTTGAGAAACTTTTTCTCTGGTTTCTCAGTCTGTTTCCTAGTGCCGTTTTGAAGTTCTTGCATTTTTCACTGTAAAACCGAGTTGGAGCTAGTACATCCCAATATATATGTATTGAGTGTAGAATGCAACTGAAAGGAACTTTGTATTCCCAACAAGCTAGGTGAAGGCGGCTTTCACACACAATTATCTCTCAGAACTGAGCATGTGGAGAGACGTTCGTTCATCTAGAACAAGTGGAACGGGTTGCAGGAGAAACTTTTACTCTGGTTTCTCAGTCTGTTTCCTAGTACCGGTTTGAATTTCCTGCAGTTTTCACTGTAAAACGGATTTGGAACTAGTACCTCCCCATATATATGTAAGGAGTGTAGTTTGTAACTGAAAAGGAACTTTGTGTTCCCAACAAGGTAGGTGAAAGTCGGCTTTCACACACACTTATCTCTCAGAACTGAGCATGTGGGGAGACTTTCTTTCATCTAGCACCAAGGGAACGGGTTGCAGGTGAAACTATTACTCTGGTTTCTCAGTCTGCTTCCTAGTGCCGGTTTGAAGTTCTTGCAGTTTTCACAGTAAAACCGAGTTGGAGCTAGTACATCCCAATATATATGTATGGAATGTAGTATGCAACTGAAAGGAACTTTGTATTCCCAACAAGCTAGGTGAAGGCGGCTTTCACACACACTTATCTCTCAGAACTGAGCATGTGGAGAGACGTTCGTTCATCTAGCACAAAGGGAACGGGTTGCAGGAGAAACTTTTTCTCTGGTTTCTCAGTCTGTTTCCTAGTGCCGGTAGGAAGTTCCTGCAGTTTTCAGTGTAAAACAGAGTTGGAGCTTGTACCTCCCCATATATATGTATGGATTGTAGTTTGCAATTTGAATGGAACTTTGTGTTCCCTTCAAGCTTGGTGAAGTGCGGCTTTCTCACACATTTATCTCTCAGAACAGAGCATGTGGAGAGACGTTCTTTCATTTAGCACAAAGGGAACGGGATGCAAGAGAATCTTTTACTGTGGTTTCTCAGTCTGTTTCCTAGTTCCGGAATGAATTTCCTGGAGTTTTCACTGTAAAACCGATTGGAGCTTGTACCACCCCATATATATTTATGGAGTGTAGTTTGCAACTGGAAAGGAACTATGTGTTCCCAACAAGCTAGTTGAAGGACGGCTTTCACACACACTTATCTCTCAGAAATGATCATGTGGAGAGACATTCGTTCATCTAACACAAATGAACGGGTTGCAGGAGAAATTTTTGTCTGATTTCTCAGTCTGTTTCCTAATGCCTGTTAGAAGTTCCAGCAGTTTTCACTGTAAAACCGATTTGGAACTAGTACATCCCCATATATATGTATGGAGTGTAGGTTGCAAATGAAAAGGAACTTTGTGTTCCCAACAAGCTATGTGAAAGGCGGCTTTCACACACACTTATCTCAGAACTGAGCATGTGGAGAGACGTTCGTTCATCTAGCACAAAGGGAACGGTTTGCAGGAGAAATTTTTCTCCGGTTTCTCAGTCTGTTTCCTAGTTCCGGTTTGAAGTTCTTGCAGTTTTCACTGTAAAACCGAGTTGGAGCTAGTACATACCAATATATATGTATGGAGTGTAGTATGCCACTGAAAGGAACTTTGTATTCCCAACAAGCTAGGTGAAGGACGGCTTTCACACACAATTATCTCTCAGAACTGAGCATGTGGAGAGACGTTCGTTTATCTAGTACAAAGGGAAAGGTTTGCAGGAGAAACTTTTACTCTGGTTTCTCAGTCTGTTTCCTATTGCCGGTTTGAAATTTCTGCAGTTTTCACTGTAAAACAGAGTTGGAGCTAGTACCTCCCCATATATATGTAAGGAGTGTAGTTTGCAACTGAAAAGGAACTTTGTGTTCCCAACAAGCTAGTTGAAGGACGGCTTTCACACACACTTATCTCTCAGATCTGAGCATGTGGAGAGTCTTTCGTTCGTCTAGCACAAATGGAACGGGTTGCAGTGGAAATTTTTACTCTGGTTTCTCTGTCCGTTTCCTAGTGCCGGTTTGAAGTTCTTACAGTTTTCACTGTAATACAGAGTTGGTGCTAGTACATCCCAATATATATGTATGGAGTGTAGTTTTCAACTGAAAAGGAACTTTGTGTTCCCAACAAGCTAGGTGAAGTCCGGCTTCACACACACTTTTCTCTCAGAACTGAGCTTGTGGAGAGAGGTTCGTTCATCTAGCCAAAGGGAACGGGTTGCAGGAGAAACATTAGCTTTTGTTTCTCAGTGTGTTTCCTAGTGCCGGGTTGAAGTTCCTGCAGAATTCACTGTAAAAAAGATTTGGAGCTAGTACCACCCCATATATATGTATGGAGTGTAGTTTGCTACTGGAAAGGAACTTTGTGTTCCCAACAAGCTAGTTGAAGGACGGCTTTCACACACACTTATCTCTCAGAAATCAGCATGTGGAGAGTATTTCGTTCATCTAGCACAAATGGAACGGTTTGAAGGAAAAATTTTTACTCTGGTTTCTCAGTCTGTTTCCTAGTGCCGGTTTGAAGTTCTTGCAGTTTTCACTGTAATACCGAGTTGGAGGTAGTACATCCCAATATATATGTATGGAGTGTAGTATGCAACTGAAAGGAACTTTGTATTCCCAACAAGCTACGTGAAGGACGGCTTTCACACACAATTATCTCTCAGACATGAGCATGTGGAGAGACGTTCGTTCATCTAGCACAAAGGGAACGGGTTGCTTGAGAAACTTTTTCTCTGGTTTCTCAGTCTGTTTCCTAGTGCCGTTTTGAAGTTCTTGCATTTTTCACTGTAAAACCGAGTTGGAGCTAGTACATCCCAATATATATGTATTGAGTGTAGAATGCAACTGAAAGGAACTTTGTATTCCCAACAAGCTAGGTGAAGGCGGCTTTCACACACAATTATCTCTCAGAACTGAGCATGTGGAGAGACGTTCGTTCATCTAGAACAAGTGGAACGGGTTGCAGGAGAAACTTTTACTCTGGTTTCTCAGTCTGTTTCCTAGTACCGGTTTGAATTTCCTGCAGTTTTCACTGTAAAACGGATTTGGAACTAGTACCTCCCCATATATATGTAAGGAGTGTAGTTTGTAACTGAAAAGGAACTTTGTGTTCCCAACAAGGTAGGTGAAAGTCGGCTTTCACACACACTTATCTCTCAGAACTGAGCATGTGGGGAGACTTTCTTTCATCTAGCACCAAGGGAACGGGTTGCAGGGGAAACTATTACTCTGGTTTCTCAGTCTGCTTCCTAGTGCCGGTTTGAAGTTCTTGCAGTTTTCACAGTAAAACCGAGTTGGAGCTAGTACATCCCAATATATATGTATGGAATGTAGTATGCAACTGAAAGGAACTTTGTATTCCCAACAAGCTAGGTGAAGGCGGCTTTCACACACACTTATCTCTCAGAACTGAGCATGTGGAGAGACGTTCGTTCATCTAGCACAAAGGGAACGGGTTGCAGGAGAAACTTTTTCTCTGGTTTCTCAGTCTGTTTCCTAGTGCCGGTAGGAAGTTCCTGCAGTTTTCAGTGTAAAACAGAGTTGGAGCTTGTACCTCCCCATATATATGTATGGATTGTAGTTTGCAATTTGAATGGAACTTTGTGTTCCCTTCAAGCTTGGTGAAGTGCGGCTTTCTCACACATTTATCTCTCAGAACAGAGCATGTGGAGAGACGTTCTTTCATTTAGCACAAAGGGAACGGGATGCAAGAGAACCTTTTACTGTGGTTTCTCAGTCTGTTTCCTAGTTCCGGAATGAATTTCCTGGAGTTTTCACTGTAAAACCGATTGGAGCTTGTACCACCCCATATATATTTATGGAGTGTAGTTTGCAACTGGAAAGGAACTATGTGTTCCCAACAAGCTAGTTGAAGGACGGCTTTCACACACACTTATCTCTCAGAAATGATCATGTGGAGAGACATTCGTTCATCTAACACAAATGAACGGGTTGCAGGAGAAATTTTTGTCTGATTTCTCAGTCTGTTTCCTAATGCCTGTTAGAAGTTCCAGCAGTTTTCACTGTAAAACCGATTTGGAACTAGTACATCCCCATATATATGTATGGAGTGTAGGTTGCAAATGAAAAGGAACTTTGTGTTCCCAACAAGCTATGTGAAAGGCGGCTTTCACACACACTTATCTCAGAACTGAGCATGTGGAGAGACGTTCGTTCATCTAGCACAAAGGGAACGGTTTGCAGGAGAAATTTTTCTCCGGTTTCTCAGTCTGTTTCCTAGTTCCGGTTTGAAGTTCTTGCAGTTTTCACTGTAAAACCGAGTTGGAGCTAGTACATACCAATATATATGTATGGAGTGTAGTATGCCACTGAAAGGAACTTTGTATTCCCAACAAGCTAGGTGAAGGACGGCTTTCACACACAATTATCTCTCAGAACTGAGCATGTGGAGAGACGTTCGTTTATCTAGTACAAAGGGAAAGTTTTGCAGGAGAAACTTTTACTCTGGTTTCTCAGTCTGTTTCCTATTGCCGGTTTGAACTTTCTGCAGTTTTCACTGTAAAACAGAGTTGGAGCTAGTACCTCCCCATATATATGTAAGGAGTGTAGTTTGCAACTGAAAAGGAACTTTGTGTTCCCAACAAGCTAGGTGAAAGACGGCTTTGACACACAATTATCTCTCAGAACTGAGCATGTGGAGAGACGTTCGTTCATCTAGCACAAAGGGAACGGGTTGCAGGAGAAACTTTTACTCTGCTTTCTCAGTCTGTTTCCTAGTGCTGGTTTGAAATTCCTGCAGTTTTCACTGTAAAACCGAGTTGAAGCTAGTACATCCCTATATATATGTAAGGAGTGTTGTATGCAACTTAAAGGAACTTTGTATTCCCAACAAGCTAGGTGAAGGACGGCTTTCAAACACACTATTCTCTCAGAAATGAGCATGTGTAGTGACTTTCGTTCATCTAGCACCAATGGCACGGGTTGCAGGAGAAACTATTACTCTGGTTACTAAGTCTGTTTCCTAGTGCAGGATTGAAGATCCTACCGTTTTCACTGTAAAACCGAGGTGGAGAAAGTACTTCCCCATATATTTGTATGGAGTGTAGTTTGCAACTGAAAAGGAACTTTGTGTTCCCAACAAGCTAGGTGAAAGGCGGCTTTCACACACACTTATCTCTCAGAACTGAGCATGTGGAGAGACGTTCGTTCATCTAGCACAAATGGAATGGGTTGCAGGAGAAACTTTTTCTCTGTTTTCTAAGTCTGTTTCCTAGGGCCGGTTTGAAGTTCCTGCAATTTTCACTGTAAAACAGATTTGGAGCTAGTACCTCCCCATATATATGTAAGGAGTGTATTTTGCAACTGAAAAGGAACATTGTTTTCCCAACAAGCTATGTGAAAGACAGCTTTCACACACACTTATATCTCAGAACTGAGCATTTGGAGAGACTTCCGTTCATCTAGCACAAAGGGAACGGGTTGCAGGAGAAACTTTTACACTGGTTTCTCAATCTGTTTCCTAGTTCCGGTTTGAAGTCCTTGCAGTTTTAACAGTAAAACCGACTTGGAGCTAGTATATCCCAATATATATGTATGGAGATAGTATGCCACTGAAAATAACTTTGTATTCCCAACAAGCTAGGTGAAGGACGGCTTTCACTCACAATTATCTCTCAGAAATGAGCATGTGGAGAGACGTTCGTTCATTTAGCACAAAGGGAACGGGTTGCAGGGGAAAATTTTTCTCTGGTTTCTCAGTCTGTTTACTAGTGCCGGTTGGAAGTTCCTGCAGTTTTCACTGTAAAACCGATTGGAGCTTGTACCACCCCATATATATTTATGGAGTGTAGTTTGCAACTGGAAAGGAACTATGTGTTCCCAACAAGCTAGTTGAAGGACGGCTTTCACACACACTTATCTCTCAGAAATGATCATGTGGAGAGACATTCGTTCATCTAACACAAATGAACGGGTTGCAGGAGAAATTTTTGTCTGATTTCTCAGTCTGTTTCCTAATGCCTGTTAGAAGTTCCAGCAGTTTTCACTGTAAAACCGATTTGGAACTAGTACATCCCCATATATATGTATGGAGTGTAGGTTGCAAATGAAAAGGAATTTTGTGTTCCCAACAAGCTATGTGAAAGGCGGCTTTCACACACACTTATCTCAGAACTGAGCATGTGGAGAGACGTTCGTTCATCTAGCACAAAGGGAACGGTTTGCAGGAGAAATTTTTCTCCGGTTTCTCAGTCTGTTTCCTAGTTCCGTTTTGAAGTTCTTGCAGTTTTCACTGTAAATCGAGTTGGAGCTAGTACATACCAATATATATGTATGGACTAGTATGCCACTGAAAGGAACTTTGTATTCCCAACAAGCTAGGGGAAGGACGGCTTTCACACACAATTATCTCTCAGAACTGAGCATGTGGAGAGACGTTCGTTCATCTAGCACAAAGGGAACGGGTTGCTTGAGAAACTTTTTCTCTGGTTTCTCAGTCTGTTTCCTAGTGCCGTTTTGAAGTTCTTGCATTTTTTAACTGTAAAACCGAGTTGGAGCTAGTACATCCCAATATATATGTATTGAGTGTAGAATGCAACTGAAAGGAACTTTGTATTCCCAACAAGCTAGGTGAAGGCGGCTTTCACACACACTTATCTCTCAGAACTGAGCATGTGGAGAGACGTTCGTTCATCTAGAACAAGTGGAACGGGTTGTAGGAGAAACTTTTACTCTGGTTTCTCAGTCTGTTTCCTAGTACCGGTTTGAATTTCCTGCAGTTTTCACTGTAAAACGGATTTGGAACTAGTACCTCCCCATATATATGTAAGGAGTGTAGTTTGTAACTGAAAAGGAACTTTGTGTTCCCAACAAGGTAGGTGAAAGTCGGCTTTCACACACACTTATCTCTCAGAACTGAGCAGGTGTAGAGACTTTCTTTCATCTAGCACCAAGGGAACGGGTTGCAGGGGAAACTATTACTCTGGTTTCTCAGTCTGCTTCCTAGTGCCGGTTTGAAGTTCTTGCAGTTTTCACAGTAAAACCGAGTTGGAGCTAGTACATCCCAATATATATGTATGGAATGTAGTATGCAACTGAAAGGAACTTTGTATTCCCAACAAGCTAGGTGAAGGCGGCTTTCACACACACTTATCTCTCAGAACTGAGCATGTGGAGAGACGTTCGTTCATCTAGCACAAAGGGAACGGGTTGCAGGAGAAACTTTTTCTCTGGTTTCTCAGTCTGTTTCCTAGTGCCGGTAGGAAGTTCCTGCAGTTTTCAGTGTAAAACAGGGTTGGAGCTTGTATCTCCCCATATATATGTATGGATTGTAGTTTGCAATTTGAATGGAACTTTGTGTTCCCTTCAAGCTTGGTTAAGTGCGGCTTTCTCACACATTTATCTCTCAGAACAGAGCATGTGGAGAGACGTTCTTTCATTTAGCACAAAGGGAACGGGATGCAAGAGAATCTTTTACTGTGGTTTCTCAGTCTGTTTCCTAGTTCCGGAATGAATTTCCTGGAGTTTTCACTGTAAAACCGATTGGAGCTTGTACCACCCCATATATATTTATGGAGTGTAGTTTGCAACTGGAAAGGAACTATGTGTTCCCAACAAGCTAGTTGAAGGACGGCTTTCACACACACTTATCTCTCAGAAATGATCATGTGGAGAGACATTTGTTCATCTAACACAAATGAACGGGTTGCAGGAGAAATTTTTGTCTGATTTCTCAGTCTGTTTCCTAATGCCTGTTAGAAGTTCCAGCAGTTTTCACTGTAAAACCGATTTGGAACTAGTACATCCCCATATATATGTATGGAGTGTAGGTTGCAAATGAAAAGGAACTTTGTGTTCCCAACAAGCTATGTGAAAGGCGGCTTTCACACACACTTATCTCAGAACTGAGCATGTGGAGAGACGTTCGTTCATCTAGCACAAAGGGAACGGTTTGCAGGAGAAATTTTTCTCCGGTTTCTCAGTCTGTTTCCTAGTTCCGTTTTGAAGTTCTTGCAGTTTTCACTGTAAAACCGAGTTGGAGCTAGTACATAACAATATATATGTATGGACTAGTATGCCACTGAAAGGAACTTTGTATTCCCAACAAGCTAGGGGAAGGACGGCTTTCACACACAATTATCTCTCAGAACTGAGCATGTGGAGAGACGTTCGTTCATCTAGCACAAAGGGAACGGGTTGCTTGAGAAACTTTTTCTCTGGTTTCTCAGTCTGTTTCCTAGTGCCGTTTTGAAGTTCTTGCATTTTTCACTGTAAAACCGAGTTGGAGCTAGTACATCCCAATATATATGTATTGAGTGTAGAATGCAACTGAAAGGAACTTTGTATTCCCAACAAGCTAGGTGAAGGCGGCTTTCACACACACTTATCTCTCAGAACTGAGCATGTGGAGAGACGTTCGTTCATCTAGAACAAGTGGAACGGGTTGCAGGAGAAACTTTTACTCTGGTTTCTCAGTCTGTTTCCTAGTACCGGTTTGAATTTCCTGCAGTTTTCACTGTAAAACGGATTTGGAACTAGTACCTCCCCATATATATGTAAGGAGTGTAGTTTGTAACTGAAAAGGAACTTTGTGTTCCCAACAAGGTAGGTGAAAGTCGGCTTTCACACACACTTATCTCTCAGAACTGAGCATGTGTAGAGACTTTCTTTCATCTAGCACCAAGGGAACGGGTTGCAGGGGAAACTATTACTCTGGTTTCTCAGTCTGCTTCCTAGTGCCGGTTTGAAGTTCTTGCAGTTTTCACAGTAAAACCGAGTTGGAGCTAGTACATCCCAATATATATGTATGGAATGTAGTATGCAACTGAAAGGAACTTTGTATTCCCAACAAGCTAGGTGAAGGCGGCTTTCACACACACTTATCTCTCAGAACTGAGCATGTGGAGAGACGTTCGTTCATCTAGCACAAAGGGAACGGGTTGCAGGAGAAACTTTTTCTCTGGTTTCTCAGTCTGTTTCCTAGTGCCGGTAGGAAGTTCCTGCAGTTTTCAGTGTAAAACAGAGTTGGAGCTTGTACCTCCCCATATATATGTATGGATTGTAGTTTGCAATTTGAATGGAACTTTGTGTTCCCTTCAAGCTTGGTGAAGTGCGGCTTTCTCACACATTTATCTCTCAGAACAGAGCATGTGGAGAGACGTTCTTTCATTTAGCACAAAGGGAACGGGATGCAAGAGAATCTTTTACTGTGGTTTCTCAGTCTGTTTCCTAGTTCCGGAATGAATATCCTGGAGTTTTCACTGTAAAACCGATTGGAGCTTGTACCACCCCATATATATTTATGGATTGTAGTTTGCAACTGGAAAGGAACTATGTGTTCCCAACAAGCTAGTTGAAGGACGGCTTTCACACACACTAATCTCTCAGAAATGATCATGTGGAGAGACATTCGTTCATCTAACACAAATGAACGGGTTGCAGGAGAAATTTTTGTCTGATTTCTCAGTCTGTTTCCTAATGCCTGTTAGAAGTTCCAGCAGTTTTCACTGTAAAACCGATTTGGAACTAGTACATCCCCATATATATGTATGGAGTGTAGGTTGCAAATTAAAAGGAACTTTGAGTTCCCAACAAGCTATGTGAAAGGCGGCTTTCACACACACTTATCTCAGAACTGAGCATGTGGAGAGACGTTCGTTCATCTAGCACAAAGGGAACGGTTTGCAGGAGAAATTTTTCTCCAGTTTCTCAGTCTGTTTCCTAGTTCCGGTTTGAAGTTCTTGCAGTTTTCACTGTAAAACCGAGTTGGAGCTAGTACATACCAATATATATGTATGGAGTGTAGTATGCCACTGAAAGGAACTTTGTATTCCCAACAAGCTAGGTGAAGGACGGCTTTCACACACAATTATCTCTCAGAACTGAGCATGTGGAGAGACGTTCGTTTATCTAGTAAAAAGGGAAAGGTTTGCAGGAGAAACTTTTACTCTGGTTTCTCAGTCTGTTTCCTATTTCCGGTTTGAACTTTCTGCAGTTTTCACTGTAAAACAGAGTCGGAGCTTGTACCTCCCCATATATATGTAAGGAGTGTAGTTTGCAACTGAAAAGGAACTTTGTGTTCCCAACAAGCTAGGTGAAAGACGGCTTTGACACACAATTATCTCTCAGAACTGAGCATGTGGAGAGACGTTCGTTCATCTAGCACAAAGGGAACGGGTTGCAGGAGAAACTTTTACTCTGCTTTCTCAGTCTGTTTCCTAGTGCTGGTTTGAAATTCCTGCAGTTTTCACTGTAAAACCGAGTTGAAGCTAGTACATCCCTATATATATGTAAGGAGTGTTGTATGCAACTTAAAGGAACTTTGTATTCCCAACAAGCTAGGTGAAGGACAGCTTTCAAACACACTATTCTCTCAGAAATGAGCATGTGTAGTGACTTTCGTTCATCTAGCACAAATGGCACGGGTTGCAGGAGAAACTTTTACTCTGGTTAGTAAGGCTGTTTCCTAGAGCAGGATTGAAGATCCTACCGTTTTCACTGTAAAACCGAGGTGGAGAAAGTACTTCCCCATATATTTGTATGGAGTGTAGTTTGCAACTGAAAAGGAACATTGTTTTCCCAACAAGCTATGTGAAAGACAGCTTTCACACACACTTATATCTCAGAACTGAGCATTTGGAGATACTTTCGTTCATCTAGCACAAAGGGAACGGGTTGCAGGAGAAACTTTTACTCTGGTTTCTCAGTCTGTTTCCTAGTGCCGTTTTGAATTTCCTGCAGTTTTCACTGTAAAACGGATTTGGAACTAGTACCTCCCCATATATATGTAAGGATTGTTGTTTGTAACTGAAAAGGAACTTTGTTTTCCCAACAAGCTAGGTGAAAGGCGGCTTTCACACACACTTATCTCTCAGAACTGAGCATGTGGAGAGACGTTCGTTCATCTAGCACAAATGGAATGGGTTGCAGGAGAAACTTTTTTTCTGGTTTCTAAGTCTGTTTCCTAGGGCCGGTTTGAAGTTCCTGCAATTTTCACTGTAAAACAGATTTGGAGCTAGTACCTCCCCATATATATGTAAGGAGTGTATTTTGCAACTGAAAAGGAACATTGTTTTCCCAACAAGCTATGTGAAAGACAGCTTTCACACACACTTATATCTCAGAACTGAGCATTTGGAGAGACTTCCGTTCATCTAGCACAAAGGGAACGGGTTGCAGGAGAAACTTTTACACTGGTTTCTCAATCTGTTTCCTAGTTCCGGTTTGAAGTTCTTGCAGTTTTAACAGTAAAACCGACTTGGAGCTAGTATATCCCAATATATATGTATGGAGATAGTATGCCACTGAAAATAACTTTGTATTCCCAACAAGCTAGGTGAAGGACGGCTTTCACTCACAATTATCTCTCAGAAATGAGCATGTGGAGAGACGTTCGTTCATTTAGCACAAAGGGAACGGGTTGCAGGAGAAACTTTTTCTCTGGTTTCTCAGTCTGTTTACTAGTGCCGGTTGGAAGTTCCTGCAGTTTTCACTGTAAAACCGATTGGAGCTTGTACCACCCCATATATATTTATGGAGTGTAGTTTGCAACTGGAAAGGAACTATGTGTTCCCAACAAGCTAGTTGAAGGACGGCTTTCACACACTCTTATCTCTCAGAAATGATCATGTGGAGAGACATTCGTTCATCTAACACAAATGAACGGGTTGCAGGAGAAATTTTTGTCTGATTTCTCAGTCTGTTTCCTAATGCCTGTTAGAAGTTCCAGCACTTTTCACAGTAAAACCGATTTGGAACTAGTACATCCCCATATATATGTATGGAGTGTAGGTTGCAAATGAAAAGGAACTTTGTGTTAACAACAAGCTATGTGAAAGGCGGCTTTCACACACACTTATCTCAGAACTGAGCATGTGGAGAGACGTTCGTTCATCTAGCACAAAGGGAACGGTTTGCAGGAGAAATTTTTCTCCGGTTTCTCAGTCTGTTTCCTAGTTCTGGTTTGAAGTTCTTGCAGTTTTCACTGTAAAACCGAGTTGGAGCTAGTACATACCATTATATATGTATGGACTAGTATGCCACTGAAAGGAACTTTGTATTCCCAACAAGCTAGGGGAAGGACGGCTTTCACACACAATTATCTCTCAGAACTGAGCATGTGGAGAGACGTTCGTTCATCTAGCACAAAGGGAACGGGTTGCTTGAGAAACTTTTTCTCTGGTTTCTCAGTCTGTTTCCTAGTGCCGTTTTGAAGTTCTTGCATTTTTCACTGTAAAACCGAGTTGGAGCTAGTACATCCCAATATATATGTATTGAGTGTAGAATGCAACTGAAAGGAACTTTGTATTCCCAACAAGCTAGGTGAAGGCGGCTTTCACACACAATTATCTCTCAGAACTGAGCATGTGGAGAGACGTTCGTTCATCTAGAACAAGTGGAACGGGTTGCAGGAGAAACTTTTACTCTGGTTTCTCAGTCTGTTTCCTAGTACCGGTTTGAATTTCCTGCAGTTTTCACTGTAAAACGGATTTGGAACTAGTAACTCCCCATATATATGTAAGGAGTGTAGTTTGTAACTGAAAAGGAACTTTGTGTTCCCAACAAGGTAGGTGAAAGTCGGCTTTCACACACACTTATCTCTCAGAACTGAGCAGGTGTAGAGACTTTCTTTCATCTAGCACCAAGGGAACGGGTTGCAGGGGAAACTATTACTCTGGTTTCTCAGTCTGCTTCCTAGTGCCGGTTTGAAGTTCTTGCAGTTTTCACAGTAAAACCGAGTTGGAGCTAGTACATCCCAATATATATGTATGGAATGTAGTATGCAACTGAAAGGAACTTTGTATTCCCAACAAGCTAGGTGAAGGCGGCTTTCACACACACTTATCTCTCAGAACTGAGCATGTGGAGAGACGTTCGTTCATCTAGCACAAAGGGAACGGGTTGCAGGAGAAACTTTTTCTCTGGTTTCTCAGTCTGTTTCCTAGTGCCGGTAGGAAGTTCCTGCAGTTTTCAGTGTAAAACAGAGTTGGAGCTTGTACCTCCCCATATATATGTATGGATTGTAGTTTGCAATTTGAATGGAACTTTGTGTTCCCTTCAAGCTTGGTGAAGTGCGGCTTTCTCACACATTTATCTCTCAGAACAGAGCATGTGGAGAGACGTTCTTTCATTTAGCACAAAGGGAACGGGATGCAAGAGAATCTTTTACTGTGGTTTCTCAGTCTGTTTCCTAGTTCCGGAATGAATTTCCTGGAGTTTTCACTGTAAAACCGATTGGAGCTTGTACCACCCCATATATATTTATGGAGTGTAGTTTGCAACTGGAAAGGAACTATGTGTTCCCAACAAGCTAGTTGAAGGACGGCTTTCACACACACTTATCTCTCAGAAATGATCATGTGGAGAGACATTCGTTCATCTAACACAAATGAACGGGTTTCAGGAGAAATTTTTGTCTGATTTCTCAGTCTGTTTCCTAATGCCTGTTAGAAGTTCCAGCAGTTTTCACTGTAAAACCGATTTGGAACTAGTACATCCCCATATATATGTATGGAGTGTAGGTTGCAAATGAAAAGGAACTTTGTGTTCCCAACAAGCTATGTGAAAGGCGGCTTTCACACACACTTATCTCAGAACTGAGCATGTGGAGAGACGTTCGTTCATCTAGCACAAAGGGAACGGTTTGCAGGAGAAATTTTTCTCCAGTTTCTCAGTCTGTTTCCTAGTTCCGGTTTGAAGTTCTTGCAGTTTTCACTGTAAAACCGAGTTGGAGCTAGTACATACCAATATATATGTATGGAGTGTAGTATGCCACTGAAAGGAACTTTGTATTCCCAACAAGCTAGGTGAAGGACGGCTTTCACACACAATTATCTCTCAGAACTGAGCATGTGGAGAGACGTTCGTTTATCTAGTACAAAGGGAAAGGTTTGCAGGAGAAACTTTTACTCTGGTTTCTCAGTCTGTTTCCTATTGCCGGTTTGAACTTTCTGCAGATTTCACTGTAAAACAGAGTTGGAGCTAGTACCTCCCCATATATATGTAAGGAGTGTAGTTTGCAACTGAAAAGGAACTTTGTGTTCCCAACAAGCTAGGTGAAAGACGGCTTTGACACACAATTATCTCTCAGAACTGAGCATGTGGAGAGACGTTCGTTCATCTAGCACAAAGGGAACGGGTTGCAGGAGAAACTTTTACTCTGCTTTCTCAGTCTGTTTCCTAGTGCTGGTTTGAAATTCCTGCAGTTTTCACTGTAAAACCGAGTTGAAGCTAGTACATCCCTATATATATGTAAGGAGTGTTGTATGCAACTTAAAGGAACTTTGTATTCCCAACAAGCTAGGTGAAGGACGGCTTTCAAACACACTATTCTCTCAGAAATGAGCATGTGTAGTGACTTTCGTTCATCTAGCACAAATGGCACGGGTTGCAGGAGAAACTTTTACTCTGGTTACTAAGTCTGTTTCCTAGTGCAGTATTGAAGATCCTACCGTTTTCACTGTAAAACCGAGGTGGAGAAAGTACTTCCCCATATATTTGTATGGAGTGTAGTTTGCAACTGAAAAGGAACTTTGTGTTCCCAACAAGCTAGGTGAAAGGCGGCTTTCACACACACTTATCTCTCAGAACTGAGCATGTGGAGAGACGTTCGTTCATCTAGCACAAATGGAATGGGTTGCAGGAGAAACTTTTTCTCTGGTTTCTAAGTTTGTTTCCTAGGGCCGGTTTGAAGTTCCTGCAATTTTCACTGTAAAACAGATTTGGAGCTAGTACCTCCCCATATATATGTAAGGAGTGTATTTTGCAACTGAAAAGGAACATTGTTTTCCCAACAAGCTATGTGAAAGACAGCTTTCACACACACTTATATCTCAGAACTGAGCATTTGGAGAGACTTTCGTTCATCTAGCACAAAGGGAACGGGTTGCAGGAGAAACTTTTACACTGGTTTCTCAATCTGTTTCCTAGTTCCGGTTTGAAGTTCTTGCAGTTTTAACAGTAAAACCGACTTGGAGCTAGTATATCCCAATATATATGTATGGAGATAGTATGCCACTGAAAATAACTTTGTATTCCCAACAAGCTAGGTGAAGGACGGCTTTCACTCACAATTATCTCTCAGAAATGAGCATGTGGAGAGACGTTCGTTCATTTAGCACAAAGGGAACGGGTTGCAGGAGAAACTTTTTCTCTGGTTTCTCAGTCTGTTTACTAGTGCCGGTTGGAAGTTCCTGCAGTTTTCACTGTAAAACCGATTGGAGCTTGTACCACCCCATATATATTTATGGAGTGTAGTTTGCAACTGGAAAGGAACTATGTGTTCCCAACAAGCTAGTTGAAGGACGGCTTTCACACACTCTTATCTCTCAGAAATGATCATGTGGAGAGACATTCGTTCATCTAACACAAATGAACGGGTTGCAGGAGAAATTTTTGTCTGATTTCTCAGTCTGTTTCCTAATGCCTGTTAGAAGTTCCAGCAGTTTTCACTGTAAAACCGATTTGGAACTAGTACATCCCCATATATATGTATGGAGTGTAGGTTGCAAATGAAAAGGAACTTTGTGTTCCCAACAAGCTATGTGAAAGGCGGCTTTCACACACACTTATCTCAGAACTGAGCATGTGGAGAGACGTTCGTTCATCTAGCACAAAGGGAACGGTTTGCAGGAGAAATTTTTCTCCGGTTTCTCAGTCTGTTTCCTAGTTCCGGTTTGAAGTTCTTGAAGTTTTCACTGTAAAACCGAGTTGGAGCTAGTACATACCAATATATATGTATGGACTAGTATGCCACTGAAAGGAACTTTGTATTCCCAACAAGCTAGGGGAAGGACGGCTTTCACACACAATTAACTCTCAGAACTGAGCATGTGGAGAGACGTTCGTTTATCTAGTACAAAGGGAAAGGTTTGCTGGAGAAACTTTTACTCTGGTTTCTCAGTCTGTTTCCTATTGCCGGTTTGAAATTTCTGCAGATTTCACTGTAAAACAGAGTTGGAGCTAGTACCTCCCCATATATATGTAAGGATTGTAGTTTGCAACTGAAAAGGAACTTTGTGTTCCCAACAAGCTAGGTGAAAGACGGCTTTGACACACAATTATCTCTCAGAACTGAGCATGTGGAGAGACGTTCGTTCATCTAGCACAAAGGGAACGGGTTGCAGGAGAAACTTTTACTCTGCTTTCTCAGTCTGTTTCCTAGTGCTGGTTTGAAATTCCTGCAGTTTTCACTGTAAAACGGATTTGCAGCTAGTACCTCCCCATATATATGTAAGGAGTGTAGTTTGCAACTGAAAAGGAACTTTGTGTTCTCAACAAGCATGGTGAAAGGCGGATTTCACACACACTTATCTCTCAGAACTGAGCAGGTGGAGAGACGTTCGTTCATCTAGCACAAAGGGAATGGGTTGCAGGAGAAACTTTTACTCTGTTTTCTCAGTCTGTTTCCTAGTGCCGGTTTGAAGTTCTTGCAGTTTTCACTGAAAAACCGAGTTGAAGCTAGTACATCCCTATATATATGTAAGGAGTGTTGTATGCAACTTAAAGGAACATTGAATTCCCAACAAGCTAGGTGAAGGACGGCTTTCAAACACACTATTCTCTCAGAAATGAGCATGTGTAGAGACTTTCGTTCATCTAGCACAAATGGCACGGGTTGCAGGAGAAACTTTTACTCTGGTTACTAAGTCTGTTTCCTAGTGCAGGATTGAAGATCCTACCGTTTTCACTGTAAAACCGAGGTGGAGAAAGTACTTCCCCATATATTTGTATGGAGTGTAGTTTGCAACTGAAAAGGAACTTTGTGTTCCCAACAAGCTAGGTGAAAGGCGGCTTTCACACACACTTATCTCTCAGAACTGAGCATGTGGAGAGACGTTCGTTCATCTAGCACAAATGGAATGGGTTGCAGGAGAAACTTTTACACTGGTTTCTCACTCTGTTTCCTAGTTCCGGTATGAAGTTCTTGCAGTTTTAACAGTAAAACCGACTTGGAGCTAGTATATCCCAATATATATGTATGGAGATAGTATGCCACTGAAAATAACTTTGTATTCCCAACAAGCTAGGTGAAGGACGGCTTTCACTCACAATTATCTCTCAGAAATGAGCATGTGGAGAGACGTTCGTTCATTTAGCACAAAGGGAACGGGTTGCAGGAGAAACTTTTTCTCTGGTTTCTCAGTCTGTTTACTAGTGCCGGTTGGAAGTTCCTGCAGTTTTCACTGTAAAACAGATTGGAGCTTGTACCACCCCATATATATTTATGGAGTGTAGTTTGCAACTGGAAAGGAACTATGTGTTCCCAACAAGCTAGTTGAAGGACGGCTTTCACACACTCTTATCTCTCAGAAATGATCATGTGGAGAGACATTCGTTCATCTAACACAAATGAACGGGTTGCAGGAGAAATTTTTGTCTGATTTCTCAGTCTGTTTCCTAATGCCGGTTAGAAGTTCCAGCAGTTTTCACTGTAAAATCGATTTGGAACTAGTACATCCCCATATATATGTATGGAGTGTAGGTTGCAAATGAAAAGGAACTTTGTGTTCCCAACAAGCTATGTGAAAGGCGGCTTTCACACACACTTATCTCAGAACTGAGCATGTGGAGAGACGTTCGTTCATCTAGCACAAAGGGAACGGGTTGCAGGAGAAACTTTTACACTGGTTTCTCAATCTGTTTCCTAGTTCCGGTTTGAAGTTCTTGCAGTTTTAACAGTAAAACCGACTTGGAGCTAGTATATCCCAATATATATGTATGGAGATAGTATGCCACTGAAAATAACTTTGTATTCCCAACAAGCTAGGTGAAGGACGGCTTTCACTCACAATTATCTCTCAGAAATGAGCATGTGGAGAGACGTTCGTTCATTTAGCACAAAGGGAACGGGTTGCAGGAGAAACTTTTTCTCTGGATTCTCAGTCTGTTTACTAGTGCCGGTTGGAAGTTCCTGCAGTTTTCACTGTAAAACCGATTGGAGCTTGTACCACCCCATATATATTTATGGAGTGTAGTTTGCAACTGGAAAGGAACTATGTGTTCCCAACAAGCTAGTTGAAGGACGGCTTTCACACACTCTTATCTCTCAGAAATGATCATGTGGAGAGACATTCGTTCATCTAACACAAATGAACGGGTTGCAGGAGAAATTTTTGTCTGATTTCTCAGTCTGTTTCCTAATGCCGGTTAGAAGTTCCAGCAGTTTTCACTGTAAAACCGATTTGGAACTAGTACATCCCCATATATATGTATGGAGTGTAGGTTGCAAATGAAAAGGAACTTTGTGTTCCCAACAAGCTATGTGAAAGGCGGCTTTCACACACACTTATCTCAGAACTGAGCATGTGGAGAGACGTTCGTTCATCTAGCACAAAGGGAACGGTTTGCAGGAGAAATTTTTCTCCGGTTTCTCAGTCTGTTTCCTAATGCCTGTTAGAAGTTCCAGCAGTTTTCACTGTAAAACCGATTTGGAACTAGTACATCCCCATATATATGTATGGAGTGTAGGTTGCAAATGAAAAGGAACTTTGTGTTCCCAACAAGCTATGTGAAAGGCGGCTTTCACACACACTTATCTCAGAACTGAGCATGTGGAGAGACGTTCGTTCATCTAGCACAAAGGGAACGGTTTGCAGGAGAAATTTTTCTCCGGTTTCTCAGTCTGTTTCCTAGTTCCGGTTTGAAGTTCTTGCAGTTTTCACTGTAAAACCGAGTTGGAGCTAGTACATACCAATATATATGTATGGACTAGTATGCCACTGAAAGGAACTTTGTATTCCCAACAAGCTAGGGGAAGGACGGCTTTCACACACAATTAACTCTCAGAACTGAGCATGTGGCGAGACGTTCGTTTATCTAGTACAAAGGGAAAGGTTTGCAGGGGAAACTTTTACTCTGGTTTCTCAGTCTGTTTCCTATTGCCGGTTTGAAATTTCTGCAGTTTTCACTGTAAAACGGATTTGCAGCTAGTACCTCCCCATATATATGTAAGGAGTGTAGTTTGCAACTGAAAAGGAACTTTGTGTTCTCAACAAGCATGGTGAAAGGCGGATTTCACACACACTTATCTCTCAGAACTGAGCAGGTGGAGAGACGTTCGTTCATCTAGCACAAAGGGAATGGTTTGCAGGAGAAACTTTTACTCTGTTTTCTCAGTCTGTTTCCTAGTGCCGGTTTGAAGTTCTTGCAGTTTTCACTGTAAAACCGAGTTGAAGCTAGTACATCCCTATATATATGTAAGGAGTGTTGTATGCAACTTAAAGGAACATTGAATTCCCAACAAGCTAGGTGAAGGACGGCTTTCAAACACACTATACTCTCAGAAATGAGCATGTGTAGAGACTTTCGTTCATCTAGCACAAATGGCACGGGTTGCAGGAGAAACTTTTACTCTGGTTACTAAGTCTGTTTCCTAGTGCAGGATTGAAGATCCTACCGTTTTCACTGTAAAACCGAGGTGGAGAAAGTACTTCCCCATATATTTGTATGGAGTGTAGTTTGCAACTGAAAAGGAACTTTGTGTTCCCAACAAACTATATGAAGGACGGCTTTCACACACACATATCTCTCAGAACAGAGCATGTGGAGAGACGTTCGTTCATCTAGCAAAAAGGGAAATGGTTGCAGGAGAAACTTTTACACTGGTTTCTCAGTTTGTTTCCTAGTGCCTCTTAGAAGTTCCTGCAGTTTTCACTTTAAAACCGAATTGGAGCTAGTACTACCAGATATATATTTATGGAGTGTAGATTGCAAATAAAAAGGAACTTTGTGTTCCCAACAATCAAGGTGAAAGACGGCTTTAACACACAATTATCTCTCAGAACTGAACAGGTGGTGAGACGTTCGTTCATCTAGCAGAAATGGAACGGGTTGCAGGAGAAACTATTACTCAGTTTTCTCAGTTTGTTTCCTACTGCCGTGTTGAAGGTACTGCAGTTTTCACTGTAAAACTGAGTTGGTGCTAGTACCTACCCATATATATGTATGGAGTGTAGTTTGCAACTGAAAAGGAACTTTGTGTTCCCACCAATCTAGGTGAAGGACGGCTTTCACACACACTTATCTCTCAGAACTGAGCATGTGGAGAGACGTCCGTTCATCTAGCACAAAAGGAACGGGTTGCAGGAGAAACTTTTACTCTGGTTTCTTAGTCTGTTTCCTAGTGCCGATTTCATGTTCCTGCAGTTTTCACTGTAAAACAGAGTTGGAGCTACTACCTCCCCATATATATGCATGGAGTGCAGATTGCAACTGAAAAGGAACTTTGTGTTCCCAAAAAGCTAGGTGAAAGGCGGCTTTCACACACACTTATCTCTCAGAACTGAGCATGTGGAGAGACGTTCGTTCATCTAGCACAAATGGAATGGGTTGCAGGAGAAACTTTTTCTCTGGTTTCTAAGTCTGTTTCCTAGGGCCGGTTTGAAGTTCCTGCAATTTTCACTGTAAAACAGATTTGGAGCTAGTACCTCCCCATATATATGTAAGGATTGTATTTTGCAACTGAAAAGTAACATTGTTTTCCCAACAAGCTAGGTGAAAGACAGCTTTCACACACACTTATATCTCAGAACTGAGCATTTGGAGAGACATTCGTTCATCTAGCAAAAAGTGAACGGGTTGCAGGAGAAACTTTTACACTGGTTTCTCAATCTGTTTCCTAGTTCCGGTTTGAAGTTCTTACAGTTTTAACAGTAAAACCGACTTGGAGCTATTATATCCCAATATATATGTATGGAGTGTAGTTTGCAACTGAAAAAGAACTTTGCGTTCCCAACAAGCTAGGTGAAAGGCGGCTTTCACACACACTTATCTCTCAGAACTGAGCATGTGGAGAGACGTTCGTTCATCTAGCACAAAGGAAACGGGTTGCAGGAGAAACTTTTTCTCTGGTTTCTCAGTCTGTTTCCTAGTGCCGGTTGGAAGTTCCTGCAGTTTTCACTGTAAAACCGATTGGAGATTTTACCACCCCATATATATTTATGGAGTGTAGTTTGCAACTGGAAAGGAACTATGTGTTCCCAACAAGCTAGGTGAAGGACGGCTTTCACATACAATTATCTCTCAGAACAGAGCATGCGGAGAGACGTTCTTTCATTTAGCACAAAGGGAACGGGTTGCAAGAGAATCTTTTACTGTGGTTTCTCAGTCTGTTTCCTAGTTCCGGAATGAATTTCCTGGAGTTTTCACTGTAAAACCGATTGGAGCTTGTACCACCCCATATATATTTATGGAGTGTAGTTTGCAACTGGAAAGGAACTATGTGTTCCCAACAAGCTAGTTGAAGGACGGCTTTCACACACAATTATCTCTCAGAAATGAGCATGTGGAGAGACATTCGTTCATCTAACACAAATGGAAGAGTTTGCAGGAAAAATTTTTGTCTGATTTCTCAGTCTGTTTCCTAATGCCTGTAAGAAGTTCCAGCAGTTTTCACTGTAAAACCGATTTGGAACTAGTACATCCCCATATATATGTAAGGAGTGTAGTTTGCAACTGAAAAGGAACTTTGTGTTCCCAACAAGCTAGGTGAAGCCCGGCTTTCACACACACTTATCTCTCAGAACTGAGCATGTGGAGAGATGTTCGTTCATCTAGCACAAAGGGAACGGGTAGCAGGAGAATCTTTTACTCTGGTTTCTCAGTCTGTTTCCAAGTGCCGGTTTGAAGTTCCTGCAGTTTTCACTTCAAAACCGAGTTGGAGTTAGTACCTCCCCATATATATGTATGGAGTGTAGTTTGCAACTGAAAAGGAACTTTGTGTTCCCAACAATTTAGGTGAAGGACGGCTTTCACACACACACATCTGTCAGAACTGAGCATGTGGAGAGACGTTCATTCATCTAGCACAAATGGAACGGTTTGCAGGAGAAACTTTACTCTGGTTTCTCAGTCTGTTTCCAAGTGCCGCTTTGAATTTCTTGCAGTTTTCACTGCAAAACCGAGTTGGAGGTAGTACCTCCCCATATATATGTATGGAGTGTAGTTTGCAACTGAAAAGGAATTTTGTGTTCCCAACAAACTATATGAAGGACGGCTTTCACACACACATATCTCTCAGAACAGAGCATGTGGAGAGACGTTCGTTCATCTAGCAAAAAGGGAAATGGTTGCAGGAGAAACTTTTACACTGGTTTCTCAGTTTGTTTCCTAGTGCCTCTTAGAAGTTCCTGCAGTTTTCACTTTAAAACCGAATTGGAGCTAGTACTACCAGATATATATTTATGGAGTGTAGATTGCAAATAAAAAGGAACTTTGTGTTCCCAACAATCAAGGTGAAAGACGGCTTTAACACACAATTATCTCTCAGAACTGAACAGGTGGTGAGACGTTCGTTCATCTAGCAGAAATGGAACGGGTTGCAGGAGAAACTATTACTCAGTTTTCTCAGTTTGTTTCCTACTGCCGTGTTGAAGGTACTGCAGTTTTCACTGTAAAACTGAGTTGGTGCTAGTACCTCCCCATATATATGTATGGAGTGTAGTTTGCAGCTGAAAAGGAACTTTGTGTTCCCACCAATCTAGGTGAAGGACGGCTTTCACACACACTTATCTCTCAGAACTGAGCATGTGGAGAGACGTCCGTTCATCTAGCACAAAAGGAACGGGTTGCAGGAGAAACTTTTACTCTGGTTTCTTAGTCTGTTTCCTAGTGCCGATTTCATGTTCCTGCAGTTTTCACTGTAAAACAGAGTTGGAGCTAGTACCTCCCCATATATATGCATGGAGTGCAGATTGCAACTGAAAAGGTACTGAGTGTCCCCAACAATCTAAGTGAAGGCGGCTTTCACACACACTTTTATCTCAGAAATGAGCTTGTGGAGAGACGTTCGTTCATCTAGCACAAAGGGAACAGGTTGCAGGAGAAACATTTAATCAGGTATCTCAGTCTGTTTCCTAGAGCCGAATTGAAGTTACTGCAGTTTTCACTGTAAAACCGATTTGGAGCTAGTACAACCCCATATATATGTATGGAGTGTAGTTTGCAACTGAAAAGGAACTTTGTGTTTCCAACTATCTAAGTGTAGGACGGCATTCACCCACACATATCTCTCAGAAATGAGCGTGTGGAGAGACGTTCGTTCATCTAGCACAAAGGGAACTGGTTGCAGGAGAAACTTTTTCTCTGGTTTATCAGTGTGTTTCCTAGTGCCGATTTGAAGTTCCTGCAATTTTCACTGTAAAACAGATTTGGAGCTTGTACCTCCCCTATGTATGCATGGAGTGCGGTTTGCAACTGAAAAGGAACTATGTTTTCCATACAATCTAAGTGAATGACGGCATTCACACACACTTATCTCTCAGAACTGAGCATGTGGAGAGACGTTCGTTCATCTAGCACAAAGGGAACGGTTTGCAGGAGAAACTTTTACTCTGGTTTCTCAGTCTGTTTCCTAGTGCCGACTTGAAGTTCCTGCAGTTTTCACTGTAAAACCTATTTGGAGCTAGTACCTCCCCATATATATGCATGGAGTGCAATTTCAACTGAATAGGAAATTTGTGTTCCCAACAATCTAAGTGAAGGACGGCTTTCACACACACTTAACTCTCAGAACTGAGCAAGTGGAGAGACGTTCGTTCATCTAGCACAAAGGGAACGGGTAGCAGGAGAAATTTAACTCCGGTTTCTCAGTCTGTTTCCTAGTGCCGTGTTGAATTTCCTGCAGTTTCACTGCAAAACAGAGTTGGAGGTCTTACCTCCCCATATATATGTATGGATTGTAGTTTGCAACTGAAAAGATACTTTGTGTTCCCAACAATCTAGGTGAAGGATGGCTTTGACACACACTTATCTCTCAGAACTGAGCATGTGGAGAGAAGTTCGTTCATCTAGCACAAAGGGAACGGTTTGCAGGAGAAACTTTTACTCTGGTTTCTCAGTCTGTTGCCTAGTGCCGGTTTGAATTTCTTCCAGTTTTCACTGCAAAACCGAGTTGGGGATAGTACATCCCTATATATATATAAGGATTGTAGATTGCAACTGAAAAGGAATTTTGTGTGCCCAACAACCTATGGGAAGGACGGCATTCACACACACATATCTCTCAGAACAGAGCATGTGGAGAGACGTTCGTTCATCTAGCAAAAAGTGAAAGGGTTGCAGGAGAAACTTTTACACTGGTTTCTCAGTTTGTTTCCTAGTGCCTCTTAGAAGTTCCTGCAGTTTTCACTTTAAAACCGAATTGGAGCTTGTACTACCAGATATATATTAATGGAGTGTAGATTTCAAATAAAAAGGAACTTTGTGTTCCCAACAAGCTAGTTGAACGACGGCTTTCACACACAATTATCTCTCAGAACTGATCATGTTGGGAGACTTTCGTTCATCTAGCACAAAGGGAAAGTTTTGCAGAAGAAACTTTTCTGTGTTTTCTCAGCCTCTTTCTAAGTGCCGGTTTTAAGTTCCTGCTGTTTTCACTTTAAAACAGAGTTGGAGCTAGTACCTCCCCATATATATGTATGGAGTGTAGTTTACAACTGAAAGGAACTTTGTGTTCCCAACAAGCTAGGTGAAGGACAGCTTTCACACACACTTATGTCTCAGAAATGAGCATGTGTAGAGAAGTTCTTTCATCTAGCAAAAAGGGAACTGATTGCAGGAGAAACTTTTACTCTAGTTTCTAAGTATGTTTCCTAGTGCTGGTTTGAAATTCCTGCATTTTTCACTGTAAACCCGAGTTGGAGTTTGTACTTCCCCATATATATGTATGGAGTGTAGTTTGCAACTGAAAAGGAACTTTGTGTTCCCAACAATTTAGGTGAAGGACGGCTTTCACACACACACATCTGTCAGAACTGAGCATGTGGAGAGACGTTCATTCATCTAGCACAAATGGAACGGTTTGCAGGAGAAACTTTACTCTGGTTTCTCAGTCTGTTTCCAAGTGCCGGTTTGAATTTCTTGCAGTTTTCACTGCAAAACCGAGTTGGAGCTAGTACCTCCCTATATATATGTAAGGATTGTAGATTGCAACTGAAAAGGAATTTTGTGTTCCCAACCAACTATATGAAGGACGGCTTTCACACACACATATCTCTCAGAACAGAGCATGTGGAGAGACGTTCGTTCATCTAGCAAATAGGGAAATGGTTGCAGGAGAAACTTTTACACTGGTTTCTCAGTTTGTTTCCTAGTGCCTCTTAGAAGTTCCTGCAGTTTTCACTTTAAAACCGAATTGGAGCTAGTACTACCAGATATATATTTATGGAGTGTAGATTGCAAATAAAAAGGAACTTTGTGTTCCCAACAATCAAGGTGAAAGACGGCTTTAACACACAATTATCTCTCAGAACTGAACAGGTGGTGAGACGTTCGTTCATCTAGCAGAAATGGAACGGGTTGCAGGAGAAACTATTACTCAGTTTTCTCAGTTTGTTTCCTACTGCCGTGTTGAAGGTACTGCAGTTTTCACTGGAAAACTGCGTTGGTGCTAGTACCTCCCCATATATATGTATGGAGTGTAGTTTGCAACTGAAAAGGAACTTTGTGTTCCCACCAATCTAGGTGAAGGACGGCTTTCACACACACTTATCTCTCAGAACTGAGCATGTGGAGAGACGTCCGTTCATCTAGCACAAAAGGAACGGGTTGCAGGAGAAACTTTTACTCTGGTTTCTTAGTCTTTTTCCTAGTGCCGATTTCATGTTCCTGCAGTTTTCACTGTAAAACAGAGTTGGAGCTAGTACCTCCCCATATATATGCATGGAGTGCAGATTGCAACTGAAAAGGAACTTTGTGTTCCCAACAAGCTAGGTGAAAGGCGGCTTTCACACACACTTATCTCTCAGAACTGAGCATGTGGAGAGACGTTCGTTCATCTAGCACAAATGGAATGGGTTGCAGGAGAAACTTTTTCTCTGGTTTCTAAGTCTGTTTCCTAGGGCCGGTTTGAAGTTCCTGCAATTTTCACTGTAAAACAGATTTGGAGCTAGTACCTCCCCATATATATGTAAGGAGTGTATTTTGCAACTGAAAAGGAACATTGTTTTCCCAACAAGCTAGGTGAAAGACAGCTTTCACACACACTTATATCTCAGAACTGAGCATTTGGAGAGACATTCGTTCATCTAGCAAAAAGTGAACGGGTTGCAGGAGAAACTTTTACACTGGTTTCTCAATCTGTTTCCTAGTTCCGGTTTGAAGTTCTTGCAGTTTTAACAGTAAAACCGACTTGGAGCTAGTATATCCCAATATATATGTATGGAGTGTAGTTTGCAACTGAAAAAGAACTTTGCGTTCCCAACAAGCTAGGTGAAAGGCGGCTTTCACACACACTTATCTCTCAGAACTGAGCATGTGGAGAGACGTTCGTTCATCTAGCACAAAGGAAACGGGTTGCAGGAGAAACTTTTTCTCTGGTTTCTCAGTCTGTTTCCTAGTGCCGGTTGGAAGTTCCTGCAGTTTTCACTGTAAAACCGATTGGAGATTTTACCACCCCATATAAATTTATGGAGTGTAGTTTGCAACTGGAAAGGAACTATGTGTTCCCAACAAGCTAGGTGAAGGACGGCTATCACATACAATTATCTCTCAGAACAGAGCATGCGGAGAGACGTTCTTTCATTTAGCACAAAGGGAACGGTTTGCAAGAGAATCTTTTACTGTGGTTTCTCAGTCTGTTTCCTAGTTCCGGAATGAATTTCCTGGAGTTTTCACTGTAAAACCGATTGGAGCTTGTACCACCCCATATATATTTATGGAGTGTAGTTTGCAACTGGAAAGGAACTATGTGTTCCCAACAAGCTAGTTGAAGGACGGCTTTCACACACAATTATCTCTCAGAAATGAGCATGTGGAGAGACATTCGTTCATCTAACACAAATGGAAGAGTTTGCAGGAAAAATTTTTGTCTGATTTCTCAGTCTGTTTCCTAATGCCTGTAAGAAGTTCCAGCAGTTTTCACTGTAAAACCGATTTGGAACTAGTACATCCCCATATATATGTAAGGAGTGTAGTTTGCAACTGAAAAGGAACTTTGTGTTCCCAACAAGCTAGGTGAAGCCCGGCTTTCACACACACTTATCTCTCAGAACTGAGCATGTGGAGAGACGTTCGTTCATCTAGCACAAAGGGAACGGTTAACAGGAGAAATTTTTCTCTGGTTTCTCAGTCTGTTTCCTAGTTCCGGTTTGAAGTTCTTGCAGTTTTCAATGTAAAACCGAGTTGGAGCTAGTACATACCAATATATATGTATGGAGTGTAGTATGCCACTGACAGGAACTTTGTATTCCCAACAAGCTAGGTGAAGGCGGCTTTCACACACACTTATCTCTCAGAACTGAGCATGTGGAGAGACGTTCGTTCATCTAGAACAAATGGAACGGTTTGCAGGAGAAACTTTTACTCTGGTTTCTCAGTCTGTTTCCTAGTGCCGGTTTGAATTTCCTGCAGTTTTCACTGTAAAACGGATTTGGAACTAGTACCTCCCCATATATATGTAAGGATTGTTGTTTGTAACTGAAAAGGAACTTTGTGTTCCCAACAATCTAGGTGAAGGACGGCTTTCACACACACTTATCTCTCAGAACTGAGCATGTGGAGAGACGTTCGTTCATCTAGCACAAAGGGAACGGGTGCAGGAGAAATTTTTCTCTGGTTTCTCAGTCTGTTTCCTAGTGCCGATTTGAAGTTCCTGCAATTTTCACTGTAAAACAGTGTTGGAGCTAGTACCTACCCATATATATGCATGGAGTGCTGTTTGCAACTGAAAAGGAACTATGTTTTCCAAACAATCTAAGTGAATGACGGCATTCACACACACTTATCTCTCAGAACTGAGCATGTGGAGAGATGTTCGTTCATCTAGCACAAAGGGAACGGGTAGCAGGAGAATCTTTTACTCTGGTTTCTCAGTCTGTTTCCAAGTGCCGGTTTGAAGTTCCTGCAGTTTTCACTTCAAAACCGAGTTGGAGGTAGTACCTCCCCATATATATGTATGGAGTGTAGTTTGCAACTGAAAAGGAACTTTGTGTTCCCAACAATTTAGGTGAAGGACGGCTTTCACACACACACATCTGTCAGAACTGAGCATGTGGAGAGACGTTCATTCATCTAGCACAAAGGGAACGGGTTGCAGGAGAAACTTTACTCTGGTTTCTCAGTCTGTTTCCAAGTGCCGGTTTGAATTTCTTGCAGTTTTCACTGCAAAACCGAGTTGGAGGTAGTACCTCCCCATATATATGTATGGAGTGTAGTTTGCAACTGAAAAGGAATTTTGTGTTCCCAACAAACTATATGAAGGACGGCTTTCACACACACATATCTCTCAGAACAGAGCATGTGGAGAGACGTTCGTTCATCTAGCAAAAATGAAATGGTTGCAGGAGAAACTTTTACACTGGTTTCTCAGTTTGTTTCCTAGTGCCTCTTAGAAGTTCCTGCAGTTTTCACTTTAAAACCGAATTGGAGCTAGTACTACCAGATATATATTTATGGAGTGTAGATTGCAAATAAAAAGGAACTTTGTGTTCCCAACAATCAAGGTGAAAGACGGCTTTAACACACAATTATCTCTCAGAACTGAACAGGTGGTGAGACGTTCGTTCATCTAGCAGAAATGGAACGGGTTGCAGGAGAAACTATTACTCAGTTTTCTCAGTTTGTTTCCTACTGCCGTGTTGAAGGTACTGCAGTTTTCACTGTAAAACTGAGTTGGTGCTAGTACCTCCCCATATATATGTATGGAGTGTAGTTTGCAGCTGAAAAGGAACTTTGTGTTCCCACCAATCTAGGTGAAGGACGGCTTTCACACACACTTATCTCTCAGAACTGAGCATGTGGAGAGACGTCCGTTCATCTAGCACAAAAGGAACGGGTTGCAGGAGAAACTTTTACTCTGGTTTCTTAGTCTGTTTCCTAGTGCCGATTTCATGTTCCTGCAGTTTTCACTGTAAAACAGAGTTGGAGCTAGTACCTCCCCATATATATGCATGGAGTGCAGATTGCAACTGAAAAGGGACTGAGTGTCCCCAACAATCTAAGTGAAGGCGGCTTTCACACACACTTTTATCTCAGAAATGAGCTTGTGGAGAGACGTTCGTTCATCTAGCACAAAGGGAACAGGTTGCAGGAGAAACATTTAATCAGGTATCTCAGTCTGTTTCCTAGAGCCGAATTGAAGTTACTGCAGTTTTCACTGTAAAACCGATTTGGAGCTAGTACAACCCCATATATATGTATGGAGTGTAGTTTGCAACTGAAAAGGAACTTTGTGTTCCCAACTATCTAAGTGTAGGACGGCATTCACCCACACATATCTCTCAGAAATGAGCGTGTGGAGAGACGTTCGTTCATCTAGCACAAAGGGAACTGGTTGCAGGAGAAACTTTTTCTCTGGTTTATCAGTGTGTTTCCTAGTGCCGATTTGAAGTTCCTGCAATTTTCACTGTAAAACAGATTTGGAGCTTGTACCTCCCCTATGTATGCATGGAGTGCGGTTTGCAACTGAAAAGGAACTATGTTTTCCATACAATCTAAGTGAATGACGGCATTCACACACACTTATCTCTCAGAACTGAGCATGTGGAGAGACGTTCGTTCATCTAGCACAAAGGGAACGGTTTGCAGGAGAAACTTTTACTCTGGTTTCTCAGTCTGTTTCCTAGTGCCGACTTGAAGTTCCTGCAGTTTTCACTGTAAAACCTATTTGGAGCTAGTACCACCCCATATATATGCATGGAGTGCAATTTCAACTGAATAGGAAATTTGTGTTCCCAACAATCTAAGTGAAGGACGGCTTTCACACACACTTAACTCTCAGAACTGAGCAAGTGGAGAGACGTTCGTTCATCTAGCACAAAGGGAACGGGTAGCAGGAGAAATTTAACTCCGGTTTCTCAGTCTGTTTCCTAGTGCCGTGTTGAATTTCCTGCAGTTTCACTGCAAAACAGAGTTGGAGGTCTTACCTCCCCATATATATGTATGGATTGTAGTTTGCAACTGAAAAGATACTTTGTGTTCCCAACAATCTAGGTGAAGGATGGCTTTGACACATACTTATCTCTCAGAACTGAGCATGTGGAGAGAAGTTCGTTCATCTAGCACAAAGGGAACGGTTTGCAGGAGAAACTTTTACTCTGGTTTCTCAGTCTGTTGCCTAGTGCCGGTTTGAATTTCTTCCAGTTTTCACTGCAAAACCGAGTTGGAGATAGTACATCCCTATATATATATAAGGATTGTAGATTGCAACTGAAAAGGAATTTTGTGTGCCCAACAACCTATGGGAAGGACGGCATTCACACACACATATCTCTCAGAACAGAGCATGTGGAGAGACGTTCGTTCATCTAGCAAAAAGTGAAAGGGTTGCAGGAGAAACTTTTACACTGGTTTCTCAGTTTGTTTCCTAGTGCCTCTTAGAAGTTCCTGCAGTTTTCACTTTAAAACCGAATTGGAGCTTGTACTACCAGATATATATTAATGGAGTGTAGATTTCAAATAAAAAGGAACTTTGTGTTCCCAACAAGCTAGTTGAACGACGGCTTTCACACACACTTATCTCTCAGAACTGATCATGTTGGGAGACTTTCGTTCATCTAGCACAAAGGGAAAGTTTTGCAGAAGAAACTTTTCTGTGTTTTCTCAGCCTCTTTCTAAGTGCCGGTTTTAAGTTCCTGCAGTTTTCACTTTAAAACAGAGTTGGAGCTAGTACCTCCCCATATATATGTATGGAGTGTAGTTTACAACTGAAAGGAACTTTGTGTTCCCAACAAGCTAGGTGAAGGACAGCTTTCACACACACTTATATCTCAGAAATGAGCATGTGTAGAGAAGTTCTTTCATCTAGCAAAAAGGGAACTGATTGCAGGAGAAACTTTTACTCTAGTTTCTAAGTATGTTTCCTAGTGCTGGTTTGAAATTCCTGCATTTTTCACTGTAAACCCGGGTTGGAGTTTGTACTTCCCCATATATATGTATGGAGTGTAGTTTGCAACTGAAAAGGAACTTTGTGTTCCCAACAATCAACATGAAGGACGGCTTTAACACACAATTATCTCTCAGAACTGAACAGGTGGAGAGACGTTCGTTCATCTAGCAGAAATGGAACGGGTTGCAGGGGAAACTATTACTCTGTTTTCTCAGTTTGTTTCCTACTGCCGGGATGAAGGTACTGCAGTTTTCACTGTAAAACTGTGTTGGAGCTAGTACCTTCCCATATATATGTATGGAGTGTAGTTTGCAACTGAAAAGGAACTTTGTGTTCCCACCAATCTAGGTGAAGGACGGCTTTCACACACACTTAACTCTAAGAACTGAGCATGTGGAGAGACTTCCGTTCATCTAGCACAAAAGGAACGGGTTGCAGGGGAAACTTTTACTCTGGTTTCTCAGTTTGTCTCCTAGTGCCGATTTGAAGTTCCTGCAGTTTTCACTGTAAAACAGAGTTGGAGCTAGTACCTCCCCATATATATGCATGGATTGCTGTTGGCAACTGAAAAAGAACTTTGTGTTCCGAACAATCTAAGTGAAGTACGGTTTTCACACACAATTATCTCTCAGAAATGAGCATGTCGAGAGACATTCGTTCATCTATCACAAATGGCACGGGTTGAAGGAGAAATTTTTACTCTGGTTTCTCAATCTGTTTCTTAGTGCCGGTTTGAAGTTCTTGCAGTTTTAACAGTAAAACCGATTTGGAGCTTGTATATCCCAATATATATGTATGGATTGTAGTATGCAACTGAAAGGAACTTTGTATTCCCAACAAGTTATGTGAAGTACGGCTTTCACACACACGTATCTCTCAGAATTGAGCATGTGGAGAGACGTTCATTCATCTAACTCAAATGGAACGTGTTGCAGTAGAAATTTTTTTCTGGTTTATCAGTCTGTTTCCTAATTCCTTTTAGTAGTTCCAACATTTTTCACTGTAAAACCGATTTGGAACTAGTACATCCCCATATATATGTATGGAGTGTAGTTTGCAACTGAAAAGGAACTTTGTGTTCCCAACAAGCTAGGTGAAGCCCGGCTTCACACACACTTTTCTCTCAGAACTGAGCATGTGGAGGGTGGTTCGTTCATCTAGCCAAAAGAAATGGGTTGCATTAGAAACTTTAGCTCTGGTTTCTCAGTGTGTTTCCTAGTGCCGGCTTGAAGTTCCTGCAGAATTCACTGTAAAACAGATTTGGAGCTAGTACCACCCCATATATATGTATGGAGTGTAGTTTGCAACTGGAAAGGATCTTTGTGTTCCCAACAAGCTAGTTGAAGGACGGCTTTCACACACACTTATCTCTCAGATCTGAGCATGTGGAGAGTCTTTCGTTCATCTAGCACAAATGGAACGGGTTGCAGTGCAAATTTTTACTCTGGTTTCTCTTTCTGTTTCCTAGTGCCGGTTTGAAGTTCTTACAGTTTTCACTGTAATACAGAGTTGGAGCTAGTACATCCCAATATATATGTATGGAGTGTAGTTTTCAACTGAAAAGGAACTTTGTGTTCCCAACAAGCTAGGTGAAGTCCGGCTTCACACACACTTTTCTCTCAGAACTGAGCTTGTGGAGAGAGGTTCGTTCATCTAGCCAAAGGGAACGGGTTGCAGGAGAAACATTAGCTTTGGTTTCTCAGTGTGTTTCCTAGTGCCGGGTTGAAGTTCCTGCAGAATTCACTGTAAAAAAGATTTGGAGCTAGTACCACCCCATATATATGTATGGAGTGTAGTTTGCTACTGGAAAGAACTTTGTGTTCCCAACAAGCTAGTTGAAGGACGGCTTTCACACACACTTATCTCTCAGAAATCAGCATGTGGAGAGTATTTCGTTCATCTAGCACAAATGGAACAGTTTGAAGGAGAAATTTTTACTCTGGTTTCTCAGTCTGTTTCCTAGTGCCGGTTTGAAGTTCTTGCAGTTTTCACTGTAATACCGAGTTGGAGGTAGTACATCCCAATATATATGTATGGAGTGTAGTATGCAACTGAAAGGAACTTTGTATTCCCAACAAGCTACGTGAAGCACGGCTTTCACACACAATTGTCTCACAGACATGAGCATGTGGAGAGACGTTCGTTCATCTAGCACAATGGGAACGGGTTGCTTGAGAAACATTTTCTCTGGTTTCTCAGTCTGTTTCCTAGTGCCGTTTTGCAGTTCTTGCATTTTTCACTGTAAAACGGATTTGGAACTAGTACCTCCCCATATATATGTAAGTAGTGTAGTTTGTAACTGAAAAGGAACTTTGTGTTCCCAACAAGGTATGTGAAAGTCGGCTTTCACACACACTTATCTCTCAGAACTGAGCATGTGGAGAGACTTTCTTTCATCTAGCACCAAGGGAACGGGTTGCAGGGGAAACTATTACTCTGGTTTCTCAGTCTGCTTCCTAGTGCCGGTTTGAAGTTCTTGCAGTTTTCACAGTAAAACCGAGTTGGAGCTAGTACACCCCAATATATATGTATGGAATGTAGTATGCGACTGAAAGGAACTTTGTATTCCCAACAAGCTAGGTGTAGGCGGCTTTCACACACACTTATCTCTCAGAACTGAGCATGTGGAGAGACGTTCGTTCATCTAGCACAAAGGGAACGGGTTGCAGGAGAAACTTTTTCTCTGGTTTCTCAGTCTGTTTCCTAGTGCCGGTAGGAAGTTCCTGCAGTTTTCAGTGTAAAACAGAGTTGGAGCTTGTACCTCCCCATATATATGTATGGATTGTAGTTTGCAATTTGAATGGAACTTTGTGTTCCCTTCAAGCTTGGTTAAGTGCGGCTTTCTCACACATTTATCCCTCAGAACAGAGCATGTGGAGAGACGTTCTTTCATTTAGCACAAAGGGAACGGGATGCAAGAGAATCTTTTACTGTGGTTTCTCAGTCTGTTTCCTAGTTCCGGAATGAATTTGCTGGAGTTTTCACTGTAAAACCGATTGGAGCTTCTACCACCCCATATATATTTATGGAGTGTAGTTTGCAACTGGAAAGGAACTATGTGTTCCCAACAAGCTAGTTGAAGGACGGCTTTCACACACACTTATCTCTCAGAAATGATCATGTGGAGAGACATTCGTTCATCTAACACAAATGAACGGGTTGCAGGAGAAATTTTTGTCTGATTTCTCATTCTGTTTCCTAATGACTGTTAGAAGTTCCAGCAGTTTTCACTGTAAAACCGATTTTTAACTAGTACTTCCCCATATATTTGTATGGAGTGTAGTATGCCACTGAAACGAACTTTGTATTCCCAACAAGCTAGGTGAAGGACGGCTTTCACACACAATTATCTCTCAGAACTGAGCATGTGGAGAGACGTTCGTTTATCTAGTGCAAATGGAAAGGTTTGTAGGAGAAACTTTTACTCTGGTTTCTCAGTCTGTTTCCTAGTGCCGGTTTGAACTTTCTGCAGTTTTCACTGTAAAACAGAGTTGGAGCTAGTACCTCCCCATATATATGTAAGGAGTGTAGTTTGCAACTGAAAAGGAACTTTGTGTTCCCAACAAGCTAGGTGAAAGACGGCTTTGACACACAATTATCTCTCAGAACTGAGCATGTGGAGAGACGTTCGTTCATCTAGCACAAAGGGAAAGGGTTGCAAGAGAAACTTTTACTCTGCTTTCTCAGTCTGTTTCCTAGTGCTGGTTTGAAATTCCTGCAGTTTTCACTGTAAAACCGAGTTGAAGCTAGTACATCCCTATATATATGTAAGGAGTGTTGTATGCAACTTAAAGGAACTTCGTATTCCCAACAAGCTAGGTGAAGGACGGCTTTCAAACACACTATTCTCTCAGAAATGAGCATGTGTAGTGACTTTCGTTCATCTAGCACAAATGGCACGGGTTGCAGGAGAAACTTTTACTCTGGTTACTAAGTCTTTTTCCTAGTGCAGGATTGAAGATCCTACCGTTTTCACTGTAAAACCGAGGTGGAGAAAGTACTTCGCCATATATTTGTATGGAGTGTAGTTTGCAACTGAAAAGGAACTTTGTGTTCCCAACAAGCTAGGTGAAAGGCGGCTTTCACACACACTTATCTCTCAGAACTGAGCATGTGGAGAGACGTTCGTTCATCTAGCACAAATGGAATGGGTTGCAGGAGAAACTTTTTCTCTGGTTTCTAAGTCTGTTTCCTAGGGCCGGTTTGAAGTTCCTGCAATTTTCACTGTAAAACAGATTTGGAGCTAGTACTTCCCCATATATATTTAAGGAGTGTATTTTGCAACTGAAAAGGAACATTGTTTTCCCAACAAGCTATGTGAAAGACAGCTTTCACACACACTTATATCTCAGAACTGAGCATTTGGAGAGACTTTCGTTCATCTAGCACAAAGGGAACGGGTTGCAGGAGAAACTTTTACACTGGTTTCTCAATCTGTTTCCTAGTTCCGGTTTGAAGTTCTTGCAGTTTTAACAGTAAAACCGACTTGGAGCTAGTATATCCCAATATATATGTATGGAGATAGTATGCCACTGAAAATAACTTTGTATTCCCAACAAGCTAGGTTAAAGACGGCTTTCACTCACAATTATCTCTCAGAAATGAGCATGTGGAGAGACGTTCGTTCATTTAGCACAAAGGGAACGGGTTGCAGGAGAAACTATTTCTCTGGTTTCTCAGTCTGTTTCCTAGTGCCGGTTGGAAGTTCCTGCAGTTTTCACTGTAAAACCGATTGGAGCTTGTACCACCCCATATATATTTATGGAGTGTAGTTTGCAACTGGAAAGGAACTATGTGTTCCCAACAAGCTAGTTGAAGGACGGCTTTCACACACTCTTATCTCTCAGAACTGAGCATGTGGAGAGACGTTCGTTCATCTAGCACAAAGGGAACGGTTTGCAGGAGAAATTTTTCTCTGGTTTCTCAGTCTGTTTCCTAGTTCCGGTTTGAAGTTCCTGCAGTTTTCACTGTAAAACCGAGTTGGAGCTAGTACATACCAATATATATGTATGTAGTGTAGTATGCCACTGAAAGGAACTTTGTATTTCCAACAAGCTAGGTGAAGGACGGCTTTCACACACAATTATCTCTCAGAACTGAGCATGTGGAGAGACGTTCTTTTATCTAGTACAAAGGGAAAGGTTTGCAGGGGAAACTTTTACTCTGGTTTCTCAGTCTGTTTCCTATTGCCGGTTTGAACTTTCTGCAGTTTTCACTGTAAAACAGAGTTGGAGCTAGTACCTCCCCATATATATGTAAGGAGTGTAGTTTGCAACTGAAAAGGAACTTTGTGTTCCCAACAAGCTAGGTGAAAGACGGCTTTCACACACAATTATCTCTCAGAACTGAGCATGTGGAGAGACGTTCATTCATCTAGCACAAAGGGAACGGGTTGCAGGAGAAACTTTTACTCTGCTTTCTCAGTCTGTTTCCTAGTGCTGGTTTGAAATTCCTGCATTTTTCACTGTAAAACGGATTTGCAGCTAGTACCTCCCCATATATATGTAATTAATGTAGTTTGCAACTGAAAAGGAACTTTGTGTTCTCAACAAGCATTGTGAAAGGCTGATTTCACACACACTTAACTCTCGGAAATGAGCAGGTGGAGAGACGTTCGTTCATACAGCACAAAGGGAATGGGTTGGAGGAGAAACTTTTACTCTGGTTTCTCAGTCTGTTTCCTAGTGCCGGTTTGAAGTTCTTGCAGTTTTCACTGGAAAACCGAGTTGAAGCTAGTACATCCCAATATATATGTAAGGAGTGTTGTATGCAACTTAAAGGAACTTTGTATTCCCAACAAGCTAGGTGAAGGACGGCTTTCAAACACACTATTCTCTCAGAAATTAGCATGTGTAGAGACTTTCGTTCATCTAGCACAAATGGCACGGGTTGCAGGAGAAACTTTTACTCTGGTTACTTAGACTGTTTCCTAGTGCAGGATTGAAGATCCTACCGTTTTCACTGTAAAACCGAGGTGGAGAAAGTACTTCCCCATATATTTGTATGGGGTGTAGTTTGCAACTGAAAAGGAACTTTGTGTTCCCAACAAGCTAGGTGAAAGGCGGCTTTCACACACACTTATCTCTCAGAACTGAGCATGTGGAGAGACGTTCGTTCATCTAGCACAAATGGAATGGGTTGCAGAAGAAAATTTTCTCTGGTTTCTAAGTCTGTTTCCTAGGGCCGGTTTGAAGTTCCTGCAGTTTTAACTGTAAAACAGATTTGGAGCTAGTACCTACCCATATATATGTAAGGAGTGTATTTTGCAACTGAAAAGGAACATTGTTTTCCCAACAAGCTAGGTGAAAGACAGCTTTCACACACACTTATATCTCACAACTGAGCATTTGGAGAGACTTTCGTTCATCTAGCACAAAAGGAAAGGGTTGCAGGAGAAACTTTTACTCTGGTTTCTCAATCTGTTTCCTAGTTCCGGTTTGAAGTTCTTGCAGTTTTAACAGTAAAACTGATTTGGAGCTAGTATATCCCAATATATATGTATGGATTGTAGTATGCCACTGAAAGGAACTTTGTATTCCCAACAAGCTAGGTGAAGTACGGCTTTCACACACAATTATTTCTCAGAAATGAGCATGTGGAGAGACGTTCGTTCATCTAGCACAAAGGGAACGGGTTGCAGGAGAAACTTTTTCTCTGGTTTCTCAGTCTGTTTCCTAGTGCCGGTTGGAAGTTCCTGCAGTTTTCACTGTAAATCCGATTGGAGCTTGTACCACCCCATATATATTTATGGAGTGTAGTTTGCAACTGGAAAGGAACTATGTGTTCCCAACAAGCTAGGTGAAGGACGGCTTTCACACACAATTATCTCTCAGAACAGAGCATGTGGAGAGACGTTCTTTCATTTAGCACAAAGGGAACGGGTTCCAAGAGAATCTTTTACTGTTGTTTCTCAGTCTGTTTCCTACTTCCGGAATGAATTTCCTGGAGTTTTCACTGTAAAACCGATTGGAGCTTGTACCACCCCATATATATTTATGGAGTGTAGTTTGCAACTGGAAAGGAACTATGTGTTCCCAACAAGCTAGTTGAAGGACGGCTTTCACACACAATTATCTCTCAGAAATGAGCATGTGGAGAGACATTCGTTCATCTAACACAAATGGAACAGGTTGCAGGAGAAATTTTTTTCTGATTTCTCAGTCTGTTTCCTAATGCCTGTAAGTAATTTCAGCGGTTTTCACTCTAAAACCGATTTGGAACTAGTACATCCCCATATATATGTAAGGAGTGTAGTTTGCAACTGAAAAGGAACTTTGTGTTCCCAACAAGCTAGGTGAAGCCCGGCTTTCACACACACTTATCTCTCAGAACTGAGCATGTGGAGAGACGTTCGTTCATCTAGCACAAACCGAACGGGTTTCAGGAGAAAATTTTACTCTGGTTTCTCAGTCTGTTTCCTAGTGCCGGTTTGAAGTTCTTGCAGTTTTGACTGTAAAACCGAGTTGGAGGTAGTACATCCCAATATATATGTAAGGAGTGTTGTATGCAACTTAAAGGAACTTTGTGTTCCCAACAAGCTAGGTGAAGGACGGCTTTCAAACACAATATTCTCTCAGAAATGAGCTTGTGTAGAGACTATCGTTCATCTAGCACAAATGGCACGGGTTGCAGGAGAAACTTTTACTCTGGTTACTAAGTCTGTTTCCTAGTGCTGGATTGAAGATCCTACCGTTTTCACTGTAAAACCGAGGTGGAGAAAGTACTTCCCCATATATTTGTTTGGAGTGTAGTTTGCAACTGAAAAGGAACTTTGTGTTCCCAACAAGCTAGGTGAAATGCGGCTTTCACACACACATATCTCTCAGAACTGAGCATTTGGAGGGACGTTCGTTCATCTAGCACAAATGGAATGGGTTGCTGGAGAAACTTTTTCTCTGGTTTCTAAGTCTGTTTCCTAGGGCCGGTTTGAAGTTCCTGCAGTTTTCACTGTAAAACAGATTTGGAGCTAGTACCTCCCCATAAATATGTAAGGAGTGTATTTTGCAACTGAAAAGGAACATTGTTTTCCCCACAAGCTAGGTGAAAGACAGCTTTCACACACACTTATATTTCAGAACTGAGCATTTGGAGAGACTTTCGTTCATCTAGCACAAAGGGAACGGGTTGCAGGAGAAACTTTTACTCTGGTTTCTCAATCTGTTTCCTAGTGCCGTTTTGAAGTTCTTGCAGTTTTAACATTAAAACCGATTTGGAGCTAGTATATCCCAATATATATGTATGGAGTGTAGTATGCAACTGAAAGGAACTTTGTATTCCCAACAAGCTAGGTGAAGGACGGCTTTCACACACAATTATCTCTCAGAAATGAGCATGTGGAGAGACGTTCGTTCATCTAGCACAAAGGGAACGGGTTGCAGGAGAAATTTTTACTCTGGTTTCTCAATCTGTTTCCTAGTGCCGGTTTGAAGTTCTTGCAGTTATAACAGTAAAACCGATTTGGAGCTAGTATATCCCAATATATATGTATGGAGTGTAGTATGCAACTGAAAGGAACTTTGTATTCCCAACAAGGTAGGTGAAGAACGGCTTTCACACACAATTATCTCTCAGAACAGAGCATGTGGAGAGACGTTCTTTCATTTAGCACAAAGGGAACGGGTTGCAAGGGAATCTTTTACTGTGGTTTCTCAGTCTGTTTCCTTGTTCCGGAATGAATTTCCTCGAGTTTTCACTGTAAAACCGATTGGAGCTTGTACCACCCCATATATATTTATGGAGTGTAGTTTGCAACTGAAAAGGAACTATGTGTTCCCAACAAGCTAGTTGAAGGACGGCTTTCACACACACTTATCTCTCAGAACTGAGCATGTGGAGAGACGTTCGTTCATCTAGCACAAAGGGAACGGTTTGCAGGAGAAATTTTTCTCTGGTTTCTCAGTCTGTTTCCTAGTTCTGGTTTGAAGTTCTTGCAGTTTTCACTGTAAAACCGATTTGGAGCTAGTACATACCAATATATATGTCTGGAGTGTAGTATGCCACTGAAAGGAACTTTGTATTCCCAACAAGCTAGGTGAAAGACGGCTTTCACACACAATTATCTCTCAGAACTGAGCATGTGGAGAGACGTTTGTTCATCTAGCACAAAGAGAACGGGATGCAGGAGAAACTTTTACTCTGGTTTCTCAGTCTGTTTCTTAGTGCCGGTTTGAAGTTCCTGCAGTTTTCACTGTAAAACGGATTTGCAAATAGTACCTCCCCATATATATGTAAGGAGTGTAGTTTGCAACTGAAAAGGAACTTTGTGTCCCAACAAGCAAGGTGAAAGACGGATTTCACACACACTTATCTCTTAGAACTGAGCAGGTGGAGAGACGTTCGTTCATCTAGCACAAAGGGAACGGGTTGCAGGAGAAAATTTTACTCTGGTTTCTCAGTCTGTTTCCTAGTGCCGGTTTGAATTTCTTGCAGTTTTCACTATAAAACAGTATTGGAGCTTGTAAATCCCAATATATATATATGGAGTGTAGTATGCAACTTAAAGGAACTTTGTATTCCCAACAAGCTAGGTTAACGACGGCTTTCAAACACACTATTCTCTCAGAAATGAGCATGTGGAGATACTTTCGTTCATCTAGCACAAATGGCACGGGTTGCAGGAGAAACTTTTACTCTGGTTTCTCAGTCTGTTTCCTTGTGCCGGATTGAAGTTCCTGCAGTTTTCACTGTAAAACCGAGTTGGAGAAACTACTTCCCCATATATTTGTATGGAGTGTAGTTTGCATCTGAAAAGGAACTTTGTATTCCCAACAAGCTAGGTGAAGGACGGCATTCACACACACTTATCTCTCAGAAATGAGCATTTGGAGAGACATTCGTTCATCTAACAGAAAAGGAACGAGTTGCAGGAGAAAATTTTACTCTGGTTTCTCAGTCTGTCTGCTTGTGCCGTTGTGAAGTTTCTGCAGTTTTCACTGTAAAACAGATTTGGAGCTAGTACTTCCACATATATAAGTATGGATTGTAGATTGCAAGTTGAATGGAACTTTGTGTTCCCTACAAGCTTGGTGAAGTGCGGCTTTCTCACACATTTATCTCTCAGAACAGAGCATGTGGAGAGACGTTCTTTCATTTAGCACAAAGGGAACGGGTTGCAAGAGAATATTTTACTGTGGTTTCTCAGTCTGTTTCCTAGTTCCGGTATGAATTTCCTGGAGTTTTCACTGTAAAACCGATTGGAGCTTGTACCACACCTTATATATGTATGGATTGTAGTTTGCAACTGGAAAGGAACTATGTGTTCCCAACAAGCTAGTTGAATGACGGCTTTCACACACACTTATCTCTCAGAAATGAGCATGTCGAGAGACATTCGTTCATCTAACACAAATGGAACGGGTTGCAGGAGAAATTATTGTCTGATTTCTCAGTCTGTTTCCTAATGCCTGTTAGAAGTTCCAGCAGTTTTCACTGTAAAACCGAGTTGAAGCTAGTACATACCAATATATATGTATGGAGTGTAGTATGCCACTGAAAGGAACTTTGTATTCCCAACAAGCTAGGTGAAGGAAGGCTTTCACACACAATTATCTCTCAGAACTGAGCATGTGGAGAGAAGTTCGTTTATCTAGCACAAAGGGAAAGGTTTGCAGGAGAAACTTTTACTCTGGTTCCTCAGTCTGTTTCCTATTGCCGGTTTGAACTTTCTGCAGTTTTCACTGTAAAACAGATTTGGAGCTACTACCTCCCCATATATATGTAAGGAGTGTAGTTTGCAACTGAAAAGGAACTTTGTGTTCCCAACAAGCTAGGTGAAAGACGGCTTTCACACAAAATTATCGCTCAGAACTGAGCATGTGGAGAGACGTTTGTTCATCTAGCACAAAGGGAACGGGTTGCAGGAGAAACTTTTACTCTGGTTTCTCAGTCTGTTTCCTAGTTCCGGTTTGAAGTTCTTGCAGTTTTCACTGTAAAACCGAGTTGGAGCTAGTACATCCCAATATATATGTAAGGAGTGTTGTATGCAACTTAAAGGAACTTTGTATTTGCAACAAGCTAAGTGAAGGACGGCTTTCAAACACACTATTCTCTCAGAAATGAGCATGTGTTGAGACATTCGTTCATCTAGCACAAAATGCACGGGTTGCAGGAGAAACTTTTACTCTGGTTTCTAAATCAGTTTCCTAGTGCCGGTTTGAAGTTCTTGCAGTTTTAACAGTAAAACCGATTTGGTGCTAGTATATCCCAATATATATGTATGGATTCTAGTACGCAACTGAAAGGAACTTTGTATTCCCAACAAGCTATGTGAAGGACGGCTTTCACACACAAGTATCTCTCAGAATTGAGCATGTGGAGAGACGTTCGTTCATCTAACACAAATGGAACGTGTTGCAGGAGAAATTTTTTTTTGTTTTCTCAGTCTGTTTCCTAATGCCTGTTAGTAGTTCCAGCATTTTTCACTGTAAAACCGATTTGGAACTAGTACATCCCCATATATATGTATGGAGTGTAGATTGCAACTGAAAAGGAACTTTGTGTTCCCAACAAGCTAGGTGAAGGCCGGCTTCACATACAATTTTCTCTCAGAACTGAGCATGTGTAGAGAGGTTCGTTCATCAAGCAAAAGGGAACGGGTTGCAGGAGAAACTTTAGTTCTGGTTTCTCAGTGTGTTTCCTAGTGCCGGTTTGAAGTTCCTGCAGAATTCACTGTAAAACAGTTTTGGAGCTAGTACCACCCCATATATATGTATGGATTGTAGTTTGCAACTGGAAAGGAAATTTCTGTTCCCAACAAGCTAGTTGAAGAACGGCTTTCACACACACTTATCTCTCAGATCTGAGCATGTGAGGGTCTTTCGTTCATCTAGCACAAATGGAACGGGTTGCAGGGGAAATTTTTACTCTGGTTTCTCAGTCTGTTTCCTAGTGCCGGTTTGAATTTCTTGCAGATTTCACTGTAATACAGAGTTGGAGGTAGTACATCCCAATATATATGTAAGGAGTGTAGTTTGCAACTGAAAAGGAACATTGTGTTCCCAACAAGCTAGGTGAAGGCCGGCTTCACACACACTTTTCTCTCAGAATTGAGCTTGTGGAGAGAGGTTCGTTCATCTAGCCAAAGGGATCGGGTTGCAGGAGAAACTTTAGCTCTGGTTTCTCAGTGTGTTTCCTAGTGCCGGTTTGAAGTTCCTGCAGAATTCACTGTAAAACAGATTTGGAACTAGTACCACCCCATATATATGTATGGAGTGTAGTTTGCAACTGGAAAGGAACTTTGTGTTACCAACAAGCTAGTTGAAGGACGGCTTTCACACACAATTATCTCTCAGAAATGAGCATGTGGAGAGTTTTTCGTTCATCTAGCACAAATGGAACGGTTTGCAGGAGAAATTATTACTCTGGATTCTCAGTCTGTTTCCTAGTGCCGGTTTGAATTTCTTGCAGTTTTCACTGTAATACCGAGTTGGAGCTAGTACATCCCAATATATATGTATGGAGTGTAGTATGCAACTGAAAGGAAGTTTGTATTCCCAACAAGCTAGGTGAAGGACGGCTTTCACACACAATTATCTCTCAGAAATGAGCATGTGGAGAGACGTTCGTTCATCTAGCACAAAGGGAACGGGTTGCTTGAGAAACTTTTTCTCTGGTTTCTCAGTCTGTTTCCTAGTGCCATTTTGAAGTTCTTGCATTTTTCACTGTAAAACCGAGTTGGAGCTAGTACATCCCAATATATATGTATTGAGTGTAGTATGCAACTGAAAGGAACTTTGTATTCCCAACAAACAAGTTGAAGGCGTCATTCACACACATTTATCTCTCAGAACTGAGCATGTGGAGAGACGTTCGTTCATCTAGAACAAAGGGAACGGGTTGCAGGAGAAACTTTTACTCTGGTTTCTCAGACTGTTTCCTAGTGCCGGTTTGAATTTCCTGCAGTTTTCACTGTAAAACGGATTTGGAACTAGTACCTCCCCATATATATGTAAGGAGTGTAGTTTGCAACTGAAAAGGAACTTTGTGTTCCCAACAAGGTAGGTGAAATTCGGCTTTCACACATACTTATCTCTCAGAACTGAGCATGTGGAGAGACTTTCGTTCATCTAGCACAAAGGGAACCGGTTGCAGGGGAAACTTTTACTCTGGTTTCTCAGTCTACTTCCTAGTGCCGGTTTGAAGTTCTTGCAGTTTTCACAGTAAAACCGAGTTGGAGCTAGTACATCCCAATATATATGTATGGAATGTAGTATGCAACTGAAAGGAACTTTGTATTCCCAACAAGCTAGGTGAAGGACGGCTTTCACACACAATTATCTCTCAGAACTGAGCATGTGGAGAGACGTTCGTTCATCTAGCACAAAGGGAACGGGTTGCAGGAGAAACTTTTACTCTGCTTTCTCAGTCTGTTTCCTAGTTCCGGTTTGAAATTCCTGCAGTTTTCACTGTAAAACGGATTTGCAGCTAGTACCACCCCATATATATGTAAGGAGTGTAGTTTGCAACTGGAAAGGAACTATGTGTTCCCAGCAAGCTAGGTGAAGGACGGCTTTCACACACACTTATCTCTCAGAAATGAGCATGTGGAGAGACATACGTTCATCTAACACAAATGGAACAGGTTGCAGGAGAAATTTTTGTCTGATTTCTCAGTCTGTTTCCTAATGACTGTAAGAAGTTCCAGCAGTTTTCACTGTAAACCGATTTGGAACTAGTACATCCCCATATATATGTAAGGAGTGTAGTTTGCAACTGAAAAGGAACTTTGTGTTCCCAACAAGCTAGGTGAAGCCCGGCTTTCACACACACTTATCTCTCAGAACTGAGCATGTGAAGAGACGTTCGTTCATCTAGCACAAAGGGAACGGTTTGCAGGAGAAATTTTTCTCTGGTTTCTCAGTCTGTTTCCTAGTTCCGGTTTGAAGTTCTTGCAGTTTTCACTGTAAAACCGATTTGGAGCTAGTACATACCAATATATATGTATGGAGTGTAGTATGCCACTGAAAGGAACTTTGTATTCCCAACAAGCTAGGTGAAGGACGGCTTTCACACATAATTATCTTTCAGAACTGAGCATGTGGAGAGACGTTCGTTTATCTAGCTCAAAGGGAAAGGTTTGCAAGAGGAACTTTTAATCTGGTTTCTCAGTCTGTTTCCTAGTGCCGGTTTGAACTTTCTGCAGTTTTCACTGTAAAACAGAGTTGGAGCTAGTACCTCCCCATATATATGTAAGGAGTGTAGTTTGCAACTGAAAAGGAACTTTGTGTTCCCAACAAGCTAGGTGAAAGACGGCTTTCACACACACTTATCTCTCAGAACTGAGCATGTGGAGAGACTTTCGTTCATCTAGCTCAAAGGGAATGGGTTGCAGGAGAAACTTTTACTCTGGTTTCTCAGTCTGTTTCCTAGTGCCGGTTTGAAGTTCTTGCAGTTTTCACTGCAAAACCGAGTTGGAGCTTATACATCCCAATATATATGTATGGAATGTAGTATGCAACTTAAAGGAAATTTGTATTCCCAACAAGCTAGGTAAAGGACGGCTTTCAAACACACAATTCTCTCAGAAATGAGCATGTGTAGAGACTTTCGTTCATCTAGCACAAATGGCACGGATTGCAGGAGAAACTTTTACCCTGGTTACTAAGTCTGTTTCCTAGTGCAGGATTAAAGATCCTGCCGTTTTCACTGTAAAACCGGGGTGGAGAAATTACTTCCCCATATATTTGTATGGAGTGTAGTTTGCAACTGAAAAGAAACTTTGTGTTCCCAACAAGCTAGGTGAAAGGTGGCTTTCACACACACGTATCTCTGAGAACTGAGCATGTGGAGAGACGTTCGTTCATCTAGCTCAAAGGGAACGGTTTGCAGGGGAAATTTTTGTCTGGTTTCTCAGTCTGTTTCCTACTGCCTGTTGAATTTCCAGCAGTTTTCACTGTGAAACCGATGTGGATCTAGTACATCCCCATATATATATATATAAAGTGTTGTTTGCAACTGAAAAGGAACTTTGTGTTCCCAACAAGCTAGGTTAAAGACGGCTTTCAAACACACTTATCTCTCAGAACTGAGCATGTGGAGAGACGTTCATTCATCTAGCACAAATGGAACGGGTTGCAGGAGAAACTTTTACTCTGGATTCTCAGTCTGTTTCCTAGTGCCGGTTTGAAGTTCCTGCAGAATTCACTGTAAAACAGATTTGGAGCTAGTACCACCCCATATATTTGTATGGAGTGTAGTTTGCAACTGGAAAGGAACTTTGTGTTCCCAAAAAGCTAGTTGAAGAACGGCTTTCACACACACTTATCTCTCAGAACTGAGCATGTGAAGAGACGTTCGTTCATCTAGCACAAAGGGAACGGTTTGCAGGAGAAATTTTTCTCTGGTTTCTCAGTCTGTTTCCTAGTTCCGGTTTGAAGTTCTTGCAGTTTTCACTGTAAAACCGAGTTGGAGCTAGTACATACCAATATATATGTATGGAGTGTAGTATGCCACTGAAAGGAACTTTGTATTCCCAACAAGCTAGGTGAAGGACGGCTTTCACACATAATTATCTTTCAGAACTGAGCATGTGGAGAGACGTTCGTTTATCTAGCTCAAAGGGAAAGGTTTGCAAGAGGAACTTTTACTCTGGTTTCTCAGTCTGTTTCCTATTGCCGGTTTGAACTTTCTGCAGTTTTCACTGTAAAACAGAGTTGGAGCTATTACCTCCCCATATATTTGTAAGGAGTGTAGTTTGCAACTGAAAAGGAACTTTGTGTTCCCAACATGCTAGGTGAAAGACGGCTTTCACACACAATTATCTCTCAGACTCAGCATGTGGAGAGACGTTCGTTCATCTAGCACAAAGAGAACGGGATGCAGGAGAAACTTTTACTCTGGTTTCTCAGTCTGTTTCATAGTGCCGGTTTGAAGTTCCTGCAGTTTTCACTGTAAAACGGTTTTGCAACTAGTACCTCCCCATATATTTGTATGGAGTGTAGTTTGCAACTGAAAAGGAACTTTGTGTTCCCAACAAGCTAGGTGAAAGACGGCTTTAACACACACTTATCTCTCAGAACTGAGCATGTGGAGAGACTTTCGTTCATCTAGCTCAAAGGGAATGGGTTGCAGGGGAAACTTTTACTCTGGTTTCTCAGTCTGTTTCCTAGTGCCGGTTTGAAGTTCTTGCAGTTTTCACTGTAAAACCGAGTTGGAGCTTATACATCCCAATATATATGTATGGAATGTAGTATGCAACTTAAAGGAAATTTGTATTCCCAACAAGCTAGGTGAAGGACGGCTTTCAAACACACTATTCTCTCAGAAATGAGCATGTGTAGAGACTTTCGTTCATCTAGCACAAATGGCACGGATTGCAGGAGAAACTTTTACCCTGGTTACTAAGTCTGTTTCCTAGTGCAGGATTAAAGATCCTGCCGTTTTCACTGTAAAACCGGGGTGGAGAAATTACTTCCCCATATATTTGTATGGAGTGTAGTTTGCAACTGAAAAGAAACTTTGTGTTCCCAACAAGCTAGGTGAAAGGCGGCTTTCACACACACGTATCTCTGAGAACTGAGCATGTGGAGAGACGTTCGTTCATCTAGCTCAAAGGGAACGGGTTGCAGGGGAAATTTTTGTCTGGTTTCTCAGTCTGTTTCCTACTGCCTGTTGAATTTCCAGCAGTTTTCACTGTGAAACCGATGTGGATCTAGTACATCCACATATATATATATATAAAGTGTTGTTTGCAACTGAAAAGGAACTTTGTGTTCCCAACAAGCTAGGTTAAAGACGGCTTTCAAACACACTTATCTCTCAGAACTGAGCATGTGGAGAGACGTTCATTCATCTAGCACAAATGGAACGGGTTGCAGGAGAAACTTTTACTCTGGATTCTCAGTCTGTTTCCTAGTGCCGGTTTGAAGTTCCTGCAGAATTCACTGTAAAACAGATTTGGAGCTAGTACCACCCCATATATATGTATGGAGTGTAGTTTGCAACTGGAAAGGAACTTTGTGTTCCCAAAAAGCTAGTTGAAGAACGGCTTTCACACACACTTATCTCTCAGAACTGAGCATGTGAAGAGACGTTCGTTCATCTAGCACAAAGGGAACGGTTTGCAGGAGAAATTTTTCTCTGGTTTCTCAGTCTGTTTCCTAGTTCCGGTTTGAAGTTCTTGCAGTTTTCACTGTAAAACCGAGTTGGAGCTAGTACATACCAATATATATGTATGGAGTGTAGTATGCCACTGAAAGGAACTTTGTATTCCCAACAAGCTAGGTGAAGGACGGCTTTCACACATAATTATCTTTCAGAACTGAGCATGTGGAGAGACGTTCGTTTATCTAGCTCAAAGGGAAAGGTTTGCAAGAGGAACTTTTACTCTGGTTTCTCAGTCTGTTTCCTATTGCCGGTTTGAACTTTCTGCAGTTTTCACTGTAAAACAGAGTTGGAGCTAGTACCTCCCCATATATATGTAAGGAGTGTAGTTTGCAACTGAAAAGGAACTTTGTGTTCCCAACAAGCTAGGTGAAAGACGGCTTTCACACACAATTATCTCTCAGAACTGAGCATGTGGAGAGACGTTCGTTCATCTAGCACAAAGAGAACGGGATGCAGGAGAAACTTTTACTCTGGTTTCTCAGTCTGTTTCATAGTGCCGGTTTGAAGTTCCTGCAGTTTTCACTGTAAAACGGTTTTGCAACTAGTACCTCCCCATATATTTGTATGGAGTGTAGTTTGCAACTGAAAAGGAACTTTGTGTTCCCAACAAGCTAGGTGAAAGACGGCTTTAACACACACTTATCTCTCAGAACTGAGCATGTGGAGAGACTTTCGTTCATCTAGCTCAAAGGGAATGGGTTGCAGGAGAAACTTTTACTCTGGTTTCTCAGTCTGTTTCCTAGTGCCGGTTTGAAGTTCTTGCAGTTTTCACTGTAAAACCGAGTTGGAGCTTATACATCCCAATATATATGTATGGAATGTAGTATGCAACTTAAAGGAAATTTGTATTCCCAACAAGCTAGGTGAAGGACGGCTTTCAAACACACTATTCTCTCAGAAATGAGCATGTGTAGAGACTTTCGTTCATCTAGCACAAATGGCACGGATTGCAGGAGAAACTTTTACCCTGGTTACTAAGTCTGTTTCCTAGTGCAGGATTAAAGATCCTGCCGTTTTCACTGTAAAACCGGGGTGGAGAAATTACTTCCCCATATATTTGTATGGAGTGTAGTTTGCAACTGAAAAGAAACTTTGTGTTCCCAACAAGCTAGGTGAAAGGCGGCTTTCACACACACGTATCTCTGAGAACTGAGCATGTGGAGAGACGTTCGTTCATCTAGCTCAAAGGGAACGGGTTGCAGGGGAAATTTTTGTCTGGTTTCTCAGTCTGTTTCCTACTGCCTGTTGAATTTCCAGCAGTTTTCACTGTGAAACCGATGTGGATCTAGTACATCCCCATATATATATATATATAAAGTGTTGTTTGCAACTGAAAAGGAACTTTGTGTTCCCAACAAGCTAGGTTAAAGACGGCTTTCAAACACACTTATCTCTCAGAACTGAGCATGTGGAGAGACGTTCATTCATCTAGCACAAAGGGAACGGGTTGCAGGAGAAACTTTTACTCTGGATTCTCAGTCTGTTTCCTAGTGCCGGTTTGAAGTTCCTGCAGAATTCACTGTAAAACAGATTTGGAGCTAGTACCACCCCATATATATGTATGGAGTGTAGTTTGCAACTGGAAAGGAACTTTGTGTTCCCAAAAAGCTAGTTGAAGAACGGCTTTCACACACACTTATCTCTCAGAACAGAGCATGTGGAGAGTCTTTCGTTCATCTAGCACAAATGGAACGGGTTGCAGGAGAAATTTTTAATCTGGTTTCTCAGTCTGTTTCCTAGTGACGGTTTGAAGTTCTTGCAGTATTCACTGTAATACCGAGTTGGAGCTTGTACATCCCAATATATATGTATGGAGTGTAGTATGCAACTGAAAGTTACTTTGTATTCCCAACAAGCTAGGTGAAGGACGGCTTTCACACACAATTATCTCTCAGAAATGAGCATGTGGAGACACTTTCGTTCATCTAGCACAAAGGGAACGGGTTGCTTGAGAAACTTTTTCTCTGGTTTCTCAGTCTGTTTCCTAGTGCCGATTTGAAGTTCTTGGATTTTTCACTGTAAAACCGAGTTGGAGCTAGTACCTCCCAATATATATGTATGGAGTGTAGTATGCAACTGAAAGGAACTTTGTATTCCCAACAAGCTAGTTGAAGGCGGCATTCACACACACTTATCTCTCAGACCTGAGCATGTGGGGAGACGTTCGTTCATTTAGCACAAAGGGAACGGGTTGCAGGGGAAACTTTTACTCTGGTTTCTCAGTCTGTTTCCTAGTGCCGGTTTGAATTTCCTGCAGTTTTCACAGTAAAACGGATTTGGAGCTAGTACCTCCCCATATATATGTAAGGAGTGTATTTTGCAACTGAAAAGGAACATTGTTTTCCCAACAAGCTAGGTGAAAGACGGCTTTCACACACACTTATATCTCACAACTGAGCATGTGGAGAGACTTTCGTTCATCTAGCACAAAGGGAACGGTTTGCAGGGGAAACTTTTACTCTGGTTTCTCAATCTGTTTCCTAGTGCCGGTTGGAAGTTCCTGCAGTTTTCACTGTAAAACCGATTGGAGCTTGTAACACCCCATATATATTTATGGAGTGTAGTTTGCAACTGGAAAGGAACTATGTGATCCCAACAAGCTAGGTGAAGGACGGCTTTCACACACAATTATCTCTCAGAACAGAGCATGTGGAGAGACGTTCGTTTATCTAGCTCAAAGGGAACGGGTTGCAGGAGAAAATTTTACTCTGGTTTCTCAGTCTGTTTCCTAGTTCCGGAATGAATTTCCTTGAGTTTTCACTGTAAAAACGATTGGAGCTTGTACCACCCCATATATATTTATGGAGTGTAGTTTGCAACTGGAAAGGAACTATGTGTTCCCAACAAGCTAGTTGAAGGACGGCTTCACACACACTTATCTCTCAGAAATGAGCATGTGGAGAGACATTCGTTCATCTAACACAAATGGAACAGGTTGAAGGAGAAATTTTTGTCTGATTTCTCAGTCTGTTTCCTAATGACTGTAAGAAGTTCCAGCAGTTTTCACTGTAAAACTGATTTGCAACTAGTACCTCCCCATATATATGTAAGGAATGTAGTTTGCAACTGAAAAGGAACTTTGTGTTCTCAACAAGCAAGGTGAAATGCGGATTTCACACACACTTAACTCTCAGAACTGAGCAGGTTGAGAGACGTTCGTTCATCTAGCACAAAGGGAATGGGTTGCAGGAGAAACTTTTACTCTGGTTTCTCAGTCTGTTTCCTAGTGCCGCTTTGAAGTTCTTGCAGTTTTCCCTGTAAAACCGAGTTGGAGCTAGTACATCCCAATATATATGTAAGGAGTGTTGTATGCAACTTAAAGGAAATTTGTATTCCCAACAAGCTAGGTGAAGGACGGCTTTCAAACACATTATTCTCTCAGAAATGAGCATGTGTAGAGACTTTCGTTCATGTAGCACAAATGGCACGGTTTGCAGGAGAAACTTTTACCCTGGTTACTAAGTTTGTTTCCTAGTGCCGGATTGAAGATCCTGCCGTTTTCACTGTTAAACCGGGGTGGAGAAATTACTTCCCCATATATTTGTATGGAGTGTAGTTTGCACCTGAAAAGGAACTTTGTGTTCCCAACAAGCTAGGTGAAAGACGGCTTTCACACACACTTATCTCTGAGATCTGAGCATGTGGAGAGTCTTTCGTTCATCTAACACAAATGGAACGGGTTGCATGAGAAATTATTCCTGGTTTCTCAGTCTGTTTCCTAATGCCTGTTAGAAGTTCCAGCAGTTTTCACTGTAAAACCGATTTGGAGCTAGTACATCCCCATATATATGTATGGAGTGTAGTAGGCAACTGAACAGGAACTTTGTGTTCCCAACAAGCTAGGTGAAGGCCGGCTTCACACACACATTTCTCTCAGAACTGAGCATGTGGAGAGAGGTTCGTTCATGTAGCCAAATGGAACGGGTTGCAGGAGAAACTTTTTCTCTGGTTTCTCAGTCTGTTTCCTAGTGCCGGGTTGAATTTCCTGCAGTTTTCACAGTAAAACGGATTTGGAGCTAGTACCTCCCCATATATATGTAAGGAGTGTATTTTGCAACTGAAAAGGAACATTGTTTTCCCAACAAGCTAGGTGAAAGACGGCTTTCACACACACTTATATCTCACAACTGAGGATGTGGAGAGGCTTTCGTTCATCTAGCACAAAGGGAACGGGTTGCAGGGGAAACTTTTAGTCTGGTTTCTCAATCTGTTTCCTAGTGCCGGTTGGAAATTCCTGCAGTTTTCACTGTAAAACCGATTGGAGCTTGTACCACCCCATATATATTTATGGAGTGTATTTTGCAACTGGAAAGGAACTATGTGTTCCCAACAAGCTAGTTGAAGGACGGCTTTCACACACACTTATCTCTCAGAAATGAGCATGTGGAGTGACATTCGTTCATCTAACACAAATGGAACAGGTTGCAGGAGAAATTTTTGTCTGATTTCTCAGTCTTTTTCCTAATGACTGTAAAAAGTTCCAGCAGTTTTCACTGTAAAACTGATTTGCAAATAGTACCTCCCCATATATATGTAAGGAGTGTAGTTTGCAACTGAAAAGGAACTTTAAGTTCCCAACAAGCAAGGTGAAAGGAGGATTTCACACACACTTAACTCTCAGAACTGAGCAGGTTGAGAGACATTCGTTCATCTAGCACAAAGGGAATGGGTTGCAGGAGAAACTTTTACTCTGGTTTCTCAGTCTGTTTCCTAGTGCCGCTTTGAAGTTCTTGCAGTTTTCACTGTAAAACCGAGTTGGAGCTAGTACATCCCAATATATATGTAAGGAGTGTTGTATGCAACTTAAAGGAAATTTGTATTCCCAACAAGCTAGGTGAAGGACGGCTTTCAAACACATTATTCTCTCAGAAATGAGCATGTGTAGAGACTTTCGTTCATGTAGCACAATTGGCACGGGTTGCAGGAGAAACTTTTACCCTGGTTACTAAGTCTGTTTCCTAGTGCAGGATTGAAGATCCTGCCGTTGTCACTGTAAACCCGGGGTGGAGAAATTACTTCCGCATATATTTGTATGGAGTGTAGTTTGCACCTGAAAAGGAACTTTGTGTTCCCAACAAGCTAGTTGAAAGGCGGCTTTCACACACACTTATCTCTGAGATCTGAGCATGTGGAGAGACTTTCGTTCATCTAACACAAATTGAACGGGTTGCAGGAGAAATTATTCATGGTTTCTCAGTCTGTTTCCTAATGCCTGTTAGAAGTTCCAGCAGTTTTCACTGTAAAACCGATTTGGAGCTAGTACATCCCCATATATATGTATGGAGAGTAGTTTGCAACTGAAAAGGAACTTTGTGTTCCCAATAGCTAGGTGAAGGCCGGCTTCACACACACTTTTCTCTCAGAACTGAGCATGTGGAGAGAGGTTCGTTCATCTAGCCAAAGGGAACGTGTTGCAGGAGAAACTTTATCTCTGGTTTCTCAGTGTGTTTCCAAGTGCCGGTTTGAAGTTCCTGCAAAATTCACTGTAAAACAGATTTGGAGCTAGTACCACCCCATATATATGTATGGAGTGTAGTTTGCAACTGGAAAAGAACTTTGTGTTCCCAACAAGCTAGGTGAAAGACGGCTTTCACACACAATTATCTCGCAGAAATGAGCATGTGGGAGACGTTCGTTCATCTAGCACAAAGGGAAGGGGTTGCAAGGGAAACTTTTACTATGGTTTCTCAGTCCGTTTCCTAGTTCCGGTATGAATTTCCTGCAGTTTTCACTGTAAAATTGAATTGGAGCTAGTACCTCCCCATATATATGTATGGAGTGTAATATGCAACTGAAAGGAACTTTGTATTCCCAACAAGCTAGGTGAAGGCGGCATTCACACACACTTATCTCAAAGAACTGAGCATGTGGAAAACGTTCGTTCATCTAGAACAAAGGGAACGGGTTGCAGGGGAAACTTTTACTCTGGTTTCTCAGTCTGTTTCCTAGTGCCGGTTTGAATTTCCTGCAGTTTTCACTGTAAAAAGGATTTGAAAGTAGTACCTCCCCATATATATGTAAGGAGTGTAGTTTGCAACTGAAAAGGAACTTTGTGTTCCCAACAAGCTAGGTGAAAGACGGCTTTAACACACACTTATCTCTAAGAACTGAGCATGTGGAGAGACTTTCGTTCATCTAGCACAAAGGGAAATGGTTGCAGGAGAAACTTTTACTCTAGTTTTTCAGTGTGTTTCCTAGTGCCGGTTTGAAGTTCTTGCAGTTTTCACTATAAAACCGAGTTGGAACTAATACATCCCAATATATATGTAAGGAGTGTTGTATGCAACTTAAAGGAACTTTGCATTCCCTACAAGCTAGGTGAAGGACGGCTTTCAAACACACTATTCTCTCAGAAATGAGCATGTGTAGAGACTTTCGTTCATCTAGCACAAATGGCACGTGTTGCAGGAGAAACTTTTACTCTGGTTAATATGTCTGTTTCCTAGTGCAGGATTGAAGTTCCTGCCGTTTTCACAGTAAAACCGAGGTGGAGAAAGTACTTCCCCATATAATTGTATGGAGTGTAGTTTGCAACTTAAAAGGAACTTTGTGTTCCCAACAGGTGAAAGACGGCTTCACACACACTTATCTCTCAGAACTGAGCATGTGGGGAAAAGTTCGTTCATCTAGCACAAATGCAACGGGTTGCAGGAGAAACATTTTCTCTGGTTTCTCAGTCTGTTTCCTAGGGCCGTTTTGAAGTTCCTGCAGTTTTCACTGTAAAACAGTTTTGAAGCTAGTATATCCCAATATATATGTATGGAGTGTAGTATGCAACTGAAAGGAACTTTGTATTCCCAACAAGCTATGTGAAGGACGGCTTTCACACACAATTATCTCTCAGAACTGAGCATGTGGAGAGACGTTCGTTCATCTAACACAAATGGAACGGGTTTCAGGAGAAATTTTTTTCTGGTTTCTCAGTCTGTTTCCTACTGCCTGTTAGAATTTCCAGCAGTTTTCACTGTGAAACCGATGTGGATCTAGTACATCCCCATATATATATATATATAGTGTTGTTTGCAACTGAAAAGGAACTTTGTGTTCCCAACAAGCTAGGTGAAGGCCGGCTTTCACACACACTTATCTCTCAGAAATGAGCATGTGGAGCGACGTTCGTTCATCTAAACCAAATGGAACGGGTTGCAGGAGAAATTTTTGCCTGGTTTCTCAGTCTGTTTCCTAGTGCCTGTTGGAAGTTCCTGCAGTTTTCACTGTAAAACCGAGTTGGAGCTTGTACCTCCCCATATATATGTATGGAGTGTAGTTTGCAAATGAAAAGGAACTTTGTGTTCGCAACAAGCTAGGTGAAGGACAGCTTTCTCACACAATTATTTCTCAGAACAGAGCATGTGGAGAGACGTTCGTTCATTTAGCACAAAGGGAACGGTTGGCAGGAGAATCTTTACTGTGGTTTTTCAGTCTGTTTCCTAGTGCCGGTTTGAAGTTCCTGGAGTTTTCACTGTAAAACCGAGGTGGAGCTAGTACCTCCCCATATATATGTATTGATTATAGTTTGCAACTGAAAAGGAACTTTGTGTTCCCCACAAGCTAGGTGAAGGACGGCTTTCACACACAATGATCTCTCAGAAGTGAGCATGTGGAGAGACGTTCGTTCACCGAGCACAAAGTGAACGGGTTGCAGCAGAAATTTTTCTCTGGTTTCTCAGTCTGTTTCCTAGTGACGGTTTGAAGTTCCTGCAGAATTCACTGTGAAACAGATTTGGAGCTTGTACCACCCCATATATATGTATGGAGTGTAGTTTGCAACTGGAAAGGAACTTTGTGTTTCCAACAAGCTAGTAGAAAGACGGCTTTCACACACACTTATCTCTCAGAACTGAGCATGTGGAGAGTCTTTCGTTCATCTAGCACAAATGGAAAGGGTTGCAGGAGAAATTTTTACTCTGGTTTCTCAGTCTGTTTCCTAGTGCCGGTTTGAATTTCTTGCAGTTTTCACTGTAATACCGAGTTGGAGCTAGTACATCCCAATATATATGTATGGAGTGTAGTATGCAACTGAAAGGAACTTTGTATTCCCAACAAGCTAGTGAAGGACGGCTTTCACACACACTTATCTCTCAGAACTGAGCATGTGGAGAGTCTTTCTTTCATCTAGCACAAAGTGAACGGGATGCAGGGGAAACTTTTACTCTGGTTTCTCAGTCTGTTTCCTAGTGCCGATTTGAAGTTCTTGCAGTTTTCACAGTAAAACCGAGTTGGAGCTAGTACATCCCAATATATATGTATGGAATGTAGTATGCAACTGAAAGGAACTTTGTATTCCCAACAAGCTAGGTGAAGCACGGCATTCACACACACGTATCTTTAAGAACTGAGCATGTGGAGAGACGTTCGTTCATGTAAACCAAATGGAACGGGTTGCAGTATAAATTTTTGTCTGGTTTCTCAGACAGTTTCCTACTGCCTGTTAGAAGTTCCAGCAGTTTTCACTGTGAAACCGATGTGGATCTAGTACATCCCCATATATATATATATATAGTGTTGTTTGCAACTGAAAAGCAACTTTGTGTTCCCAACAAGCTAGGTGAAGCCCGGCTTTCACACACAATTATCTCTCAGAAATGAGCATGTGGAGAGACGTTCGTTCATCTAAACCAAATGGAACGGGTTGCAGGAGAAATTTTTGCCTGGTTTCTCAGTCTGTTTCCTAGTGCCTGTTGGAAGTTCCTGCAGTTTTCACTGTAAACCCGAGTTGGAGCTTGTACCTCCCCATATATATGTATGGAGTGTAGTTTGCAAATGAAAAGGAACTTTGTGTTCGCAACAAGCTAGGTGAAGGACAGCTTTCTCACACAATTATTTCTCAGAACAGAGCATGTGGAGAGACGTTCGTTCATTTAGCACAAAGGGAACGGTTGGCAGGAGAATCTTTACTGTGGTTTTTCAGTCTGTTTCCTAGTGCCGGTTTGAAGTTCCTGGAGTTTTCACTGTAAAACCGAGGTGGAGCTAGAACCTCCCCATATATATGTATAGATTATAGTTTGCAACTGAAAAGGAAATTTGTGTTCCCCACAAGCTAGGTGAAGGACGGCTTTCACACACAATGATCTCTCAGAAGTGAGCATGTGGAGAGACTTTCGTTCACCGAGCACAAAGTGAACGGGTTGCAGCAGAAATTTTTCTCTGGTTTCTCAGTCTGTTTCCTAGTGCCTGTTTGAAGTTCCTGCAGTTTTCACTGTAAAACAGATTTGGAGCTAGTACTTCCCCATATATATGTAAGGAGTGTAGTTTGCATCTGAAAAGGAACATTGTGTTCCCAACAAGCTAGGTTAAAGACGGCTTTCAAACACACTTACCTCTCAGAACTGAGCATGTGGAGAGACGTTCATTCATCTAGCACAAAGGGAACGGGTTGCAGGAGAAACTTTTACTCTGGATTCTCAGTCTGTTTCCTAGTGCCGGTTTGAAGTTCCTGCAGAATTCACTGTGAAACAGATTTGGAGCTTGTACCACCCCATATATATGTATGGAGTGTAGTTTGCAACTGGAAAGGAACTTTGTGTTCCCAACAAGCTAGTAGAAAGACGGCTTTCACACACACTTATCTCTCAGAACTGAGCATGTGGAGAGTCTTTCGTTTATCTAGCACAAATGGAACGGGTTGCAGGAGAAATTTTTACTCTGGTTTCTCAGTCAGTTTCCTAGTGCCGGTTTGAATTTCTTGCAGTTTTCACTGTAATACCGAGTTGGAGCTAGTACATCCCAATATATATGTATGGAGTGTAGTATGCAACTGAAAGAACTTAGTATTCCCAACAAGCTAGGTGAAGGACGGCTTTCACACACAATTATCTCTCAGAAATGAGCATGTGGAGAGACATTCGTTCATCTAGCACAAAGGGAACTGGTTGCTTGAGAAACTTTTTCTCTGGTATCTCAGTCGGTTTCCTAGTGCCGTTTTGAACTTCTTGCATTTTTTAACTGTAAAACCGAGTTGGAGCTAGTACCTCCCTATATATATGTATGGAGTGTAGTATGCAACAGAAAGGAACTTTGTATTCCCAAAAAGCTAGTTGAAGGCGGCATTCACACACACTTATCTCTCAGAACTGAGCATGTGGGAAGACGTTCGTTCATTTAGCATAAATGGAACGGGTTGCAGGGGAAACTTTTACTCTGGTATCTCAGTCTGTTTCCTAGTGCCGGTTTCAATTTCCTGTATTTTTCACAGTAAAACGGATTTGGAGCTAGTACATCCCAATATATATGTATGGAGTGTAGTATGCAACTGAAAGGAACTTTGTATTCCCAACAAGCTAGTGAAGGACGGCTTTCACACACACTTATCTCTCAGAACTGAGCATGTGGAGAGTCTTTCTTTCATCTAGCACAAAGTGAACGGGATGCAGGGGAAACTTTTACTCTGGTTTCTCAGTCTGTTTCCTAGTGCCGATTTGAAGTTCTTGCAGTTTTCACAGTAAAACCGAGTTGGAGCTAGTACATCCCAATATATATGTATGGAATGTAGTATGCAACTGAAAGGAACTTTGTATTCCCAACAAGCTAGGTGAAGCACGGCATTCACACACACGTATCTCTAAGAACTGAGCATGTGGAGAGACGTTCGTTCATGTAAACCAAATGGAACGGGTTGCAGTATAAATTTTTTCTGGTTTCTCAGACAGTTTCCTACTGCCTGTTAGAAGTTCCAGCAGTTTTCACTGTGAAACCGATGTGGATCTAGTACATCCCCATATATATATATATATAGTGTTGTTTGCAAATGAAAAGCAACTTTGTGTTCCCAACAAGCTAGGTGAAGGCCGGCTTTCACACACAATTATCTCTCAGAAATGAGCATGTGGAGAGACGTTCGTTCATCTAAACCAAATGGAACGGGTTGCAGGAGAAATTTTTGTCTGGTTTCTCAGTCTGTTTCCTAGTGCCTGTTGGAAGTTCCTGCAGTTTTCACTGTAAAACAGAGTTGGAGCTTGTACCTCCCCATATATATGTATGGAGTGTAGTTTGCAAATGAAAAGGAACTTTGTGTTCGCAACAAGCTAGGTGAAGGACAGCTTTCTCACACAATTATTTCTCAGAACAGAGCATGTGGAGAGACGTTCGTTCATTTAGCACAAAGGGAACGGTTGGCAGGAGAATCTTTACTGTGGTTTTTCAGTCTGTTTCCTAGTGCCGGTTTGAAGTTCCTGGAGTTTTCACTGTAAAACCGAGGTGGAGCTAGAACCTCCCCATATATATGTATAGATTATAGTTTGCAACTGAAAAGGAAATTTGTGTTCCCCACAAGCTAGGTGAAGGACGGCTTTCACACACAATGATCTCTCAGAAGTGAGCATGTGGAGAGACTTTCGTTCACCGAGCACAAAGTGAACGGGTTGCAGCAGAAATTTTTCTCTGGTTTCTCAGTCTGTTTCCTAGTGCCTGTTTGAAGTTCCTGCAGTTTTCACTGTAAAACAGATTTGGAGCTAGTACTTCCCCATATATATGTAAGGAGTGTAGTTTGCATCTGAAAAGGAACATTGTGTTCCCAACAAGCTAGGTTAAAGACGGCTTTCAAACACACTTACCTCTCAGAACTGAGCATGTGGAGAGACGTTCATTCATCTAGCACAAAGGGAACGGGTTGCAGGAGAAACTTTTACTCTGGATTCTCAGTCTGTTTCCTAGTGCCGGTTTGAAGTTCCTGCAGAATTCACTGTGAAACAGATTTGGAGCTTGTACCACCCCATATATATGTATGGAGTGTAGTTTGCAACTGGAAAGGAACTTTGTGTTCCCAACAAGCTAGTAGAAAGACGGCTTTCACACACACTTATCTCTCAGAACTGAGCATGTGGAGAGTCTTTCGTTTATCTAGCACAAATGGAACGGGTTGCAGGAGAAATTTTTACTCTGGTTTCTCAGTCTGTTTCCTAGTGCCGGTATGAATTTCTTGCAGTTTTCACTGTAATACCGAGTTGGAGCTAGTACATCCCAATATATATGTATGGAGTGTAGTATGCAACTGAAAGAACTTAGTATTCCCAACAAGCTAGGTGAAGGACGGCTTTCACACACAATTATCTCTCAGAAATGAGCATGTGGAGAGACATTCGTTCATCTAGCACAAAGGGAACTGGTTGCTTGAGAAACTTTTTCTCTGGTATCTCAGTCGGTTTCCTAGTGCCGTTTTGAACTTCTTGCATTTTTTAACTGTAAAACCGAGTTGGAGCTAGTACCTCCCTATATATATGTATGGAGTGTAGTATGCAACAGAAAGGAACTTTGTATTCCCAAAAAGCTAGTTGAAGGCGGCATTCACACACACTTATCTCTCAGAACTGAGCATGTGGGAAGACGTTCGTTCATTTAGCATAAATGGAACGGGTTGCAGGGGAAACTTTTACTCTGGATTCTCAGTCTGTTTCCTAGTGCCGGTTTCAATTTCCTGCAGTTTTCACAGTAAAACGGATTTGGAACTAGTACCTCCCCATATATATGTAAGGAGTGTAGTTTGCAACTGAAAAGGAACTTTGTGTTCCCAACAAGATAGGTTAAATACGGCTTTCACACACACTTATCTCTCAGAACTGAGCATGTGGAGAGTCTTTAGTTCATCTAGCACAAAGGGAACGGGATGCAGGGGAAACTTTTACTCTGGTTTCTCAGTCTGTTTCCTAGTGCCGATTTGAAGTTCTTGCAGTTTTCACAGTAAAACCGAGTTGGAGCTAGTACATCCCAATATATATATATGGAATGTAGTATGCAACTGAAAGGAACTTTGTATTCCCAACAAGCTAGGTGAAGCACGGCATTCACACACACGTATCTCTCAGAACTGAGCATGTGGAGAGACGTTCGTTCATGTAAACCAAATGGAACGGGTTGCAGTATAAATTTTTGTCTGGTTTCTCAGACAGTTTCCTACTGCCTGTTAGAAGTTCCAGCAGTTTTCACTGTGAAACCGATGTGGATCTAGTACATCCCCATATATATATATATATATTGTTGTTTGCAACTGAAAAGGAACTTTGTGTTCCCAACAAGGTAGGTGAAGGCCGGCTTTCACACACAATTATCTCTCAGAAATGAGCATGTGGAGAGACGTTCGTTCATCTAGCACAAAGGGAACGGGTTGCAGGAGAAACTTTTACTCTGGTTTCTCAGTCTGTTTCTTAGTGCCGGGTTGAATTTCCTGCATTTTTCACAGTAAAACGGATTTGGAGCTAGTACCTCCCCATATATATGTAAGGAGTGTATTTTGCAACTGAAAAGGAACATTGTTTTCCCAACAAGCTAGGTGAAAGACGGCTTTCACACACACTTATATCTCACAACTGAGCATGTGGAGAGACTTTCGTTCATCTAGCACAAAGGGAACGGGTTGCAGGGGAAACTTTTACTCTGGTTTCTCAATCTGTTTCCTAGTGCCGGTTGGAAGTTCCTGCAGTTTTCACTGTAAAACCGATTGGAGCTTGTACCACCCCATATATATTTATGGAGTGTATTTTGCAACTGGAAAGGAACTATGTGATCCCAACAAGCTAGGTGAAGGACGGCTTTCACACACAATTATCTCTCAGAAATGAGCATGTGGAGAGACGTTCGTTTATCTAGCTCAAAGGAACGGGTTGCAGGAGAAAATTTTACTCTGGTTTCTCAGTCTGTTTCCTAGTTCCGGAATGAATTTCCTTGAGTTTTCACTGTAAAACCGATTGGAGCTTGTACCACCCCATATATATTTATGGAGTGTAGTTTGCAACTGGAAAGGAACTATGTGTTCCCAACAAGCTAGTTGAAGGACGGCTTTCACACACACTTATCTCTCAGAAATGAGCATGTGGAGTGACATTCGTTCATCTAACACAAATGGAACAGGTTGCAGGAGAAATTTTACTCTGATTTCTCAGTCTGTTTCCTAATGACTGTAAGAAGTTCCAGCAGTTTTCACTGTAAAACTGATTTGCAACTAGTACCTCCCCATATATATGTAAGGAGTGTAGTTTGCAACTGAAAAGGAACTTTAAGTTCCCAACAAGCAAGGTGAAAGGAGGATTTCACACACACTTAACTCTCAGAACTGAGCAGGTTGAGAGATATTCGTTCATCTAGCACAAAGGGAATGGGTTGCAGGAGAAACTTTTACTCTGGTTTCTCAGTCTGTTTCCTAGTGCCGCTTTGAAGTTCTTGCAGTTTTCACTGTAAAACCGAGTTGGAGCTAATACATCCCAATATATATGTAAGGAGTGCTGTATGCAACATAAAGGAAATTTGTATTCCCAACAAGCTAGGTGAAGGACGGCTTTCAAACACATTATTCTCTCAGGAATGAGCATGTGTAGAGACTTTCGTTCATGTAGCACAATTGGCACGGGTTGCAGGAGAAACTTTTACCCTGGTTACTAAGTCTGTTTCCTAGTGCAGGATTGAAGATCCTGCCGTTTTCACTGTAAAACCGGGGTGGAGAAATTACTTCCACATATATTTGTATGGAGTGTAGTTTGCACCTGAAAAGGAACTTTGTGTTCCCAACAAGCTAGGTGAAAGGCGGCTTTCACACACACTTATCTCTGAGATCTGAGCATGTAGAGAGACTTTCGTTCATCTAACACAAATTGAACGGGTTGCAGGAGAAATTATTCATGGTTTCTCAGTCTGTTTCCTAATGCCTGTTAGAAGTTCCAGCAGTTTTCACTGTAAAACCGATTTGGAGCTAGTACATCCCCATATATATGTATGGAGAGTAGTTTGCAACTGAAAAGGAACTTTGTGTTCCCAACAAGCTAGGTGAAGGCCGGCTTCACACACACTTTTCTCTCAGAACTGAGCATGTGGAGAGAGGTTCGTTCATCTAGCCAAAGGGAACGGGTTGCAGGAGAAACTTTATCTCTGGTTTCTCAGTGTGTTTCCAAGTGCCGGTTTGAAGTTCCTGCAGAATTCACTGTAAAACAGATTTGGAGCTAGTACCACCCCATATATATGTATGGAGTGTAGTTTGCAACTGGAAAAGAACTTTGTGTTCCCAACAAGCTAGGTGAAAGACGGCTTTCACACACAATTATCTCGCAGAAATGAGCATGTGGGAGACGTTCGTTCATCTAGCACAAAGGGAAGGGGTTGCAAGGGAAACTTTTACTATGGTTTCTCAGTCCGTTTCCTAGTGCCGGTATGAATTTCCTGCAGTTTTCACTGTAAAATTGAATTGGAGCTAGTACCTCCCCATATATATGTATGGAGTGTAGTATGCAACTGAAAGGAACTTTGTATTCCCAACAAGCTAGGTGAAGGCGGCATTCACACACACTTATCTCAAAGAACTGAGCATGTGGAAAACGTTCGTTCATCTAGCACAAAGGGAACGGGTTGCAGGGGAAACTTTTACTCTGGTTTCTCAGTCTGTTTCCTAGTGCCGGTTTGAATTTCCTGCAGTTTTCACTGTAAAACGCATTTGAAAGTAGTACCTCCCCATATATATGTAAGGATTGTAGTTTGCAACTGAAAAGGAACTTTGTGTTCCCAACAAGCTAGGTGAAAGACGGCTTTAACACACACTTATCTCTAAGAACTGAGCATGTGGAGAGACTTTCGTTCATCTAGCACAAAGGGAAATGGTTGCAGGAGAAACTTTTACTCTAGTTTTTCAGTGTGTTTCCTAGTGCCGGTTTGAAGTTCTTGCAGTTTTCACTATAAAACCGAGTTGGAACTAGTACATCCCAATATATATGTAAGGAGTGTTGTATGCAACTTAAAGGAACTTTGCATTCCCTACAAGCTAGGTGAAGGACGGCTTTCAAACACACTATTCTCTCAGAAATGAGCATGTGTAGAGACTTTCGTTCATCTAGCACAAATGGCACGTGTTGCAGGAGAAACTTTTACTCTGGTTACTATGTCTGTTTCCTAGTGCAGGATTGAAGTTCCTGCCGTTTTCACAGTAAAACCGAGGTGGAGAAAGTACTTCCCCATATAATTGTATGGAGTGTAGTTTGCAACTTAAAAGGAACTTTGTGTTCCCAACAAGCTAGGTGAAAGACGGCTTCACACACACTTATCTCTCAGAACTGAGCATGTGGAGAGAAGTTCGTTCATCTAGCACAAATGCAACGGGTTGCAGGAGAAACATTTTCTCTGGTTTCTCAGTCTGTTTCCTAGGGCCGTTTTGAAGTTCCTGCAGTTTTCACTGTAAAACAGATTTGAAGCTAGAATATCCCAATATATATGTATGGAGTGTAGTATGCAACTGAAAGGAACTTTGTATTCCCAACAAGCTATGTGAAGGACGGCTTTCACACACAATTATGTCTCAGAACTGAGCATGTGGAGAGACGTTCGTTCATCTAACACAAATGGAACGGGTTTCAGGAGAAATTTTTGTCTGGTTTCTCAGTCTGTTTCCTACTGCCTGTTAGAATTTCCAGCAGTTTTCACTGTGAAACCGATGTGGATCTAGTACATCCCCATATATATATATATATAGTGTTGTTTGCAACTGAAAAGGAACTTTGTGTTCCCAACAAGCTAGGTGAAGGCCGGCTTTCACACACACTTATCTCTCAGAAATGAGCATGTGGAGCGACGTTCGTTCATCTAGCACAAAGGGAACGGTTGGCAGGAGAATCTTTACTGTGGTTTTTCAGTCTGTTTCCTAGTGCCGGTTTGAAGTTCCTGGAGTTTTCACTGTAAAACCGAGGTGGAGCTAGTACCTCCCCATATATATGTATTGATTATAGTTTGCAACTGAAAAGGGACTTTGTGTTCCCCACAAGCTAGGTGAAGGACGTCTTTCACACACAATGATCTCTCAGAAGTGAGCATGTGGAGAGACGTTCGTTCACCGAGCACAAAGTGAACGGGTTGCAGCAGAAATTTTTCTCTGGTTTCTCAGTCTGTTTCCTAGTGCCTGTTTGAAGTTCCTGCAGTTTTCACTGTAAAACAGATTTGGAGCTAGTACTTCCCCATATAAATGTAAGGAGTGTAGTTTGCATCTGAAAAGAAACATTGTGTTCCCAACAAGCTAGGTTAAAGACGGCTTTCAAACACACTTATCTCTCAGAACTGAGCATGCGGAGAGACGTTCATTCATCTAGCACAAAGGGAACGGGTTGCAGGAGAAACTTTTACTCTGGATTCTCAGTCTGTTTCCTAGTGCCGGTTTGAAGTTCCTGCAGAATTCACTGTGAAACAGATTTGGAGCTTGTACCACCCCATATATATGTATGGAGTGTAGTTTGCAACTGGAAAGGAACTTTATGTTCCCAACAAGCTAGTAGAGAGACGGCTTTCACACACACTTATCTCTCAGAACTGAGCATGTGGAGAGTCTTTCGTTCATCTAGCACAAATGGAAAGGGTTGCAGGAGAAATTTTTACTCTGGTTTCTCAGTCTGTTTCCTAGTGCCGGTTTGAATTTCTTGCAGTTTTCACTGTAATACCGAGTTGGAGCTAGAACATCCCAATATATATGTATGGAGTGTAGTATGCAACTGAAAGGAACTTTGTATTCCCAACAAGCTAGTGAAGGACGGCTTTCACACACAATTATCTCTCAGAAATGAGCATGTGGAGAGACTTTCGTTCATCTAGCACAAAGGGAACGGGTTGCTTGCGAAACTTTTTCTCTGGTATCTCAGTCGGTTTCCTAGTGCCGATTTGAAGTTCTTGCATTTTTTAACTGTAAAACCGAGTTGGAGCTTGTACCTCCCAATATATATGTATGGAGTGTAGTATACAACTGAAAGGAACTTTGTATTCCCAACAAGCTAGTTGAAGGCGGCATTCACACACACTTATCTCTCAGAACTGAGCATGTTGGGAGACGTTCGTTCATTTAGCATAAATGAAACGGTTTGCAGGAGAAACTTTTACTCTGGATTCTCAGTCTGTTTCCTAGTGCCGGTTTGAAGTTCCTGCAGAATTCACTGTGAAACAGATTTGGAGCTTGTACCACCCCATATATATGTATGGAGTGTAGTTTGCAACTGGAAAGGAACTTTGTGTTCCCAACAAGCTAGTAGAAAGACGGCTTTCACACACACTTATCTCTCAGAACTGAGCATGTGGAGAGTCTTTCGTTTATCTAGCACAAATGGAACGGGTTGCAGGAGAAATTTTTACTCTGGTTTCTCAGTCTGTTTCCTAGTGCCGGTTTGAATTTCTTGCAGTTTTCACTGTAATACCGAGTTGGAGCTAGTACATCCCAATATATATGTATGGAGTGTAGTATGCAACTGAAAGGAACTTAGTATTCCCAACAAGCTAGGTGAAAGACGGCTTTCACACACAATTATCTCTCAGAAATGAGCATGTGGAGAGACATTCGTTCATCTAGCACAAAGGGAACGGGTTGCAGGAGAAACTATTACTCTGGATTCTCAGTCTGTTTCCTAGTGCCGTTTTGAAGTTATTGCAGTTTTCACTGTAAAACCGAGTTGGAGCTAGTACATCCCAATATATATGTAAGGAGTGTTGTATGCAACTTAAAGGAACTTTGCATTCCCTACAAGCTAGGTGAAGGACGGCTTTCAAACACACTATTCTCTCAGAAATGAGCATGTGTAGAGACTTTCGTTCATCTAGCACAAATGGCACGTGTTGCAGGAGAAAATTTTACTCTGGTTACTATGACTGTTTCCTAGTGCAGGATTGAAGTTCCTGCCGTTATCACAGTAAAACCGAGGTGGAGAAAGTACTTCCCCATATATTTGTATGGAGTGTAGTTTGCAACTTAAAAGGATCTTTGTGTTCCCAACAAGCTAGGTGAAAGACGGCTTCACACACACTTTTCTCTCAGAACTGAGCATGTGGAGAGACGTTCGTTCATCTAGCACAAATGGAACGGGTTGCAGGAGAAACTTTTTCTCTGGCTTCTCAGTCTGTTTCCTAGGGCCGTTTTGAAGTTCCTGCAGTTTTCACTGTAAAACAAATTTGGAGCTAGTATATCCCAATATATATGTATGGAGTGTAGTACGCAACACAAAGGAACTTTGTATTCCCAACAAGCTATGTGAAGGACGGCTTTCACACACAATTATCTCTCAGAAATGAGCATGTGGAGAGACTTTCGTTCATCTAGCACAAAGTTAACGGGTTGCTTGAGAAACTTTTTCTCTGGTATCTCAGTCGGTTTCCTAGTGCCGTTTTGAAGTTCTTGCATTTTTTAACTGTAAAACCGAGTTGGAGCTAGTACCTCCCAATATATATGTATGGAGTGTAGTATGCATCTGAAAGGAACTTTGTATTCCCAACAAGCTAGTTGAAGGCGGCATTCACACACACTTATCTCTCAGAACTGAGCATGTGGAGAAACGTTCATTCATCTAGCACAAAGGGAACCGTTTGCAGGAGAAACTATTACTCTGGATTCTCAGTCTGTTTCCTAGTGCCGGTTTGAAGTTCTTGCAGTTTTCACAGTAAAACCAATTTGGAGCTAGTACATCACAATATATATGTATGGAGTGTAGAACGCAAATTAAGGAACTTTGTATTCCCAACAAGCAAGGTGAAGGACGGCTTTCACACACACGTATCATTCAGAACTGAGCATGTAGAGAGACGTTCGTTCATCTAACAAAAATGGAACGGGTTGCAGGAGAAATTTTTGTCTGGTTTCTCAGTCTGTTTCCTAGTGCCGTTTTGAAGTTCTTGCAGTTTTCACTGTAAAACCGAGTTGGAGCTAGTACATCCCTATATATATGTAAGGAGTGTTGTATGCAACTTAAAGGAACTTTGCATTCCCTACAAGCAAGGTGAAGGACGGCATTCAAACACACTATTCTCTCAGAAATGAGCATGTGTAGAGACTTTCATTCATCTAGCAGAAATGGCACGTGTTGCAGGAGAAAATTTTGTCTGGTTTCACAGTCTGTTTCCTAATGCCTGTTAGAAGTTCCAGCAGTTTTCAAAGTAAAAGCGATTTGGATCTAGTACATCCCCATATATATGTATGGAGTGTAGTTAGCAACTGAAAAGGAACTTTGTGTTCCCAACAAACTAGGTGAAGGCCGGCTTCACACACACTTTTCTCTCAGAACTGAGCATGTGGAGAGAGGTTCGTTCATCTAGCCAAAGGGAACGGGTTGCAGGAGAAACTTTAGCTCTGGTTTCTCAGTGTGTTTCCTAGTGCCGGTTTGAAGTTCCTGCAGAATTCACTGTAAATCATTGTTGGAGCTAGTACCACCCCATATATATTTATGGATTGTAGTTTGCAACTGGAAAGGAACTTTGTGTTCCCAACAAGCTAGTTGAAGGACGGCTTTCACACACACTTATCTCTCAGAACAGAGCATGTGGAGGGCCTTTCGTTCATTTAGCACAAATGGAACGGTTTGCAGGAGAAATTTTTGTCTGGTTTATCTGTCTGTTTCCTAATGCCTGTTAGAAGTTCCAGCAGTTTTCACTGTAAAACCGATTTGGAGTTAGTACATCCCCATATATATGTATGGAGTGTAGTTTGCAACTGAAAGGAACTTTGTATTCCCAACAAGCTAGGTGAAGGACGGCTTTCACACACAATTATCTCTTAGAAATGAGCATGTGGAGATACGTTCGTTCATCTAGCAAAAAGGGAACGGGTTGCTTGAGAAACTTTTTCTCTGGTTTCTCAGTCTGTTTCCCAGTGCCGTTTTGAAGTTCTTGCATTTTTCACTGTAAAACCGATTTGGAGCTAGTACATCCCAATATATATGTATGGAGTGTAGTTTGCAACTGGAAAGGAACTTTGTGTTCCCAACAAGCTAGTAGAAAGACGGCTTTCACACACACTTATCTCTCAGAACTGAGCATGTGGAGAGTCTTTCGTTTATCTAGCACAAATGGAACGGGTTGCAGGAGAAATTTTTACTCTGGTTTCTCAGTCTGTTTCCTAGTGCCGGTTTGAATTTCTTGCAGTTTTCACTGTAATACCGAGTTGGAGCTAGTACATCCCAATATATATGTATGGAGTGTAGTATGCAACTGAAAGGAACTTTGTATTCCCAACAAGCTAGGTGAAGGCGGCTTTCACACACACTTATCTCTCAGAACTGAACATGTGGAGAGACGTTCGTTGATATAGCACAAGGGAACGGGTTGCAGGAGAAACTTTTACTCTGGTTTCTCAGTCTGTTTCCTAGTGCCGGTTTGAAGTTCTTGCAGTTTTCACAGTAAAACCGAGTTGGAGCAGTACATCCCAATATATATGTATGGAATGTAATATGCAACTGAAAGGAACTTTGTATTCCCAACAAGCTAGGTGAAGGACGGCATTCACACACACGTATCTCTCAGAACTGACCATGTGGAGAGACGTTCGTTCATCTAAACCAAATGGAACGGGTTGCAGTAGAAATTTTTGTCTGGTTTCTCAGTCTGTTTCCTAATGCCTGTTAGAAGTTCCAGCAGTTTTCACTGTGAACCCGATGTGGATCTAGTACATTCCCATATATATATATATAGTGTTGTTTGCAACTGAAAAGGAACTTTGTGTTCCCAACAAGATAGGTGAAGGCCGACTTTCACACACACTTATCTCTCAGATATGAGCATGTGGAGAGACGTTTGTTCATCTAGCACAAAGGGAACGGGTTGCAAGGGAAACTATTTCTCTGGTTTCTCAATCTATTTCCTAGTGCCGGTTGGAAGTTCCTGCAGTTTTCACTGTAAAACGGATTTGGAACTAGTACCTCCCCATATAAATGTAAGGAGTGTAGTTTGCAAATGAAAAGGAACTTTGTGTTCCCAACAAGCTAGGTGAAAGACGTCTTTCACACACACTTATCTCTCAGAACTGAGCACGTGGAGAGACTATCGTTCATCTAGCACAGAGGGAAAGGTTTGCAGGGGAAACTTTTACTCTGGTTTCTCAGTCTGTTTCCTAGTGCCGGTTTGAAGTTCTTGCAGTTTTCACAGTAAAACCGAGTTGGAGCAGTACATCCCAATATATATGTATGGAATGTAATATGCAACTGAAAGGAACTTTGTATTCCCAACAAGCTAGGTGAAGGACGGCATTCATACACACTTATCTCTCAGAACTGAGCATGTGGAGAGACGTTCGTTCATCTAAACCAAATGGAACGGGTTGCAGTAGAAATTTTTGTCTGGTTTCTCAGTCTGTTTCCTAATGCCTGTTAGAAGTTCCAGCAGTTTTCTCTGTGAACCCGATGTGGATCTAGTACATCCCCATATATATATATATAGTGTTGTTTGCAACTGAAAAGGAACTTTGTGTTCCCAACAAGATAGGTGAAGGCCGACTTTCACACACACTTATCTCTCAGATATGAGCATGTGGAGAGACGTTCTTTCATCTAGCACAAAGGGAACGGGTTGCAGGGGAAACTTTTTCTCTGGTTTCTCAATCTATTCCCTAGTGCCGGTTGGAAGTTCCTGCAGTTTTCACTGTAAAACCAAGTTGGAGCTTCTACCTCCCCATATATATGTATGGAGAGTAGTTTGCAAATGGAAAGGAAATTTGTGTTCCCAACTAGCTAGGATTAGGACAGCTTTCTCACACAATTATTTCTCAGAACAGAGCATGTGGAGAGACGTTCGTTCATTTAGCACAAAGGGAACGGTTTGCAGGAGAAATTTTAACTCTGGTTTCTCAGTGTGTTTCCTAGTTCCGGTTTGAAGTTCCTGCAGAATTCACTGTAAAACAGATTTGGGGCTAGTACCACCCCATATATATATATGGAGTGTAGTTTGCAGCTGGAAAGGAACTTTGTGTTCCCAACAAGCTATGTGAAGCCCGGCTTTCACACACACTTATCTCTCAAAAATGATCATGTGGAGAGAAGTTTGTTCATCTAGCACAAAGGGAACGGGTTTCAGGAGAAATTTTTCTCTGGTTTCTCAGTCTGTTTCCTAGTGCCGGGTAGAAGTTCTTGCAGTTTTCACTGTAAAACCGAGTTGGAGCTAGTACATACCCATATATATGTATGGAGTGTAGTTTGCAAATGAAAAGGAACTTTGTGTACCCAACAAGCTAGGTGAAGCCCGGCTTTCACACACACTTATCTCTCAGAAATGATCATGTGGAGAGAAGTTCGTTCATCTAGCACAAAGGGAACAGTTTGCAGGAGAAATTTTTCTCTGGTTTCTCAGTCTGTTTCCTAGTTCCGGTTTGAAGTTCTTGCAGTTTTCACTGTAAAACCGATTTGGAGCTAGTTCATACCAATATATATGTATGGAGAGTAGTATGCCACTGAAAGGAACTTAGTTTTCCCAACAAGCTAGGTGAAGTGCGGCTTTCACACACAATTATTTCTCAGAACTGAGCATGTGGAGAGACGTTCGTTTATCTAGCACAAAGGGAAAGGGTTGCAGAGGAAACTGTTTCTCTTGTTTCTCAGTCTGTTTCCTAGTGCCGGTTTGAATTTCTTGCAGTTTTCACTGTAAAACCGTATTGGAGCTAGTACATCCCAATATATATATATGGAGTGTAGTATGCAACATAAAGGAACTTTGTATTCCCAACAAGCTAGGTGAAGGACGGCTTTCAAACACACTATTCTCTCAGAAATGAGCATGTGGAGATACATTCATTCATCTAGCACAAATGGCACGGGTTGCAGGAGAAACTTTTTCTCTGGTTTCTCAGTCTGTTTCCTAGTGCCGGTTTGAAGTTCCTTCAGTTTTCACTGTAAAACAGATTTGGAGCTAGTACCTCCCCATATATATGTAAGGAGTGTACTTTGCAACTGAAAAGGAACATGGTTTTCCCAACAAGCTAGGTGAAAGACGGCTTTCACACACACTTATCTCTCAGAACTGAGCATGTGGAGAGACTTTCGTTCATCTAGCACAAAGGGAACGGTTTGCAGGGGAAACTTTTACTCTGGTTTCTCAATCTGTTACCTAGTGCCGGTTTTAAGTTCTTGCAGTTTTCACAGTAAAACCGATTTGGAGCTAGTATATCCCAACATATATGTATGGATTATAGTATGCAACTGAATGGAACTTTGTATTCCCAACAAGCTACGTGAAGGACGGCTTTCACACACACGTATCTCTCAGAACTGAGCATGTGGAGAGACTTTCGTTCATCTAACACAAATGGAACGGGTTGCAGGAGAAAGTTTTTCTGATTTCTCAGTCTGTTTCCTAATGCCTGTTAGAAGTTCCAGCAGTTTTCACTGTAAAACCGATTTGGATCTAGTACATACCCATATATATGTATGGAGTGTAGTTTGCAAATGAAAAGGAACTTTGTGTACCCAACAAGCTAGGTGAAGCCCGGCTTTCACACACACTTATCTCTCAGAAATGATCATGTGTAGAGAAGTTCGTTCATCTAGCACAATGGGAACAGTTTGCAGGAGAAATTTTTCTCTGGTTTCTCAGTCTGTTTCCTAGTTCCGGTTTGAAGTTCTTGCAGTTTTCACTGTAAAACCGATTTGGAGCTAGTTCATACCAATATATATGTATGGAGTGTAGTATGCCACTGAAAGGAACTTAGTTTTCCCAACAACCTAGGTGAAGGGCGGCTTTCACACACAATTATCTCTCAGAAATAAGCATGTGGACAGACGTTCGTTTATCTAGCACAAATGGAAAGGGTTGCAGGAGAAACTTTTACTCTGGTTTCTCAGTCTGATTCCTAGTGCCGGTTTGAACTTCCTGCATTTTTCACTGTAAAACAGAGTTGGAGCTAGTACATCCCCATATATATTTAAGGATTGTAGTTTGCATCTGAAAAGGAACTTTGTGTTCCCAACAAGCTAGGTGAAAGACGGCTTTCACACACAATTATCTCTCAGAACTGAGCATGTGGAGAGACGTTCGTTCATCTAGCACAAAGGGAACGTGTTGCAGGAGAAACTTTTACTCTGGTTTCTCAGTCTGTTTTCTAGTGCCGGTTTGAAGTTCTTGCAGTTTTCACTGTAAAACCGTATTGGAGCTTGTACATCCCAATATATATGTATGGAGTGTAGTATGCAACTTAAAAGATCTTAGTATTCCCAACAAGATAGGTGAAGGACGGCTTTCAAACACACTATTCTCTCAGAAATGAGCATGTGGAGAGACTTTCATTCATCTAGCACAAATGGCACGGGTTGCAAGAGAAACTTTTACTCTGGTTTCTCAGTCTGTTTCCTAGTGCCGGATTGAAGTTCCTGCAGTTTTCACTGTAAAACCGAGGTGGAGAAAGTACTTCCCCATATATTTGTATGGAGTGTAGTTTGCAACTGAAAAGGAACTTTGTGTTCCCAACAAGCTAGGTTATAGACGGCTTTCACACACACTTATCTCTCAGAAATTAGCATGTGGAGAGACGTTCGTTCATCTAGCACAAATGGCACGGGTTGCAGGAGAAACTTTTTCTCTGATTTCTCAGTCTGTTTCCTAGTGCCGGTTTGAAGTTCCTTCAGTTTTCACTGTAAAACAGATTTGGAGCTAGTACCTCCCCATATATATGTAAGGAGTGTAGTTTGCAACAGAAAAGGAACATGGTTTTCCCAACAAGCTAGGTGAAATACGGCTTTCACACACACTTATCTCTCAGAACTGAGCATGTGGAGAGACTTTCGTTCATCTAGCACAAAGGGAACGGTTTGAAGGAGAAACTTTTATTCTGGTTTCTCAATCTGCTACCTAGTGCCGGTTTTAAGTTCTTGCAGTTTTCACAGTAAAACCGATTTGGAGCTAGTATATCCCAACATATATGTATGGATTATAGTATGCAACTGAATGGAACTTTGTATTCCCAACAAGCTACGTGAAGGACGGCTTTCACACACACGTATCTCTCAGAACTGAGCATGTGGAGAGACATTCGTTCATCTAACACAAATGGAACGGGTTGCAGGAGAAATTTTTTTTGATTTCTCAGTCTGTTTCCTAATGCCTGTTAGAAGTTCCAGCAGTTTTCACTGTAAAACCGATTTGGATCTAGTACATACCCATATATATGTATGGAGTGTAGTTTGCAAATGAAAAGGAACTTTGTGTACCCAACAAGCTAGGTGAAGCCCGGCTTTCACACAAACTTATCTCTCAGAAATGATCATGTGGAGAGAAGTTCGTTCATCTAGCACAAAGGGAACGGTTTGCAGGAGAAATTTTTCTCTGGTTTCTCAGTCTGTTTCCTAGTTCCGGTTTGAAGTTCTTGCAGTTTTCACTGTAAAACCGATTTGGAGCTAGTTCATACCAATATATATGTATGGAGTGTAGTATGCCACTGAAAGGAACTTAGTTTTCCCAACAAGCTAGGTGAAGGGCGGCTTTCACACACAAATATCTCTCAGAAATGAGCATGTGGACAGACGTTCGTTTATCTAGCACAAATGGAAAGGGTTGCAGGAGAAACTTTTACTCTGGTTTCTCAGTCTGATTCCTAGTGCCGGTTTGAACTTCCTGCATTTTTCACTGTAAAAGAGAGTTGGAGCTAGTACATCCCCATATATATTTAAGGATTGGAGTTTGCATCTGAAAAGGAACTTTGTGTTCCCAACAAGCTAGGTGAAAGACGGCTTTCACACACAATTATCTCTCAGAAATGAGCATGTGGAGAGACGTTCGTTCATCTAGCACAAAGGGAACGTGTTGCAGAGAAACTTTTACTCTGCTTTCTCAGTCTGTTTTCTAGTGCCGGTTTGAAGTTCTTGCAATTTTCACTGTAAAACCGTATTGGAGCTTGTACATCCCAATATATATGTATGCAGTGTAGTATGCAACTTAAAGGATCTTAGTATTCCCAACAAGATAGGTGAAGGACGGCTTTCATACACACTATTCTCTCAGAAATGAGCATGTGGAGAGACTTTCATTCATCTAGCACAAATGGCACGGGTTGCAAGAGAAACTTTTACTCTGGTTTCTCAGTCTGTTTCCTAGTGCCGGATTGAAGTTCCTGCAGTTTTCACTGTAAAACCGAGGTGGAGAAAGTACTTCCCCATATATTTGTATGGAGTGTATTTTGCAACTGAAAAGGAACTTTGTGTTCCCAACAAGCTAGGTGATAGACGGCTTTCACACACACTTATCTCTCAGAAATGAGCATGTGGAGAGACGTTCGTTCATCTAGCACAAATTGAACGGGTTGCAGGAGAAATTTTTTTCTCTGATTTCTCAGTCTGTTTCCTAGTGCCGGTTTGAAGTTCCTGCAGTTTTCACTGTAAAATCGATTTGGAGCTAGTACCTCCCCATATATATGTAAGGAGTGTAGTTTGCAACTGAAGAGGAACATGGTTTTCCCAACAAGCTAGGTGAAAGACGGCTTTCACACACACTTATCTCTCAGAACTGAGCATGTGGAGAGACTTTCGTTCATCTAGCACAACGGGAACGGGTTGCAGGGGAAACTTTTACTCTGGTTTCTCAATCTGTTACCTAGTGCCGGTTTTAAGTTCTTGCAGTTTTCACAGTAAAACCGATTTGGAGCTAGTATATCCCAACATATATGTATGGATTATAGTATGCAACTGAATGGAACTTTGTATTCCCAACAAGCTACGTGAAGGACGGCTTTCACACACACGTATCTCTCAGAACTGAGCATGTGGAGAGACTTTCGTTCATCTAACACAAATGGAACGGGTTGCAGGAGAAATTTTTTCTGATTTCTCAGTCTGTTTCCTAATGCCTGTTAGAAGTTCCAGCAGTTTTCACTGTAAAACCGATTTGGATCTAGTACATACCCATATATATGTATGGAGTGTAGTTTGCAAATGAAAAGGAACTTTGTGTACCCAACAAGCTAGGTGAAGCCCGGCTTTCACACACACTTATCTCTCAGAAATGATCATGTGTAGAGAAGTTCGTTCATCTAGCACAAAGGGAACAGTTTGCAGGAGAAATTTTTCTCTGGTTTCTCAGTCTGTTTCCTAGTTCCGGTTTGAAGTTCTTGCAGTTTTCACTGTAAAACCGATTTGGAGCTAGTTCATACCAATATATATGTATGGAGTGTAATATGCCACTGAAAGGAACTTAGTTTTCCCAACAAGCTAGGTGAAGGGCGGCTTTCACACACAATTATCTCTCAGAAATGAGCATGTGGACAGACGTTCGTTTATCTAGCACAAATGGAAAGGGTTGCAGGAGAAACTTTTACTCTGGTTTCTCAGTCTGATTCCTAGTGCCGGTTTGAACTTCCTGCATTTTTCACTGTAAAACAGAGTTGGAGCTAGTACATCCCCATATATATTTAAGGATTGTAGTTTGCATCTGAAAAGGAACTTTGTGTTCCCAACAAGCTAGGTGAAAAACGGCTTTCACACACAATTATCTCTCAGAACTGAGCATGTGGAGAGACGTTCGTTCATCTAGCACAAAGGGAACGTGTTGCAGGAGAAACTTTTACTCTGGTTTCTCAGTCTGTTTTCTAGTGCCGGTTTGAAGTTCTTGCAGTTTTCACTGTAAAACCGTATTGGAGCTTGTACATCCCAATATATATGTATGGAGTGTAGTATGCAACTTAAAAGATCTTAGTATTCCCAACAAGATAGGTGAAGGACGGCTTTCAAACACACTATTCTCTCAGAAATGAGCATGTGGAGAGACTTTCATTCATCTAGCACAAATGGCACGGGTTGCAAGAGAAACTTTTACTCTGGTTTCTCAGTCTGTTTCCTAGTGCCGGATTGAAGTTCCTGCAGTTTTCACTGTAAAACCGAGGTGGAGAAAGTACTTCCCCATATATTTGTATGGAGTGTAGTTTGCAACTGAAAAGGAACTTTGTGTTTCCAACAAGCTAGGTTATAGACGGCTTTCACACACACTTATCTCTCAGAAATTAGCATGTGGAGAGACGTTCGTTCATCTAGCACAAATGGCACGGGTTGCAGGAGAAACTTTTTCTCTGATTTCTCAGTCTGTTTCCTAGTGCCGGTTTGAAGTTCCTTCAGTTTTCACTGTAAAACAGATTTGGAGCTAGTACCTCCCCATATATATGTAAGGAGTGTAGTTTGCAACTGAAAAGGAACATGGTTTTCCCAACAAGCTAGGTGAAAGACGGCTTTCACACACACTTATCTCTCAGAACTGAGCATGTGGAGAGACTTTCGTTCATCTAGCACAAAGGGAACGGTTTGCAGGAGAAACTTTTACTCTGGTTTTTCAATCTGCTACCTAGTGCCGGTTTTAAGTTCTTGCAGTTTTCACAGTAAAACCGATTTGGAGCTAGTATATCCCAACATATATGTATGGATTATAGTATGCAACTGAATGGAACTTTGTATTCCCAACAAGCTACGTGAAGGACGGCTTTCACACACACGTATCTCTCAGAACTGAGCATGTGGAGAGACTTTCGTTCATCTAACACAAATGGAACGGGTTGCAGGAGAAAGTTTTTCTGATTTCTCAGTCTGTTTCCTAATGCCTGTTAGAAGTTACAGCAGTTTTCACTGTAAAACCGATTTGGATCTAGTACATACCCATATATATGTATGGAGTGTAGTTTGCAAATGAAAAGGAACTTTGTGTACCCAACAAGCTAGGTGAAGCCCGGCTTTCACACAAACTTATCTCTCAGAAATGATCATGTGGAGAGAAGTTCGTTCATCTAGCACAAAGGGAACGGTTTGCAGGAGAAATTTTTCTCTGGTTTCTCAGTCTGTTTCCTAGTTCCGGTTTGAAGTTCTTGCAGTTTTCACTGTAAAACCGATTTGGAGCTAGTTCATACCAATATATATGTATGGAGTGTAGTATGCCACTGAAAGGAACTTTGTGTTCCCAACAAGCTAGGTGAAAGACGGCTTTCACACACAATTATCTCTCAGAACTGAGCATGTGGAGAGACGTTCGTTCATCTAGCACAAAGGGAACGTGTTGCAGAGAAACTTTTACTCTGCTTTCTCAGTCTGTTTTCTAGTGCCGGTTTGAAGTTCTTGCAATTTTCACTGTAAAACCGTATTGGAGCTTGTACATCCCAATATATATGTATGGAGTGTAGTATGCAACTTAAAGGATCTTAGTATTCCCAACAAGATAGGTGAAGGACGGCTTTCATACACACTATTCTCTCAGAAATGAGCATGTGGAGAGACTTTCATTCATCTAGCACAAATGGCACGGGTTGCAAGAGAAACTTTTACTCTGGTTTCTCAGTCTGTTTCCTAGTGCCGGATTGAAGTTCCTGCAGTTTTCACTGTAAAACCGAGGTGGAGAAAGTACTTCCCCATATATTTGTATGGAGTGTATTTTGCAACTGAAAAGGAACTTTGTGTTCCCAACAAGCTAGGTGATAGACGGCTTTCACACACACTTATCTCTCAGAAATGAGCATGTGGAGAGACGTTCGTTCATCTAGCACAAATTGAACGGGTTGCAGGAGAAATTTTTTTCTCTGATTTCTCAGTCTGTTTCCTAGTGCCGGTTTGAAGTTCCTGCAGTTTTCACTGTAAAATCGATTTGGAGCTAGTACCTCCCCATATATATGTAAGGAGTGTAGTTAGCAACTGAAAAGGAACATTGTTTTCCCAACAAGCTAGGTGAAAGACGGCTTTCACACACACTTATCTCTCAGAAATGAGCATGTGGAGAGACGTTCGTTCATCTAGCCCAAAAACGGTTTGCAGGCGAAACTTTTAGTATGGTATCTCAGTCTGTATCCTAGGGCCAGTTTGAAGTTCCTGCAGTTTTCAATGTAAAACCGAGTTGGAGCTAGTACCTCCCTAATATATATATATGAAATGTATTTTGCAACTGAAAAGGAAATTTGTGTTCCCCACAAGTTAGGTGAGGGACGGCTTTCACACACGCTTATCTATCAGAACTGAGCATGTGGAGAGACGTTCGTTTATCTAGCAAAAATTGAAAGGTTTGCAGGAGAAACTTTTACTCAGGTTTCTCAGTCTCTTTCCTAGTGCCGGTTTGAAGTTCCTGCAGTTTTCACTGTAAAACCGAGTTGGAGCTAGTACGTCCCCATATATATATATGGAGTGTAGATTGCAACTGAAAAGGAACTTTGTTTTCCCAACAAGCTATGTGAAGTACGGCATTCACACACACTTATCTCTCAGAACTGAGCATGTGGAGAGACGTTCGTTCATTTAGCACAAAGGGAAAGGGTTGCAGGGGAAACATTTACTCTGTTTTTTCAGTTTGTTTCCTAGTGCCATTTTGAAGTTCCTGCAGTTTTCACTGTAAAACCGAGGTGGAGCTTGTACCTCCCCATATATATGTATGGTGTGTAGTTTGCAACTACAAACGAACTTTGTTTTCCCAACAAGCTAGATGAAGGACGGCTTTCACACACAAATATCTCTCAGAACTGAGCATGTGGAGAGACGATCTTTCATCTAGCACAAAGGTAACGGGTTGCAGTAGAAATTTTTTTCTGGTTTCACAGTATGTTTCCTAATGCCTGTTAGAAGTTCCAGCAGTATTCACTGTAAAACCGATTTGGAACTAGTACATCCCCATATATATGTATGGAGTGCAGTTTGCAAATGAAAAGTAAATTTGTGTTACCAAAAAGCTAGGTGAAACCCGGCTTTCACACACACTTAAGTCTCAGAAGTGAACATTTGGAGAGAGGTTCGTTCATCTAGCACAAAGGGAATGGGTTGCAGGAGAAACTTTTTCTATGGTTTATCAGTCTGTTTCTTAGTGCCGGTTTGAAGTTCCTGCAGTTTTCACGGTAAAACCGATTTGGAGCTAGTACCTCCCCATATATATGTAAGGAGTGTAGTTTGCATCTGAAAAGGAACGTTGTGTTCCCAACAAGCTAGGTGAAAGACGGTTGTCACACACACGTATCTTTCACAAATGAGCATGTAGAGAGACGTTCGTTCATCTAACACAAATGGAACGGGTTGCAGGAGAAATTTTTGTCTGGTTTCTCAGTCTGTTTCCTAATGCCTGTTAGAAGTTCCAGCAGTTTTCAATGTAAAACCGATTTGGAGCTAGTACATCCCCATATATATTTATGAAGTGTAGTTTGCAACTGAATAGGAACTTTGTGTTCCCAACAAGCTATTTGAAGGCCGCCTTTCACACACAGTTATCTCTCAGAACTGAGCATGTGGAGAGACGTTCGTTCATCTAGCACAAATGGAACGGTTTGCAGGAGAAATTTTTTCTCTGGATTATCAGTCTGTTTCCTAGTGCCGGTTTGAAGTTCTTGCAGTTTTCACTGTAAAACCGAGTTGGAGCTAGTATATCCAAATATATATGTATGGATTGTAGTATGCAACTGAAAGGAACATTGTATTCCCAACAAGCTAGGTGAAGGACGGCTTTCACACACAATTATCTCTCCGAACTGAGCATGTGTAGAGACGTTCGTTCATCTAGCACAAAGGGAACGGGATGCAGGGGAAACTTTTTCTCTGGTTTCTCAGTCTGTTTCCTAGTGCCGGTTTGAAGTTCCTTCAGTTTTCACTGTAAAACAGATTTGGAGCTAGTACCTCCCCATATATATGTAAGGAGTGTAGTTTGCAACTGAAAAGGAACATGGTTTTCCCAACAAGCTAGGTGAAAGACGGCTTTCACACACACTTATCTCTCAGAACTGAGCATGTGGAGAGACTTTCGTTCATTTAGCACAAAGGGAACGGGTTGCAGGAGAAACTTTTACTCTGGATTCTCAATCTGTTTCCTAGTGCCGGTTTTAAGTTCTTGCAGTTTTCACAGTAAAACCGATTTGGAGCTAGTATATCCCAACATATATGTATGGATTGTAGTATGCAACTGAAAGGAACTTTGTATTCCCAACAAGCTACGTGAAGGACGGCTTTCACACACACGTATCTCTCAGAACTGAGCATGTGGAGAGACTCTCGTTCATCTAACACAAATGGAACGGGTTGCAGGAGAAATTTTTGTCTGACTTCTCAGTCTGTTTCCTAATGCCTGTTAGAAGTTCCAGCAGTTTTCAGTGTAAAACCGATTTGGATCTAGTACATACCCATATATATATATGGAGTGTAGTTTGCAAATGAAAAGGAACTTTGTGTACCCAACAAGCTAGGTGAATCCCGGCTTTCACACACAATTATCTCTCATAAATGAGCATGTGGAGAGACGTTCGTTTATCTAGCACAAATGGAAAGGGTTGCAGGAGAAACTTTTGCTCTTGTTTCTCAGTCTGATTCCTAGTGCCGGTTTGGACTTCCTGAATTTTTAACTGTAAAACAGAGTTGGAGCTAGTACCTCCCCATATATATTTAAGGAGTGTAGTTTGCATCTGAAAAGGAACTTTGTGTTCCCAACAAGCTAGGTGAAAGACGGCTTTCACACACAATTATCTCTCAGAACTCAGCATGTGGAGAGACGTTCGTTCATCTAGCACAAAGGGAACGTGTTGCAGGAGAAACTTTTACTCTGGTTTCTCAGTCTGTTTTCTAGTGCCGGTTTGAAGTTCTTGCAGTTTCCACTGTAAAACCGTATTGGAGCTTGTACATCCCAATATATATGTATGGAGTGTAGTATGCAACTTAAAGGAACTTAGTATTCCCAACAAGCTAGGTGAAGGGCGGCTTTCAAACACACTATTCTCTCAGAAATGAGCATGTGGAGAGACTTTCGTTCATCTAGCACAAATGGCACGGGTTGCAGTAGAAACTTTTACTCTGGTTTCTCAGTCTGATTCCTAGTGCCGGATTGAATTTCCTGCAGTTTTCACTGTAAAACCGAGGTGGAGAAAGTACTTCCCCATATATTTGTATGGAGTGTAGTTTGCAACTGAAAAGGAACTTTGTGTTCCCAACAAGCTAGTTGATAGACGGCTTTCACACACACTTATCTCTCAGAACTTAGCATGTGGAGAGACGTTCGTTCATCTAGCACAAATGGAACGGGTTGCAGGAGAAATTTTTTTCTCTGATTTCTCAGTCTGTTTCCTAGTGCCGGTTTGAAGTTCCTGCAGTTTTCACTGTAAAATTGATTTGGAGCTAGTACCTCCCCATATATATGTAAGGAGTGTATTTAGCAAATGAAAAGGAACATTGTTTTCCCAACAAGCTAGGTGAAAGACGGCTTTCACACACACTTATCTCTCAGAAATGAGCATGTGGAGAGACTTTCGTTCATCTAGCCCAAAAACGGGTTGCAGGAGAAACTTTTAGTCTGGTTTCTCAGTCTGTATCCTAGGGCCGGTTGGAAGTTCCTGCAGTTTTCACAGTAAAATCGATTTGGAGCTAGTACCTCCCCATATATATGTAAGGAGTGTAGTTTACATCTGAAAAGGAACATTGTGTTCCCAACAAGCTAGGTGAAAGACGGTTGTCACACACACGTATCTTTCACAACTGAGCATGTAGAGAGACGTTCGTTCATCTAACACAAATGGAACGGGTTGCAGGAGAAATTTTTTCTGGTTTCTCAGTCTGTTTCCTAATGCCTGTTAGAAGATCCAGCAGTTTTCAATGTAAAACCGATTTGGAGCTAGTACATCCCCATATATATTTATGAAGTGTAGTTTGCTACTGAAAAGGAACTTTGTGTTCCCAACAAGCTATTTGAAGGTCGGCTTTCACACACACTTATCTCTCAGAACTGAGCATGTGGAGAGACGTTCGTTCATTTAGCACAAATGGAACGGGTTGCAGGAGAAACTTTAACTCTGTTTTCTCAGTGTGTTTCCTAGTGCCGGTTTGAAGTTCCTGCAGAATTCACTGTAAAACAGTTTTGGAGCTAGTACCACCCCATATATATGTATGGATTGTAGTTTGCAACTGGAAAGGAACTTTGTGTTCCCAACAAGCTAGTTGAAGGACGGCTTTCACACAAAATTATATCTCAGAATTGAGCATGTGGAGAGACGTTCGTTCATCTAGCACAAATGGAACGGGTTGCAGGGGAAACTTTTTCTCTGGTTTCTCAGTCTGTTTCCTAGTGCCGGTTTGAAGTTCTTGCAGTTTTCACTGTAAAACCGAGTTGGAGCTAGTATATCCCAATATATATGCATGGAGTGTAGTATGCAACTGAAAGGAACTATGTATTCCCAACAAGCTAGGTGAAGAACGGCTTTCACACACACGTATCTCTCAGAACTGAGCATGTGGAGAGACGTTCGTTCATCTAACACAAATTTAAACGGGTTGCAGGTGAAATTTTTATCTGGTTTCTCAGTCTGTTTCCTTATGCCTGTTAGAAGTTCCTGCAGTTTTCACTGTAAAACCGATTTGGAGCTAGTACATCTCCATATATATGTATGGGGTGTAGTTTGCAAATGAAAAGGAACTTTGTGTTCCCAACAAGCTAGGTGAAGGACGGCATTGACACACACGTATCTGTCAGAATTGAGCATGTGGAGAGACTTTCGTTCATCTAACACAAATGGAACTGGTTGCAGGAGAAATTATTGTCTGGTTTCTCAGTCTGTTTCCTAATGCCTGTTAGAAGTTCCAGCAGTTTTCACTGTAAAAACGATTTGGATCTAGTACATCCCCATATATATGTATGGAGTGTAGTTTGCAAATGAAAAGGAACTTTGTGTTCCCAACAAGCTAGGTGAAGCCCGGCTTTCACACACACTTTTCTCTCAGAACTGAGCATGTGGAGAGACTTTCGTTCATCCAGCGCAAAGGGAACAGTTTGCAGGGGAAATTTTTCTATGGTTTCTCAGTCTGTTTCCTAGTTCCGGTTTGAAGTTCTTGCAGTATTTACTGTAAAACCGAGTTGGAGCTAGTACATACCAATATATATGTATGGAGTGTAGTATGCCACTGAAAGGAACATTGTATTCCCAACAAGCTAGGTGAAGGACGACTTTCACACACAATTACCTCTCAAAACTGAGCATGTGGAGAGACTTTCGTTTATCTAGCACAAAGTGAAAAGGTTGCAGGAGAAACTTTTACTCTGGTTTCTCAGTCTAATTCCTATTGCCGGTTTGAACTTCTTGCAGTTTTCACTGTAAAACAGAGTTGGAGCTAGTACCTCCCCATATATATGTATGGAGTGTAGTTTGCAACTGAAAAGGTACTTTGTGTTCCCAACAAGCTAGGTGAAAGACGGCTTTCACACACAATTATCTCTCAGAACTGAGCATGTGGAGAGACGTTCGTTCATCCAGCACAAAGGGAACGGTTTGCAGGGGAAATTTTACTCTGGTTTCTCAGTCTGTTTCCTAGTGCTGGTTTGAAGTTCCTGCAGTTTTCAATGTAAAATCGATTTGCAGCTAGTACCTCCCCTTATATATGTAAGGAGTGTAGTTTGCAACTGAAAAGGAACTTTGTGTTCCCAAGAAGCATGGTGAAAGGCGAATTTCACACACACTTAACTCTCAGAACTGAGCATGTGGAGAGACGTTCGTTCATCTAGCACCAATGGAACGGGTTGCAGGAGAAACTTTTACTCTGATTTCTCAATATGTTTCCTAGTGCCGGTTAGAAGTTCCTGCAGAATTCACTTTAAAACAGATTTGGAGCTAGTACCACCCCATATATATGTATGGAGTGTAGTTAGCAACTTGAAAGGAACTTTGTGTTCCCAACAAGCTAGTTGAAGGACGGCTTTCACACACACGTATCTCTCAGAACTGAGCATGTGGAGAGACTTTCGTTCATCTAACACAAATGGCGCGTGATGAAGTTGAAAATTTTATCTGGTTTCTCAGTCTGTTTCCTAAGGCCTGTTAGAAGTTCCAGCAGTTTTCACTGTAAATCCGATTTGGAGCTAGTACATCTCCATATATATGTATGGAGTGTAGTTTGCAAATGAAAAGGGACTTTGTGTTCCCAGCAAGCTAGGTGAAGCCCGGGTTTCACACACACTTATCTCTCAGAACTGCGCATGTGGAGAGACTTTTGTTCATCTAGCACAAATGGAACGGGTTGCAGGATAAATGTTTCTCTGGATTATCAGTCTGTTTCCTAGTGCCGTTTTAAATTCTTGCAGTTTTCACTGTAAAACCGAGTTGGAGATAGTACATCCCAATATATATGTATGGATTGTAGTATGCAACTGAAAGGAACTTTTTTATTCCCAACAAGCTAGGTGAAAGACGGCTTTAACACACAATTATCTCTCAGAACTGAGCATGTGTACAGACGTTCGTTCATCTAGCACAAAGGGAACGGGTTGCAGGGGAAACTTTTTCTCTGGTTTCTCAGTCTGTTTCCTAGTGCCGGTTTGAAGTTCTTGCAGTTTTCACTGTAAAACCGAGTTGGAGCTAGTATCTCCCAATATATTTTTATGGAGTGTAGTATGCAACTGAAAGGAACTTTGTATTCCCAACAAGCTAGTTGAAGGACGGCTTTCACACACACGTATCTCTCAGAACTGAGCATGTGGAGAGACTTTCGTTCATCTAACACAAATGGAACGGGTTGCAGGAGAAATTTTTGTCTGGTTTCTCATTCTGTTTCCTAATGCCTGTTAGAAGTTCCAGCAGTTTTCACTGTAAAAACGATTTGGAGCTAATATATCCCCTTATATATCTATGTTGTGTAGTTTGCAAATGAAAAGGAACTTTGTGTTCCCAACAAGCTAGGTGAAGCCCGGCTTTCACACACACTTTTCTCTCAGAACTGAGCATGTTGAAAAACTTTCATTCATCCAGCGCAAAGGGAACGGTTTGCTGGAGAAATTTTTCTCTGGTTTCTCAGTCTGTTTCCTAGTTCCGGTTTGAAGTTCTTGCAGTATTTACTGTAAAACCGAGTTGGATCTAGTACATACCAAAATATATGTATGGAGTATAGTATGCCACTGAAAGGAACTTTGTATTCCCAACAAGCTAGGTGAAGAACGGCTTTCACACACACGTATCTCTCAGAACTGAGCATGTGGAGAGACTTTCGTTCATCTAACACAAATGGAACGGGTTGCAGGGGAAACTTTTACTCTGGTTTCTCAGTCTGTTTCCTAGTTCCGGTTTGAAGTTCTTGCAGTATTTACTGTAAAACCGAGTTGGAGCTAGTACATACCAATATATATGTATGGAGTATAGTATGCCACTGAAAGGAACTTTGTATTCCCAACAAGCTAGGTGAAGAACGGCTTTCACACACACGTATCTCTCAGAACTGAGCATGTGGAGAGACTTTCGTTCATCTAGCACAAAAGAAACGGGTTGCAGGGGAAACTTTTACTCTGGTTTCTCAGTCTGTTTCCTAGTGCCGGTTGGAATTTCTTGCAGTTTTCACTGTAAAACCGAGTTGGAGCTAGTATATCCCAATATATATGTATGGAGTGTAGTATGCAACTGAAAGGAACTATGTATTCCCAACAAGCTAGGTGAAGAACGGCTTTCACACACACTTATCTCTCAGAACTGAGCATGTGGAGAGACGTTCGTTCATCTAGCACAAAGGGAACGGTTTGCAGGAGAAATTTTTCTCTGGTTTCTCAGTCTGTTTCCTAGTTCCGTTTTGAAGTTCTTGCAGTTTTCACTGTAAAACCGAGTTGGAGCTAGTACATACCAATATATATGTATGGAGTGTAGTATGCCACTGAAAGGAACTTTGTATTCCCAACAAGCTAGGTGAAGGACGGCTTTCACACACAATTATCTCTCAGAACAGAGCATGTGGAGAGACGTTCGTTTATATAGCACAAAGGAAAGGGTTGCAGGAGGAACTTTTACTCAGGTTTCTCAATCTCATTCCTATTGCCGGTTTGAACTTCCTGCAATTTTCACTGTAAAACAGAGTTGGAGCTAGTACCTCCCAATATATATGTAAGGAGTGTATGTTGCAACTGAAAAAGAACATTGTGTTCCCAAAAACCTAGGTGAAAGACGGCTTTCACACACAATTATCTCTCAGAACTGAGCATGTGGAAAAACGTTCGTTCATCTAGCACAATTGGACCGTGTTGCAGGAGAAACTTTTACTCTGGTTTCTCAGTCTGTTTCCTAGTGCCGTTTTGAAGTTCCTGCACTTTTCACTGTAAAACCGATTTGCAGCTAGTACATACACATATATATGTAAGGAGTGTGGTTTTCAACTGAAAAGGAAATTTGTGTCCCATCAAGCAAGGTGAAAGACGGATTTCACACACATTTAACTCTCAGAAATGAGCAGGTGGAGAGACGTTCGTTCATCTAGCACAAATGGAACGGGTTGCAGTAGAAACTTTTTGTCTGGTTTCTCTGTCTTTTTCCTAGTGCCGGTTTGAAGTTCCTGCAGTTTTCACTGTAAAACAGATTTGGAGCTAGTACCTCCGCATATATATGTAAGGAGTGTAGTTTGCATCTGAAAAGGAACATTGTTTTCCCAACTAGCTAGGTGAAAGACGGCTTTCACACACACTTATCTCTCAGAACTTAGCATGTGGAGAGACGTTCGTTCATCTAGCACAAAGGGAACGGGTTGCAGGAGAAACTTTTACTCTGGTTTCTCAATCTGTTTCCTAGTTCCGGTTTGAAGTTCTTGCAGTTTTCACAGTAAAACCGATTTGGAGCTAGTATATACCAATATATATGTATGGAGTGTAGTATGCAACTGAAGGGAACTTTGTATTCCCAACAAGCTATGTGAAGGACGGCTTTCACACACACGTATCGCTCAGAATTGAGCATGTGGAGAGACGTTCGTTCATCTAACACAAATGGAACGATTTGCAGGAGAAATTTTTGTCTAGTTTCTCAGTCTGTTTCCTAATGCCTGAATGAAGTTCCAGCAGATTTCACTGTAAAACCGATTTGGAGCTAGTACATCCTCATATATATGTATGGAGTGTAGTTTGCAAATGAAAAGGAACTTTGTGTTCCCAAAAAGCTAGGTGTAGCCCGGCTTTCACACACACTTATCTCTCAGAACTGAGCATGTGAAGAGACGTTCCTTCATCTAGCAAAAATGGAACGGTTTGCAGGACAAACATTATTTCCGGTTTCTCATTGTGTTTCCTAGTGCCGGTTTGAAGTTCCTGCAGAATTCACTTTAAAACAGAGTTGGAGCTAGTACCATCCCATATATATGTATGGATTGTAGTTTGCAACTTGAAATGAACTTTGTGTTCCCAACAAGCTAGTTGAAGGACGGCTTTCACACACACTTATCTCTCAGAACTGAGCATGTGGAGAGTCTTTCATTCATCTAACACAAATGGAACGGGTTGCAGGAGAAATTTTTACTCTGGTTTCTCAGTCTGTTTCCTAGTGCCGGTTTGAAGTTCTTGCAGTTTTCACTATAAAACCGAGTTGGAGCTAGTATATCCCAATATATATGTATGGATTGTAGTATACAACTGAAAGTAACTTTGTATTCCCAACAAGCTAGGTGAAGGACGGCTTTCACACACAATGATCTCTCAGAAATGAGCATGTGGAGAGACGTTCGTTCATCTAGCACAAAGGGAACTGGTTGCTGGAGAAACTTTTTCCCTGGGTTCTCAGTCTGTTTCCTAGTGACGGTTTGAAGTTCTTGCAGTTTTCACTGTAAAACCGATTTGGAGCTATTACTTCCCAATATATATGTATGGAGTGTAGTTTGCAACTGAAAGGATCTTTGTATTCCCAACAAGCTTGGTGAAGGCGGCTTTCACATACAATTATCTCTGAATTGAGTATGTGGAGAGACGTTCGTTCATCTAGCACAATGGGAACGTGTTGCAGGAGAAACTTTTCCTCTGGTTTCTCAGTCTGTTTCCTAGTGCCAGTTTGAAGTTCCTGCACTTTTCACTGTAAAACCGATTTGCAGCTAGTACATCCCAATATATATGTAAGGAGTGTAGTTTCAACTGAAAAGGAACTTTGTGTCCCAACAAGCAAGGTGAAAGACGGATTTCACACACACTTAACTCTCAGAACTGAGCAGGTGGAGAGACGTTCGTTCATCTAGCACAAAGGGAACGTGTTGCAGTAGAAACTTTTACTCTGGTTTCTCAGTCTGTTTGCTAGTGCCGGTATGAAGTTCCTGCACTTTTCACTGTAAAACGGATTTGGAACTAGTACCTCCCCATATATATGTAAGGAGTGTAGTTTGCAACTGAAACGGAACTTTGTTTTCCCAACAAGCTGGGTGAAAGACGGCTTTCACACACAGTTATCTCTCAGAACTGAGCAGGTGGAGAGACTTTCATTCATCTAGCACAAAGAGAACTGGTTGTAGGGGAAACTATTACTCTGGTTTCTCATTCTGTTTCGTAGTGCCGGTTTGAAGTTCTTGCAGTTTTCACAGTAGAACCGAGCTGGAGCTACTGCATCAAAATATATATGTATGGAATGTAGTATGCAACTTAAAGGAACTTTGTATTCCCAACAAGCTAGTTGAAGGACGGATTTCACACACAAGTATCTCTCAGATATGAGCATGTGGAGAGACGTTCGTTCATCTAAACCAAATGGAACGGGTTTCAGAAGAAATTTTTGTCTGGTTTCTCAGTCTTTTTCCTAATGCCTGTTAGAAGTTCCAGCAGTTTTCACTGTAAAACCGATGTGGATCTAGTACAACCCCATATACATATATGGAGTGTTGTTTGCAACTGAAAGGGAACTTTGTGTTCCCAACAAGCTAGGTGAAAGACGGCTTTAACACACAATTATCTCTCAGAACTGAGCATGTGTACAGACGTTCGTTCATCTAGCACAAAGGGAACGGGTTGCAGGGGAAACTTTTTCTCTGGTTTCTCAGTCTGTTTCCTAGTGCCGGTTTGAAGTTCTTGCAGTTTTCACTGTAAAACCGAGTTGGAGCTAGTATCTCCCAATATATTTTTATGGAGTGTAGTATGCAACTGAAAGGAACTTTGTATTCCCAACAAGCTAGTTGAAGGACGGCTTTCACACACACGTATCTCTCAGAACTGAGCATGTGGAGAGACTTTCGTTCATCTAACACAAATGGAACGGGTTGCAGGAGAAATTTTTGTCTGGTTTCTCATTCTGTTTCCTAATGCCTGTTAGAAGTTCCAGCAGTTTTCACTGTAAAAACGATTTGGAGCTAATATATCCCCTTATATATCTATGTTGTGTAGTTTGCAAATGAAAAGGAACTTTGTGTTCCCAACAAGCTAGGTGAAGCCCGGCTTTCACACACACTTTTCTCTCAGAACTGAGCATGTTGAAAAACTTTCATTCATCCAGCGCAAAGGGAACGGTTTGCTGGAGAAATTTTTCTCTGGTTTCTCAGTCTGTTTCCTAGTTCCGGTTTGAAGTTCTTGCAGTATTTACTGTAAAACCGAGTTGGATCTAGTACATACCAAAATATATGTATGGAGTATAGTATGCCACTGAAAGGAACTTTGTATTCCCAACAAGCTAGGTGAAGAACGGCTTTCACACACACGTATCTCTCAGAACTGAGCATGTGGAGAGACTTTCGTTCATCTAACACAAATGGAACGGGTTGCAGGGGAAACTTTTACTCTGGTTTCTCAGTCTGTTTCCTAGTTCCGGTTTGAAGTTCTTGCAGTATTTACTGTAAAACCGAGTTGGAGCTAGTACATACCAATATATATGTATGGAGTATAGTATGCCACTGAAAGGAACTTTGTATTCCCAACAAGCTAGGTGAAGAACGGCTTTCACACACACGTATCTCTCAGAACTGAGCATGTGGAGAGACGTTCGTTCATCTAACACAAATTTAAACGGGTTGCAGGTGAAATTTTTATCTGGTTTCTCAGTCTGTTTCCTTATGCCTGTTAGAAGTTCCTGCAGTTTTCACTGTAAAACCGATTTGGAGCTAGTACATCTCCATATATATGTATGGGGTGTAGTTTGCAAATGAAAAGGAACTTTGTGTTCCCAACAAGCTAGGTGAAGGACGGCATTGACACACACGTATCTGTCAGAATTGAGCATGTGGAGAGACTTTCGTTCATCTAACACAAATGGAACTGGTTGCAGGAGAAATTATTGTCTGGTTTCTCAGTCTGTTTCCTAATGCCTGTTAGAAGTTCCAGCAGTTTTCACTGTAAAAACGATTTGGATCTAGTACATCCCCATATATATGTATGGAGTGTAGTTTGCAAATGAAAAGGAACTTTGTGTTCCCAACAAGCTAGGTGAAGCCCGGCTTTCACACACACTTTTCTCTCAGAACTGAGCATGTGGAGAGACTTTCGTTCATCCAGCGCAAAGGGAACAGTTTGCAGGGGAAATTTTTCTATGGTTTCTCAGTCTGTTTCCTAGTTCCGGTTTGAAGTTCTTGCAGTATTTACTGTAAAACCGAGTTGGAGCTAGTACATACCAATATATATGTATGGAGTGTAGTATGCCACTGAAAGGAACATTGTATTCCCAACAAGCTAGGTGAAGGACGACTTTCACACACAATTACCTCTCAAAACTGAGCATGTGGAGAGACTTTCGTTTATCTAGCACAAAGTGAAAAGGTTGCAGGAGAAACTTTTACTCTGGTTTCTCAGTCTAATTCCTATTGCCGGTTTGAACTTCTTGCAGTTTTCACTGTAAAACAGAGTTGGAGCTAGTACCTCCCCATATATATGTATGGAGTGTAGTTTGCAACTGAAAAGGTACTTTGTGTTCCCAACAAGCTAGGTGAAAGACGGCTTTCACACACAATTATCTCTCAGAACTGAGCATGTGGAGAGACGTTCGTTCATCCAGCACAAAGGGAACGGTTTGCAGGGGAAATTTTACTCTGGTTTCTCAGTCTGTTTCCTAGTGCTGGTTTGAAGTTCCTGCAGTTTTCAATGTAAAATCGATTTGCAGCTAGTACCTCCCCTTATATATGTAAGGAGTGTAGTTTGCAACTGAAAAGGAACTTTGTGTTCCCAAGAAGCATGGTGAAAGGCGAATTTCACACACACTTAACTCTCAGAACTGAGCATGTGGAGAGACGTTCGTTCATCTAGCACCAATGGAACGGGTTGCAGGAGAAACTTTTACTCTGATTTCTCAATATGTTTCCTAGTGCCGGTTAGAAGTTCCTGCAGAATTCACTTTAAAACAGATTTGGAGCTAGTACCACCCCATATATATGTATGGAGTGTAGTTAGCAACTTGAAAGGAACTTTGTGTTCCCAACAAGCTAGTTGAAGGACGGCTTTCACACACACGTATCTCTCAGAACTGAGCATGTGGAGAGACTTTCGTTCATCTAACACAAATGGCGCGTGATGAAGTTGAAAATTTTATCTGGTTTCTCAGTCTGTTTCCTAAGGCCTGTTAGAAGTTCCAGCAGTTTTCACTGTAAATCCGATTTGGAGCTAGTACATCTCCATATATATGTATGGAGTGTAGTTTGCAAATGAAAAGGGACTTTGTGTTCCCAGCAAGCTAGGTGAAGCCCGGGTTTCACACACACTTATCTCTCAGAACTGCGCATGTGGAGAGACTTTTGTTCATCTAGCACAAATGGAACGGGTTGCAGGATAAATGTTTCTCTGGATTATCAGTCTGTTTCCTAGTGCCGTTTTAAATTCTTGCAGTTTTCACTGTAAAACCGAGTTGGAGATAGTACATCCCAATATATATGTATGGATTGTAGTATGCAACTGAAAGGAACTTTTTTATTCCCAACAAGCTAGGTGAAAGACGGCTTTAACACACAATTATCTCTCAGAACTGAGCATGTGTACAGACGTTCGTTCATCTAGCACAAAGGGAACGGGTTGCAGGGGAAACTTTTTCTCTGGTTTCTCAGTCTGTTTCCTAGTGCCGGTTTGAAGTTCTTGCAGTTTTCACTGTAAAACCGAGTTGGAGCTAGTATCTCCCAATATATTTTTATGGAGTGTAGTATGCAACTGAAAGGAACTTTGTATTCCCAACAAGCTAGTTGAAGGACGGCTTTCACACACACGTATCTCTCAGAACTGAGCATGTGGAGAGACTTTCGTTCATCTAACACAAATGGAACGGGTTGCAGGAGAAATTTTTGTCTGGTTTCTCATTCTGTTTCCTAATGCCTGTTAGAAGTTCCAGCAGTTTTCACTGTAAAAACGATTTGGAGCTAATATATCCCCTTATATATCTATGTTGTGTAGTTTGCAAATGAAAAGGAACTTTGTGTTCCCAACAAGCTAGGTGAAGCCCGGCTTTCACACACACTTTTCTCTCAGAACTGAGCATGTTGAAAAACTTTCATTCATCCAGCGCAAAGGGAACGGTTTGCTGGAGAAATTTTTCTCTGGTTTCTCAGTCTGTTTCCTAGTTCCGGTTTGAAGTTCTTGCAGTATTTACTGTAAAACCGAGTTGGATCTAGTACATACCAAAATATATGTATGGAGTATAGTATGCCACTGAAAGGAACTTTGTATTCCCAACAAGCTAGGTGAAGAACGGCTTTCACACACACGTATCTCTCAGAACTGAGCATGTGGAGAGACTTTCGTTCATCTAACACAAATGGAACGGGTTGCAGGGGAAACTTTTACTCTGGTTTCTCAGTCTGTTTCCTAGTTCCGGTTTGAAGTTCTTGCAGTATTTACTGTAAAACCGAGTTGGAGCTAGTACATACCAATATATATGTATGGAGTATAGTATGCCACTGAAAGGAACTTTGTATTCCCAACAAGCTAGGTGAAGAACGGCTTTCACACACACGTATCTCTCAGAACTGAGCATGTGGAGAGACTTTCGTTCATCTAGCACAAAAGAAACGGGTTGCAGGGGAAACTTTTACTCTGGTTTCTCAGTCTGTTTCCTAGTGCCGGTTGGAATTTCTTGCAGTTTTCACTGTAAAACCGAGTTGGAGCTAGTATATCCCAATATATATGTATGGAGTGTAGTATGCAACTGAAAGGAACTATGTATTCCCAACAAGCTAGGTGAAGAACGGCTTTCACACACACTTATCTCTCAGAACTGAGCATGTGGAGAGACGTTCGTTCATCTAGCACAAAGGGAACGGTTTGCAGGAGAAATTTTTCTCTGGTTTCTCAGTCTGTTTCCTAGTTCCGTTTTGAAGTTCTTGCAGTTTTCACTGTAAAACCGAGTTGGAGCTAGTACATACCAATATATATGTATGGAGTGTAGTATGCCACTGAAAGGAACTTTGTATTCCCAACAAGCTAGGTGAAGGACGGCTTTCACACACAATTATCTCTCAGAACAGAGCATGTGGAGAGACGTTCGTTTATATAGCACAAAGGAAAGGGTTGCAGGAGGAACTTTTACTCAGGTTTCTCAATCTCATTCCTATTGCCGGTTTGAACTTCCTGCAATTTTCACTGTAAAACAGAGTTGGAGCTAGTACCTCCCAATATATATGTAAGGAGTGTATGTTGCAACTGAAAAAGAACATTGTGTTCCCAAAAACCTAGGTGAAAGACGGCTTTCACACACAATTATCTCTCAGAACTGAGCATGTGGAAAAACGTTCGTTCATCTAGCACAATTGGACCGTGTTGCAGGAGAAACTTTTACTCTGGTTTCTCAGTCTGTTTCCTAGTGCCGTTTTGAAGTTCCTGCACTTTTCACTGTAAAACCGATTTGCAGCTAGTACATACACATATATATGTAAGGAGTGTGGTTTTCAACTGAAAAGGAAATTTGTGTCCCATCAAGCAAGGTGAAAGACGGATTTCACACACATTTAACTCTCAGAAATGAGCAGGTGGAGAGACGTTCGTTCATCTAGCACAAATGGAACGGGTTGCAGTAGAAACTTTTTGTCTGGTTTCTCTGTCTTTTTCCTAGTGCCGGTTTGAAGTTCCTGCAGTTTTCACTGTAAAACAGATTTGGAGCTAGTACCTCCGCATATATATGTAAGGAGTGTAGTTTGCATCTGAAAAGGAACATTGTTTTCCCAACTAGCTAGGTGAAAGACGGCTTTCACACACACTTATCTCTCAGAACTTAGCATGTGGAGAGACTTTCGTTCATCTAGCACAAAGGGAACGGGTTGCAGGAGAAACTTTTACTCTGGTTTCTCAATCTGTTTCCTAGTTCCGGTTTGAAGTTCTTGCAGTTTTCACAGTAAAACCGATTTGGAGCTAGTATATACCAATATATATGTATGGAGTGTAGTATGCAACTGAAGGGAACTTTGTATTCCCAACAAGCTATGTGAAGGACGGCTTTCACACACACGTATCGCTCAGAATTGAGCATGTGGAGAGACGTTCGTTCATCTAACACAAATGGAACGATTTGCAGGAGAAATTTTTGTCTAGTTTCTCAGTCTGTTTCCTAATGCCTGAATGAAGTTCCAGCAGATTTCACTGTAAAACCGATTTGGAGCTAGTACATCCTCATATATATGTATGGAGTGTAGTTTGCAAATGAAAAGGAACTTTGTGTTCCCAAAAAGCTAGGTGTAGCCCGGCTTTCACACACACTTATCTCTCAGAACTGAGCATGTGAAGAGACGTTCCTTCATCTAGCAAAAATGGAACGGTTTGCAGGACAAACATTATCTCCGGTTTCTCATTGTGTTTCCTAGTGCCGGTTTGAAGTTCCTGCAGAATTCACTTTAAAACAGAGTTGGAGCTAGTACCATCCCATATATATGTATGGATTGTAGTTTGCAACTTGAAATGAACTTTGTGTTCCCAACAAGCTAGTTGAAGGACGGCTTTCACACACACTTATCTCTCAGAACTGAGCATGTGGAGAGTCTTTCATTCATCTAACACAAATGGAACGGGTTGCAGGAGAAATTTTTACTCTGGTTTCTCAGTCTGTTTCCTAGTGCCGGTTTGAAGTTCTTGCAGTTTTCACTATAAAACCGAGTTGGAGCTAGTATATCCCAATATATATGTATGGATTGTAGTATACAACTGAAAGTAACTTTGTATTCCCAACAAGCTAGGTGAAGGACGGCTTTCACACACAATGATCTCTCAGAAATGAGCATGTGGAGAGACGTTCGTTCATCTAGCACAAAGGGAACTGGTTGCTGGAGAAACTTTTTCCCTGGGTTCTCAGTCTGTTTCCTAGTGACGGTTTGAAGTTCTTGCAGTTTTCACTGTAAAACCGATTTGGAGCTATTACTTCCCAATATATATGTATGGAGTGTAGTTTGCAACTGAAAGGATCTTTGTATTCCCAACAAGCTTGGTGAAGGCGGCTTTCACATACAATTATCTCTGAATTGAGTATGTGGAGAGACGTTCGTTCATCTAGCACAATGGGAACGTGTTGCAGGAGAAACTTTTCCTCTGGTTTCTCAGTCTGTTTCCTAGTGCCAGTTTGAAGTTCCTGCACTTTTCACTGTAAAACCGATTTGCAGCTAGTACATCCCAATATATATGTAAGGAGTGTAGTTTCAACTGAAAAGGAACTTTGTGTCCCAACAAGCAAGGTGAAAGACGGATTTCACACACACTTAACTCTCAGAACTGAGCAGGTGGAGAGACGTTCGTTCATCTAGCACAAAGGGAACGTGTTGCAGTAGAAACTTTTACTCTGGTTTCTCAGTCTGTTTGCTAGTGCCGGTATGAAGTTCCTGCACTTTTCACTGTAAAACGGATTTGGAACTAGTACCTCCCCATATATATGTAAGGAGTGTAGTTTGCAACTGAAACGGAACTTTGTTTTCCCAACAAGCTGGGTGAAAGACGGCTTTCACACACAGTTATCTCTCAGAACTGAGCAGGTGGAGAGACTTTCATTCATCTAGCACAAAGAGAACTGGTTGTTGGGGAAACTATTACTCTGGTTTCTCATTCTGTTTCGTAGTGCCGGTTTGAAGTTCTTGCAGTTTTCACAGTAGAACCGAGCTGGAGCTACTGCATCAAAATATATATGTATGGAATGTAGTATGCAACTTAAAGGAACTTTGTATTCCCAACAAGCTAGTTGAAGGACGGATTTCACACACAAGTATCTCTCAGATATGAGCATGTGGAGAGACGTTCGTTCATCTAAACCAAATGGAACGGGTTTCAGAAGAAATTTTTGTCTGGTTTCTCAGTCTTTTTCCTAATGCCTGTTAGAAGTTCCAGCAGTTTTCACTGTAAAACCGATGTGGATCTAGTACAACCCCATATACATATATGGAGTGTTGTTTGCAACTGAAAGGGAACTTTGTGTTCCCAACAAGCTAGGTGAAAGACGGCTTTAACACACAATTATCTCTCAGAACTGAGCATGTGTACAGACGTTCGTTCATCTAGCACAAAGGGAACGGGTTGCAGGGGAAACTTTTTCTCTGGTTTCTCAGTCTGTTTCCTAGTGCCGGTTTGAAGTTCTTGCAGTTTTCACTGTAAAACCGAGTTGGAGCTAGTATCTCCCAATATATTTTTATGGAGTGTAGTATGCAACTGAAAGGAACTTTGTATTCCCAACAAGCTAGTTGAAGGACGGCTTTCACACACACGTATCTCTCAGAACTGAGCATGTGGAGAGACTTTCGTTCATCTAACACAAATGGAACGGGTTGCAGGAGAAATTTTTGTCTGGTTTCTCATTCTGTTTCCTAATGCCTGTTAGAAGTTCCAGCAGTTTTCACTGTAAAAACGATTTGGAGCTAATATATCCCCTTATATATCTATGTTGTGTAGTTTGCAAATGAAAAGGAACTTTGTGTTCCCAACAAGCTAGGTGAAGCCCGGCTTTCACACACACTTTTCTCTCAGAACTGAGCATGTTGAAAAACTTTCATTCATCCAGCGCAAAGGGAACGGTTTGCTGGAGAAATTTTTCTCTGGTTTCTCAGTCTGTTTCCTAGTTCCGGTTTGAAGTTCTTGCAGTATTTACTGTAAAACCGAGTTGGATCTAGTACATACCAAAATATATGTATGGAGTATAGTATGCCACTGAAAGGAACTTTGTATTCCCAACAAGCTAGGTGAAGAACGGCTTTCACACACACGTATCTCTCAGAACTGAGCATGTGGAGAGACTTTCGTTCATCTAACACAAATGGAACGGGTTGCAGGGGAAACTTTTACTCTGGTTTCTCAGTCTGTTTCCTAGTTCCGGTTTGAAGTTCTTGCAGTATTTACTGTAAAACCGAGTTGGAGCTAGTACATACCAATATATATGTATGGAGTATAGTATGCCACTGAAAGGAACTTTGTATTCCCAACAAGCTAGGTGAAGAACGGCTTTCACACACACGTATCTCTCAGAACTGAGCATGTGGAGAGACTTTCGTTCATCTAGCACAAAAGAAACGGGTTGCAGGGGAAACTTTTACTCTGGTTTCTCAGTCTGTTTCCTAGTGCCGGTTGGAATTTCTTGCAGTTTTCACTGTAAAACCGAGTTGGAGCTAGTATATCCCAATATATATGTATGGAGTGTAGTATGCAACTGAAAGGAACTATGTATTCCCAACAAGCTAGGTGAAGAACGGCTTTCACACACACTTATCTCTCAGAACTGAGCATGTGGAGAGACGTTCGTTCATCTAGCACAAAGGGAACGGTTTGCAGGAGAAATTTTTCTCTGGTTTCTCAGTCTGTTTCCTAGTTCCGTTTTGAAGTTCTTGCAGTTTTCACTGTAAAACCGAGTTGGAGCTAGTACATACCAATATATATGTATGGAGTGTAGTATGCCACTGAAAGGAACTTTGTATTCCCAACAAGCTAGGTGAAGGACGGCTTTCACACACAATTATCTCTCAGAACAGAGCATGTGGAGAGACGTTCGTTTATATAGCACAAAGGAAAGGGTTGCAGGAGGAACTTTTACTCAGGTTTCTCAATCTCATTCCTATTGCCGGTTTGAACTTCCTGCAATTTTCACTGTAAAACAGAGTTGGAGCTAGTACCTCCCAATATATATGTAAGGAGTGTATGTTGCAACTGAAAAAGAACATTGTGTTCCCAAAAACCTAGGTGAAAGACGGCTTTCACACACAATTATCTCTCAGAACTGAGCATGTGGAAAAACGTTCGTTCATCTAGCACAATTGGACCGTGTTGCAGGAGAAACTTTTACTCTGGTTTCTCAGTCTGTTTCCTAGTGCCGTTTTGAAGTTCCTGCACTTTTCACTGTAAAACCGATTTGCAGCTAGTACATACACATATATATGTAAGGAGTGTGGTTTTCAACTGAAAAGGAAATTTGTGTCCCATCAAGCAAGGTGAAAGACGGATTTCACACACATTTAACTCTCAGAAATGAGCAGGTGGAGAGACGTTCGTTCATCTAGCACAAATGGAACGGGTTGCAGTAGAAACTTTTTGTCTGGTTTCTCTGTCTTTTTCCTAGTGCCGGTTTGAAGTTCCTGCAGTTTTCACTGTAAAACAGATTTGGAGCTAGTACCTCCGCATATATATGTAAGGAGTGTAGTTTGCATCTGAAAAGGAACATTGTTTTCCCAACTAGCTAGGTGAAAGACGGCTTTCACACACACTTATCTCTCAGAACTTAGCATGTGGAGAGACGTTCGTTCATCTAGCACAAAGGGAACGGGTTGCAGGAGAAACTTTTACTCTGGTTTCTCAATCTGTTTCCTAGTTCCGGTTTGAAGTTCTTGCAGTTTTCACAGTAAAACCGATTTGGAGCTAGTATATACCAATATATATGTATGGAGTGTAGTATGCAACTGAAGGGAACTTTGTATTCCCAACAAGCTATGTGAAGGACGGCTTTCACACACACGTATCGCTCAGAATTGAGCATGTGGAGAGACGTTCGTTCATCTAACACAAATGGAACGATTTGCAGGAGAAATTTTTGTCTAGTTTCTCAGTCTGTTTCCTAATGCCTGAATGAAGTTCCAGCAGATTTCACTGTAAAACCGATTTGGAGCTAGTACATCCTCATATATATGTATGGAGTGTAGTTTGCAAATGAAAAGGAACTTTGTGTTCCCAAAAAGCTAGGTGTAGCCCGGCTTTCACACACACTTATCTCTCAGAACTGAGCATGTGAAGAGACGTTCCTTCATCTAGCAAAAATGGAACGGTTTGCAGGACAAACATTATCTCCGGTTTCTCATTGTGTTTCCTAGTGCCGGTTTGAAGTTCCTGCAGAATTCACTTTAAAACAGAGTTGGAGCTAGTACCATCCCATATATATGTATGGATTGTAGTTTGCAACTTGAAATGAACTTTGTGTTCCCAACAAGCTAGTTGAAGGACGGCTTTCACACACACTTATCTCTCAGAACTGAGCATGTGGAGAGTCTTTCATTCATCTAACACAAATGGAACGGGTTGCAGGAGAAATTTTTAATCTGGTTTCTCAGTCTGTTTCCTAGTGCCGGTTTGAAGTTCTTGCAGTTTTCACTATAAAACCGAGTTGGAGCTAGTATATCCCAATATATATGTATGGATTGTAGTATACAACTGAAAGTAACTTTGTATTCCCAACAAGCTAGGTGAAGGACGGCTTTCACACACAATGATCTCTCAGAAATGAGCATGTGGAGAGACGTTCGTTCATCTAGCACAAAGGGAACTGGTTGCTGGAGAAACTTTTTCCCTGGGTTCTCAGTCTGTTTCCTAGTGACGGTTTGAAGTTCTTGCAGTTTTCACTGTAAAACCGATTTGGAGCTATTACTTCCCAATATATATGTATGGAGTGTAGTTTGCAACTGAAAGGATCTTTGTATTCCCAACAAGCTTGGTGAAGGCGGCTTTCACATACAATTATCTCTGAATTGAGTATGTGGAGAGACGTTCGTTCATCTAGCACAATGGGAACGTGTTGCAGGAGAAACTTTTCCTCTGGTTTCTCAGTCTGTTTCCTAGTGCCAGTTTGAAGTTCCTGCACTTTTCACTGTAAAACCGATTTGCAGCTAGTACATCCCAATATATATGTAAGGAGTGTAGTTTCAACTGAAAAGGAACTTTGTGTCCCAACAAGCAAGGTGAAAGACGGATTTCACACACACTTAACTCTCAGAACTGAGCAGGTGGAGAGACGTTCGTTCATCTAGCACAAAGGGAACGTGTTGCAGTAGAAACTTTTACTCTGGTTTCTCAGTCTGTTTGCTAGTGCCAGTATGAAGTTCCTGCACTTTTCACTGTAAAACGGATTTGGAACTAGTACCTCCCCATATATATGTAAGGAGTGTAGTTTGCAACTGAAACGGAACTTTGTTTTCCCAACAAGCTGGGTGAAAGACGGCTTTCACACACAGTTATCTCTCAGAACTGAGCAGGTGGAGAGACTTTCATTCATCTAGCACAAAGAGAACTGGTTGTAGGGGAAACTATTACTCTGGTTTCTCATTCTGTTTCGTAGTGCCGGTTTGAAGTTCTTGCAGTTTTCACAGTAGAACCGAGCTGGAGCTACTGCATCAAAATATATATGTATGGAATGTAGTATGCAACTTAAAGGAACTTTGTATTCCCAACAAGCTAGTTGAAGGACGGATTTCACACACAAGTATCTCTCAGATATGAGCATGTGGAGAGACGTTCGTTCATCTAAACCAAATGGAACGGGTTTCAGAAGAAATTTTTGTCTGGTTTCTCAGTCTTTTTCCTAATGCCTGTTAGAAGTTCCAGCAGTTTTCACTGTAAAACCGATGTGGATCTAGTACAACCCCATATATATATATGGAGTGTTGTTTGCAACTGAAAGGGAACTTTGTGTTCCCAACAAGCTAGGTGAAGTCCGGCTTTCTCACACACTTATCTCTCAGAACTGAGCATGTGGAGAGACGTTCGTTCATCTAACACAAAGGAACGGGTTGCAGGAGAAACTTTTTCTCTGGTTTCTCAGTATGTTTCCTAGTGCCGGTTGGAAGTTTCTTCAGTTTACACTGTAAAACCGAGTTGGAGCTTGTACCTCCCCATATATATTTATGCAGTGTAGTTTGCATCTGAAATGGAACTTTGTGTTCCCCACAAGCTAGGTGAGGGATGGCTTTCACAAACACTTATCTCTCAGGACTGAGCATGTGGAGAGACTTTCGTTCATCCAGTGCAAAGGGAACGGATTGCAGAAGAAACTTTTATTGTGGTTTCTCAGTCTGTTTCCCAGTGCCAGTTTGAAGTTCTTGCAGTATTTAGTGTAAAACCGAGTTGGAGCTAGTACATACCAATATATATGTATGGAGTGTAGTATGAAACTGAAAGGAACTTTGTATTCCCAACAAGCTAGGTGAAGGACAACTTTCACACAGAATTATCTCTCAAACCTGAGCATGTGTAGAGACTTTCCTTTATCTAGCACAAACGGAAAGGTTTGCAGGAGAAACTTTTACTCTGGTTTCTCAGTCTGTTTCCTATTGCCGGTTTGAACTTCTAGCAGTTTTCACTGTAAAACAGAGTTGGTGCTAGTACCTCCCCATATATATGTAAGGAGTGTAGTTTGCAACTGAAAAGGAACTTTGTGTTCCCAACAAGCTAAGTGAAAGACGGCTTTCACACACAATTATCTCTCAGAACTGAGCATGTGGAGAGACGTTCGTTCATCTAGCACAAAGGGAACGGTTTGCAGAAGAAATTTTACTCTGGTTTCTCAGTCTGTTTCCTAGTGCCGGTGTGAAGTTCCAGCAGTTTTCAATGTAAAACCGATTTGCAGCTAGTACCTCCCCATATATATGTAAGGAGTGTAGTTTGCAACTGAAAAGGAACTTTGTGTTCCCAAGAAGCAAGGTGAAATGCAGGTTTCACACACACTTAACTCTCAGAACTGAGCATGTGGAGAGACATTCGTTCATTTAGCAAAAAGGGAACGGGTTGCAGGAGAAACTCTTACTCTGGTTTCTCAATGTGTTTCCTAGTGCCGGTTTGAAGTTCCTGCAGAATTCACTTTAAAACAGATTTGGAGCTAGTACCACCCCATATATATGTATGGAGTGTAGTTTGCAACTTGAAAGGAACTTTGTGTTCCCAACAAGCTAGTTGAAGGACGGCTTTCACACACACTTATCTCTCAGAGCTGAGCATGTGGAGAGTCTTTTGTTCATCTAGCACATAGGGAATGGGTTGCAGGAGAAATTTTTACTCTGGTTTCTCTGTCTGTTTCCTAGTGCCGGTTTGAATTTCTTGAAGTTTTCACTGCAAAACCGAGTTGGAGCTAGTACCTCCCCATATATATGTATGGATTGTAGTATGCAACTGAAAGGAACTTTGTATTCCCAACAAGCTAGGTGAAGAACGGCTTTCACACACACGTTTCTCTCAGAATTGAGCATGTGGAGAGACGTTCGTTCATCTAGCACAAATGGAACGGGTTGCAGGAGAAATTTTTCTCTGGATTATCAGTCTGTTTCCTAGTGCCGGTTTGAAGTTCTTGCAGTTTTCACTGTAAAAACGATTTGGAGCTACTACAACCCCATATATATGTATGGAGTGTAGTTTGCAAATGAAAAGGAACTTTGTGTTCCCAACAAGCTAGGTGAAGCCCGGCTTTCACACACACTTTTCTCTCAGAACTGAGCATGTGGAGAGACTTTCGTTCATCCAGCGCAAAGGGAACGGTTTGCAGGAGAAATTTTTCTCTGGTTTCTCAGTCTGTTTCCTAGTTCCGGTTTGAAGTTCTTGCAGTATTTACTGTAAAACCGAGTTGGAGCTAGTACATACCAATATATATGTATGGAGTGTAGTATGCCACTGAAAGGAACTTTGTATTCCTAACAAGCTAGGTGAAGGACGACTTTCACACACAATTATCTCTCAAAACTGAGCATGTGGAGAGACTTTCGTTTATCTAGCACAAAGGGAAAGGGTTGCAGGAGAAACTTTTACTCTGGTTTCTCAGCCTGTTTCCTATTGCCGGTTTGAACTTCTTGCAGTTTTCACTGTAAAACAGAGTTGGAGCTAGTACCTCCCCATATATATGAAAGGAGTGTAGTTTGCAACTGAAAAGGAACTTTGTGTTCCCAACAAGCTAGGTGAAAGACGGCTTTCACACACAATTATAACTCAGAACTGAGCATGTGGAGAGACGTTCGTTCATCTAGCACAAAAGGAACGGTTTGCAGGAGAAATTTTACTCTGGTTTCTCAGTCTGTTTCCTAGTGCCGGTTTGAAGTTCCTGCAGAATTCACTTTAAAACAGAGTTGGAGCTAGTACCACCTTATATAAATGTATGGAGTGTAGTTTGCAAATGAAAAGGAACTTTGTGTTCCCAACAAGCTAGTTGAAGGACGGCTTTCACACACACTTTTCTCTCAGAACTGAGCATGTGGAGAGACTTTCGTTCATACAGCGCAAAGGGAACGGTTTGCAGGAGAAATTTTTTTCTGGTTTCTCAGTCTGTTTCCTAGTTCCGGTTTGAAGATCTTGCAGTATTCACTGTAAAACCGAGTTGGAGCTAGTACATACCAATATATATGTATGGAGTGTAGTATGCCACTGAAAGGAACTATGTATTCCCAACAAGCTAGGTGAAGGACGACTTTCACACAGAATTATCTCTCAAAACTGAGCATGTGGAGAGACGTTCGTTCATCTAGCACAAAGGGAACGGGTTGCAGGGGAAACTATTTCTCTGGTTTCTCAGTCTGTTTCCTAGTGCCGGTTTGAAGTTCTTGCAGTTTTCACTGTAAAAAAGATTTCGAGCTAGTACCTCCGCATATATATGTAAGGAGTGTAGTTTGCAAATGAAAAGGGACTTTGTGTTCCCAACAAGCTAGGTGAAGACCGGCTTTCACACACACTTATCTCTCAGAAATGAGCATGTGTAGAGACTTTCGTTCATCTAGCACAAAGGGAACGGTTTGCAGGAGAAATTTTTCTCTGGTTTCTCAGTCTGTTTCCTAGTTCCGGTTTGAATTTCTTGCAGTTTTCATTGTAAAACCGAGTTGGAGCTAGTACATACCAATATATATGTATGGAGTGTAGTATGCCACTGAAAGGAACTTTGTATACCCAACAAGCTAGGTGAAGGAAGGCTTTCACACACAATTATCTCTCAGAACAGAGCATGTGGAGAGACGATCGTTTATATAGCACAAAAGGAAAGGGATGCAGGAGAAACTTTTACTCAGGTTTCTCAATCTGATTCATATGGCCTGTTTGATCTTCCTGCAGTTTTCACTGTAAAACAGAGTTGGAGCTTACTTCCCCATATATATGTAAGGAGTGTATGTTGCAACTGAAAAAGAACTTTGTGTTCCCAAAAACCTAGGTGAAAGACGGCTTTCACACACAATTATCTCTCAGAACTGAGCATGTGGAAAAACGTTCGTTCATCTAGCACAATGGGAACGTGTTGCAGGAGAAACTTTTACTCTGGTTTCTCAGTCTGTTTCCTAGTGCCGTTTTGAAGTTCCTGCACTTCTCACTGTAAAACCGATTTGCAGCTAGTACATACCCATATATATGTAAGGAGTGTAATTTTCAACTGAAAAGGAAATTTGTGTCAAAACAAGCAAGGTGAAAGACGGATTTCACACACACTTAACTCTCAGAACTGAGCAGGTGGAGAGATGTTCGTTCATCTAGCACAAATGGCACGGGTTGCAGGAGTAACTTTTACTCTGGTTTCTCAGTCTGTTTCCTAGGGCCGGTTTGAATTTCTTGCAGTTTTCACTGTAAAACCGAGGTGTAGAAAGTACTTCCCCATATATTTGTATGGACTGTAGTTTGCAACTGAAAAGGAACTTTGTGTTCCCAACAAGCTAGGTGAAATACGGCTTTCACACACACTTATCTCTCAGAACAGAGCATGTGGAGAGACGTTCGTTCATCTAGCACTAGAGGAAAGGTTTGCAGGAGAATCTTTTACTCTGGTTTCTCAGTCTGTTTCCTAGTGCCGGTTAGAAGTTCCTGCAGTTTTCACTGTAAAACCGAATTGGAGCTAGTACCAACACATATATATGTATGGATTGTAGATTGCAACTGAAAAGGAACTTTGTGTTCCCAACAATCTAGGTGAAGGACGGCTTTCACACACACTTTTCTCTCAGAAATGAGCATGTGGAGAGACGTTCGTTCATCTAGCACAAAGGGAACTGGTTGCAGGAGAAACTTTTACTCTGGTTTCTCAGTTTGTTTCCTAGTGCCTGTTAGAAGTTCCTGCAGTTTTCACTTTAATACCGAATTGGAGCTAGTACCACCAGATATATATTTATGGAGTGTAGATTGCAAATGAAAAGGAACTTTGTGTTCCCAACAAGCTAGTTGAATGACGGCTTTCACACACACTTATCTCTCAGAACTGATCATGTGGAGAGACTTTCGTTCATCTAGCACAAAGGGAAAGGTTGGCAGAAGAAACTTTTCTGTGTTTTCTCAGTCTCTTTCTAAGTGCCGGTTTGAAGTTCCTGCAGTTTTCACTTTAAAACAGAGTTGGAGCTAGTAACTCACCATATATATGTATGGAGTGCAGTTTGCAACTGAAAGGAACGTTGTGTTCCCAACAAGCTAGGTGAAGGACAGCTTTCACACAAACTTATGTCTCAGTAATGAGCATGTGGAGAGAATTTCTTTCATCTAGCACAAACTGAAAGGATTGCAGGAGAAACTTTTACTCTGGTTTCTCAGTATGTTTCCTAGTGCTTGTTTGAAATTCCTGCATTTTTCACTGTAACCCCGAGTTGGAGCTAGTACTTCCCCTTATATATGTATGGAGTGTAGTTAGACACTGAAAAAGATTTCTGTGTTCCCAAAAAGCTAGGTTAAGGACGGCTTTCACACACAATTATTTCTCAGAATAGAGCAGGTGGAGAGATGTTCGTTCATCTAGAACAAAGGGAACGGTTTGCAGGAGAAACTTTTACTATGGTTTCTCAGTCTGTTTCCTAGTGCTGGTTTGAAGTTCCTGCAGATTTCACTGTAAAACCGAGTTGGAGCTTGTACCTCCACATATATATGTATGGAGTGTAGTTTGACACTGAAAAAGATCTTTGTCTTCCCAACCAGCTAGGTGAAAGACAGCATTCACACACACTTATCTCTCAGAATTGAGCATGTGGAGAGACGTTCGTTCATCTTGCAGAAAGGGAACTGGTTGCAGGAGAAACTATTTCTCTGGTTTGTAGTCTGTTTCCTAGTGCCTGTTTGAATTTCCTGCAGTTTTCACAGTAAAATGGATTTGGAGCTAGTACCTCCCCATATAAATGTATGGATTGTAGTTTGCAACTAAACAGGAATTTTGTGTTCCTAACAAACTAGGTGAAGAACTGCTTTCACACACACTTATCTCTCAGAACAGAGCATGTGGAGAGACGTTCGTTCATCTAGCAAAAGAGGAACGGTTTGCAGGAGAATCTTTTACTCTGGTTTCTCTGTATGTATCCTAGTGCCGGTTAGAAGTTCCTGCAGTTTTCACTGTAAAACAGAATTGGAGCTAGTACCAAAACATATATATGTATGGATTGTAGATTACAACTGAAAAGGAACTTAGTGTTCCCAATAAGCTAGGTGAAATACAGCTTTCAATCACACTTATCTCTCAGAAATCAGCATGTGGAGAGAAGTTCTTTCATCCAGCACAAAGGGAACGGGTTGCAGGAGAAACATTTACTCTGGTTTGTCAGTCGGTTTCCTAGTGCCGGTTAGGATTTCCTGCTCTTTTCACTGTAAAACCGAGTTGGAGCTAGTACCTCCCCATATAAATGTATGGAATGATATTTGCAACTGAAAAGGAACTTTGTGTTCCCAACAAACTAGGTGAAGAACGGCTTTCACACACACTTATCTCTCAGAACAGAGCATGTGGAGAGACGTTCATTCATCTAGCACAAGAGGAACTGTTTGCAGGGAAATCTTTTACTCTGGTTTCTCTGTATGTTTCCTAGTGCCGGTTAGAAGTTCCTGCAGTTTTCACTGTAAAACCGAGTTGGAGCTAGTACCACCCCATATAAATGTATGGACTGTAGTTTGCAACTGAAAAGGAACTTTGTGTTTACAACAAGCTAGGTGAAATACGGCTTTCACACACACTTATCTCTCAGAACTGAGCATGTGGAGAGACGTTCGTTCATCTAGCCCAAATGGAACGGGTTGCAGTAGAAACTTTTTGTCTGGTTTCTCTGTCTTTTTCCTATTGCCGGTTTGAAGTTCCTGCAGTTTTCACTGTAAAACAGATTTGGAGCTAGTACCTCCGCATATATATGTAAGGAGTGTAGTTTGTATCTGAAAAGGAACATTGTTTTCCCAGCTAGCTAGGTGAAAGACGGCTTTCACACACACTTATCTCTCAGATCTTAGCATGTGGAGAGACTTTCGTTCATCTTGCACAAAGGGAACGGGTTGCAGGAGAAACTTTTACTCTGGTTTCTCAATCTGTTTCCTAGTTCCGGTTTGAAGTTCTTGCAGTTTTCACAGTAAAACCGATTTGGAGCTAGTATATACCAATATATATGTATGGAGTGTAGTATGCAACTGAAAGGAACTTTGTATTCCCAACAAGCTATGTGAAGGACGGCTTTCACACACACGTATCTCTCAGAATTGAGCATGTGGAGAGACGTTCATTCATCTAACACAAATGGAGCGATTTGCAGGAGAAATTTTTGTCTAGTTTCTCAGTCTGTTTCCTAATGCCTGATAGAAGTTCCAGCAGATTTCACTGTAAAACCGATTTGGAGCTAGTACATCCTCATATATATTTATGGAGTGTAGTTTGCAAATGAAAAGGAACTTTGTGTTCCCAAAAAGCTAGGTGTAGCCCGGCTTTCACACACACTTATCTCTCAGAACTGAGCATGTGAAGAGACGTTCCTTCATCTAGCAAAAATGGAACGGTTTGCAGGAGAAACTTTATCTCTGGTTTCTCAGTGTGTTTCCTAGTGCCGGTTTGAAGTTCCTGCAGAATTCACTTTAAAACAGAGTTGGAGCTAGTACCACACCATATATATGTATGGAGTGTAGTTTGCAACTTGAAAGGAACTTTGTGTTCCCAACAAGCTAGTTGAAGGACGGCTTTCACACACACTTATCTCTCAGAACTGAGCATGTGGAGAGTCTTTCGTTCATCTAGCACAAATGGAACGGGTAGCAGGAGAAATTTTTACTCTGGTTTCTCAGTCTGTTTCCTAGTGCCGGTTTGAAGTTCTTGCAGTTTTCACTATAAAACCGAGTTGGAGCTAGTACCTCCCCATATAAATGTATGAATTGTAGTTGGCAACTAAAAAGGAATTTTGTGTTCCTAACAAACTAGGTGAAGAACGGCTTTCACACACACTTATCTCTCAGAACAGAGCATGTGGAGAGACTTTCGTTCATCTAGCACTAGAGGAACGGTTTGCAGGAGAATCTTTTACTCTGGTTTCTCAGTCTGTTTCCTAGTGCCGGTTAGAAGTTCCTGCAGTTTTCACTGTAAAACCGAATTGGAGCTAGTACCAACCCATATATATGTATGGATTGTAGATTGCAACTGAAAAAGAACTTTGTGTTCCCAACAATCTATGTTAAGGACGGCTTTCACACACACTTTTCTCTCAGAAATGAGCATGTGGAGAGACGTTCGTTCATCTAGCACAAAGGGAACGGGTTGCAGGAGAAACTTTTACTCTGGTTTGTCAGTTTGTTTCCTAGTGCCTGTTAGAAGTTCCTGCAGTTTTCACTGTAATACCGAATTGGAGCTAGTACCACCAGATATATATTTATGGGGTGTAGATTGCAAATGAAAAGGAACTTTGTGTTCCCAACAAGCTAGTTGAACGACGGCTTTCACACACACTTATCTCTCAGAACTGATCATGTGGAGAGACTTTCGTTCATCTAGCACAAAAGGAAAGGTTGGCAGAAGAAACTTTTCTGTGTTTTCTCAGTCTCTTTCTAAGTGCCGGTTTGAAGTTCCTGCAGTTTTCACTTTAAAACATAGTTGGATCTAGTACCTCGCCATATATATGTATGGAGTGTAGTTTGCAACTGAAAGGAACGTTGTGTTCCCAACAAGCTAGGTGAAGGACAGCTTTCACACAAACTTATGTCTCAGTAATGAGCATGTGGAGAGAAGTTCTTTCATCTAGCACAAACTGAAAGGATTGCAGGAGAAACTTTTACTCTGGTTTCTCAGTATGTTTCCTAGTGCTGGTTTGAAATTCCTGCATTTTTCACTGTAACCCCGAGTTGGAGCTAGTACTTCCCCTTATATATATATGGAGTGTAGTTAGACACTGAAAAAGAACTTTGTGTTCCCAAAAAGCTAGGTTAAGGACGGCTTTCACACACAATTATTTCTCAGAATACAGCATGTGGATAGAGGTTCGTTCATCTAGCACAAAGGGAACGGTTTGCAGGAGAAACTTTTACTATGGTTTCTCAGTCTGTTTCCTAGTGCCGGTTAGAAGTTCCTGCAGATTTCACTGTAAAACCGAGTTGGAGCTTGTACCTCCACATATATATGTATGGAGTGTAGTTTGCCACTGAAAAGGATCTTTGTGTTCCCAACCAGCTAGGTGAAAGACGGCATTCACACACACTTATCTCTCAGAATTGAGCATGTGGAGAGAGGTTCGTTCATCTTGCAGAAAGGGAACTGGTTGCAGGAGAAACTATTTCTCTGGTTTCTAGTCTGTTTCCTAGTGCCTGTTTGAATTTCCTGCAGTTTTCACTGTAAAACCGAGTTGGAGCTAGTAACTCCCCATATAAATGTATGGACTGATATTTGCAACTGAAAAGGAACTTTGTGTTCCCAACAAACTAGGTGAAGAAAGGCTTTCACACACACTTATCTCTCAGAACAGAGCATGTGGAGAGACGTTCGTTCATCTAGCACAAGAGGAACGGTTTGCAGGTGAATTTTTACTCTGGATTCTCTGTATGTTTCCTAGTGCCGGTTAGAAGTTCCTGCAGTTTCACTGTAAAACCGAATTGGAGCTAGTACCAACACATATATATGTATGGATTGTAGATTGCAACTGAAAAGGAACTTAGTGTTCCCAATAAGCTAGGTGAAATAGAGCTTTCAAACACACTTATCTCTCAGAAATCAGCATGTGGAGAGAAGTTCTTTCATCCAGCACAAAGGGAACGGGTTGCAGGAGAAACTTTTACTCTGGTTTCTCAGTCTGTTTCCTAGGGCCGGTTAGGATTTCCTGCTGTTTTCACTGTAAAACCGAGTTGGAGCTAGTACCTCCCCATATAAATGTATGGACTGATATTTGCAACTGAAAAGGAACTTTGTGTTCCCAACAAGCTGGGTGAAGGACGGCTTTCACACACACTTATTTCTCTGAACTGAGCGTGTGGAGAGACGTTCGTTCATCTATCACAAAAGGAACGGGTTTCAGGAGAATTTTTACTCTGGATTCTCAGTCTGATTCCTAGTGCCTGTTTGAATTTCCTGCACATTTCACTGTAAAACAGAGTTTGAGCTAGTACATCCCCATATATATGTATATAGTGTAGTTTGCAAATGAAAAGTAATTTTGGGTTCCCAACAAGCTAGGTGAAGGACGGCTTTCACACATAATTATCGCTCAGAACAGAGCATATGGAGAGACGTTCATTCATCTTGCAGAAAAGGAACTGGTTGCAGGAGAAATTATTTCTCTGGTTTCTAGTCTGTTTCCTAGTGCCTGTTTGAAGTTCCTGCAGTTTTCACTGTAAAATGGAGTTGGAGCTAGTACCTCCCCATAAATATGTATGGATTGTAGTTTTCAACTGAAAAGGAACTTTGTGTTCAAACAATCTAGGTGAATGACGGCTTTCACACACACTTTTCTCTCAGAAATGAGCATGTGGAGAGACGTTCGTTCATCAAGCACACAGGGAACGTGTTGCAGGAGAAACTTTGACTCCAGTTTCTCGGTCTGTTTCCAAGTGCCGTGTTGAAGTTCCTGCATTTTTTATTGTAAAACAGATTTGGAGGTCTTATATCCCCATATATATATATGGAGTGTAGTTTGTACCTGAAAAGGAACTTTGTGTTCCCAACAATGTAGGTGAAGGACGGCTTTCACACACACTTTTCTCTCAGAAATGAGCATGTGGGGAGACGTTCGTTCATCTAGCACAAAGGGAACGGGTTGCAGGAGAAACTTTTACTCTGGTTTCTCAGTTTGTTTCCTAGTGCCTGTTAGAAGTTAATGCAGTTTTCACTGTAATACCGAATTGGAGCTAGTACCACCAGATATATATTTATGGAGTGTAGATTGCAAATGGAAAGTAACTTTGTGTTCCCAACAAGCTAGTTGAACGACGGCTTTCACACACTCTTATCTCTCAGTACTGATCATGTGGAGAGACTTTCGTTCATCTAGCACAAACTGAAAGGATTGCAGGAGAAACTTTTACTCTGGTTTCTCAGTATGTTTCCTAGTGCTGGTTTGAATTCCCTGCATTTTTCACTGTAACCCCGAGTTGGAGCTAGTACCTCCCCATATATATATATGGAGTGTAGTTAGACACTGAAAAAGAATTTTGTGTTCCCAAAAAGCTAGGTTAAGGACGGCTTTCACACACAATTATTTCTCAGAATAGAGCATGTGGAGAGAGGTTCGTTCATTTAGCACAAAGGGAACGGTTGGCAGGAGAAACTTTTACTATGTTTTCTCAGTCTGTTTCCTAGTGCCGGTTTGAAGTTCCTGCAGTTTTCACTGTAAAAGCGAGTTGGAGCTTGTACCTCCACATATATATGTATGGAGTCTAGTTTGCCACTGAGAAGGATCTTTGTGTTCCCAACCAGCTAGGTGAAAGACGGCGTTCACACACACATATCTCTCAGAACTGAGCATGTGGAGAGACGTTCGTTCAACTTGCAGAAAGGGAACTGGTTGCAGGAGAAACTATTTCTCTGGTTTCTAGTCTGTTTCCTAGTGCCTGTTTGAAGTTCCTGCAGTTTTCACTGTAAAATGGAGTTGGAGATAGTACCTCCCCATATAAATGTATGGATTGTAGTTTGCAACTAAAAAGGAATTTTGTGTTCCTAACACACTAGGTGAAGAACGGCTTTCACACACACTTATCTCTCAGAACAGAGCATGTGGAGAGACGTTCGTTCATCTAGCACAAGAGGAACGGTTTGCAGGAGAATCTTTTACTCTGGTTTCTCTGTATGTTTCCTAGTGCCGGTTAGATTTTCCTGCAGTTTTCACTGTAAAATTGAGTTGGAGCTAGTACCACCCCATATATATGTATGGATTGTAGTTTGCATCTGAAAAGGACCTTTGTGTTCCCAACAATCTAGGTGAAGGACGGCTTTCACACACACTGATCTCTCAGAAATGAGCATGTGGAGAGACGTTCATTCATCTAGCAATAAGGGAACGGGTTGCAGGAGAAACATTTACTCTGGTTTCTTAGTCTGTTTCCTAGTGCCGATTTGAAGTTACTGCAGTTTTCACAGTAAAACCGATTTGGAGCTAGTATATACCAATATATATGTATGGAGTGTTGTATGCAACTGAAAGGAACTTTGTATTCCCAACAAGCTATGTGAAGGACGGCTTTCACACGCACGTATCTCTCAGAATTGAGCATGTGGAGAGACGTTCGTTCATCTAACACAAATAGAACGATTTGCAGGAGAAATTTTTGTCTGGTTTCTCAGTCTGTTTCCTAATGCCTGATAGAAGTTCCAGCAGATTTCACTGTAAAAACGATTTGGAGCTAGTACATCCTCATATATATGTATGGAGTGTAGTTTGCAAATGAAAAGGAACATTTGTGTTCCCAAAAAGCTTGCTGTAGCCCGGCTTTCACACACACTTATCTCTCAGAACTGAGCATGTGAAGAGACGTTCGTTCATCTAGCAAAAATGGAACGGGTTGCAGGAGAAACTTTATCTCAGGTTTCTCAGTGTGTTTCCTAGTGCCAGTTTGATGTTCCTGCAGAATTCACATTAAAACAGAGTTGGAGCTAGTACCACCCCATATATATGTATGGACTGTAGTTTGCATCTTGAAAGGAACTTTGTGTTCCCAACAAGCTAGTTGAAGGACGGCTTTCACACACACTTATCTCTCAGAACTGAGCATGTGGAGAGTCTTTCGTTCATTTAGCACAAATGGAACGGGATGCAGTAGAAATTTTTACTCTGGATTCTCAGTCTGTTTCCTAGTGCCGGTGTGAAGTTCTTGCAGTTTTCACTATAAAACCGAGTTGGAGCTAGTACATCCCAATATATATGTATGGATTGTAGTATACAACCTAAAGGAACTTTGTATTCCCAACAAGCTAGTTGAAGGACGGCATTCACACACACTTATCTCTCAGAACTGAGCATGTGGAGAGTCTTTCGTTCATTTAGCACAAATGGAACGGGATGTAGTAGAAATTTTTACTCTGGATTCTCAGTCTGTTTCCTAGTGCCGGTTTGAAGTTCTTGCAGTTTTCACTATAAAACCGAGTTGGAGCTAGTACATCCCAATATATATGTATGGATTGTAGTATACAACTGAAAGGAACTTTGTATTCCCAACAAGCTAGGTGAAGGACGGCTTTCACACACAATTATCTCTCAGAAAAGAGCATGTGGAGAGACGATCGTTCATCTAGCACAAAGGGAACGGGTTGCTGGAGAAACTTTTTCTCTGGTTTCTCAGTCTGTTTCCTAGTGACGGTTTGAAGTTCTTGCAGTTTTCACTGTAAAACCGATTTGCAGCTAGTACATCCCAATATATATGTATGGAGTGTAGTTTGCAACTGAAAGGATCTTTGTATTCCCAACAAGCTAGGTGAAGGACGGCTTTGACACACAATTATCTCTCAGAAATGTGCATGTGGAGAGACGTTCGTTCATCTAGCACAAAGGGAACGTGTTGCAGGTAAACTTTTACTGTGGTTTCTCAGTCTGTTTCCTAGTGTCGGTAGGAAGTTCCTGCAGTTTTCACTGTAAAACGGATTTGGAACTAGTACCTCCCCATATATATGTAAGGAGTGTTGTTTGCAACTGAAACGGAACTTTGTGTTCCCAACAAGCTAGGTGAAAGACGGCTTTCACACACACATATCTCTCAAAACTGAGCATGTGGAGAGACGTTCATTCATCTAGCACAAAGAGAACGGGTTGCAGGGGAAACTTTTACTCTGGTTTCTCATTCTGTTTCGTAGTGCCGGTTTGAAGTTCTTGCAGTTTTCACAGTAAAATCGAGTTGGAGCTACTACATCCCAATATAAATGTATGGAATATAGTGTGCAACTGAAAGGAACTTTGTATTCCCAACAAGCTAGGTGAAGGACGGATTTCACACACATGTATCTCTCAGATCTGAGCATGTGGAGAGACGTTCGTTCATCTAAACCAAATGGAACTAGTTGCAGAAGAAATTTTTGTCTGGTTTCTCAGTCTGTTTCCTAATGCCTGTTAGAAGTTCCAGCAGTTTTCACTGTAAAACCGATGTGGATCTAGGACAACCCCATATATATATATGGAGTGTTGTTTGCAACTGAAAGGGAACTTTGTGTTACCAACAAGCTTGGTGAAGTCCGGCTTTCACACACACTTATCTCTCAGAACTGAGCATGTGGAGAGACTTTCGTTCATCTAACCCAAAGGGAACGGGTTGCAGGGGAAACATTTTCTATGGTTTCTCAGTTTGTTTCCAAGTGCCGGTAGGAATTTTCTGCAGTTTACACTGTAAAACCGAGTTGGAGCTTGTACCTCCCCATATATATGTATGCAGTGTAGTTTGCATCTGAAATGGAACTTTGTGTTCCCCACAAGCTAGGTGAGGGATGGCTTTCACAAACACTTATCTCTCAGGACTGAGCATGTGGAGAGACTTTCGTTCATCTAGCACAAAGGGAACGGATTGCAGAAGAAACTTTTATTGTGGTTTCTCAGTCTGTTTCCCAGTGCCGGTTTGATGTTCTTGCAGTTTTCACTGTAAAACCGAGTTGGAGCTAGTACATCCCCATATATGTGTATGCTGTGTAGTTAGCAACTGAAAAGGAACTTTGTGTTCCCAACAAGCTAGGTGAAGGACGGTTTTCACACACAAATTTCTCTCAGAAATGAGTATGTGGAGAGAATTTCATTCATCTGGCACAAAGGCACGGGTTGCAGGAGGAACTTTTACACTGGTTTTTCAATATGTTTCCTGGTGCCGGATTGAAGTTCCTGCAGTTTTCACTGTAAAACCGAGTTGGAGCTAGTACCTCCCTATATATATATATGGAGTGTATTTTGCAACTGAAAAGGAACTTTTTGTTCCCCACAAGTTAGGTGAGGGATGGCTTTCACACACACTTATCTCTCAGAACTGAGCATGTGGAGAGACTTTCGTTTATCTAGCAAAAATGGAAAGGGTTGCAGGAGAAACTTTTACTCTGGTTTCTCAGTCTCTTTCCTAGTGCCGGTTTGAAGTTCCTGCAGTTTTCACTGTAAAACCGAGTTGGAGCTAGTTCCTCAACATATATATGTATGGAGTGTAGTTTGCAAATGAAAAGGAACTTTGTGTTCCCAACAAGCTAGTTGAAGGACAGCTTTCTCACACAATTATTTCTCAGAACAGAGCATGTGGAGAGACTTTCGTCCATGTAGCCCAAAGAACGGTTTGCAGGAGAAACTTTTAGTCTGTTTACTCAGTCTGTATCCTAGGGCCGGTTTGAATTTCCAGCAGTTTTCACTGTAAAACCGAGTTGGAGTTGGTAGCTCCCTATATATATATATGGAGTGTGTTTTGCAAATGAAAAGGAACTTTGTGTTCCCAACAAGCTAGGTGAAATCCGGCTTTCACACACACTTAACTCTCAGAAGTGAGCATGTTGAGAGACTTTCGTTCATCTAGCACAAAGGGATCGGTTTGCAGGAGAAACTTTTTCTCTGGTTTCTCAGTCTGTTTCCTAGTGCTGGTTTGAAGTTCCTGCAGTTTTCACTGTAAAACTGATTTGGAGCTATTACTTCCCCATATATATGTAAGGAGTGTAGTTTGCATCTGAAAAGGAACATTGTGTTCCCAACAATGTAGGTGAAGGGCGGCTTTCACACACACTTATCTCTCAGAACTGAGCATGTGGAGAGTCTTTCGTTCATTTAGCACAAATGGAACGGGATGCAGTAGAAATTTTTACTCTGGATTCTCAGTCTGTTTCCTAGTGCCGGTTTGAAGTTCTTGCAGTTTTCACTATAAAACCGAGTTGGAGCTAGTACATCCCAATATATATGTATGGATTGTAGTATACAACTGAAAGGAACTTTGTATTCCCAACAAGCTAGGTGAAGGACGGCTTTCACACACAATTATCTCTCAGAAAAGAGCATGTGGAGAGACGATCGTTCATCTAGCACAAAGGGAACGGGTTGCTGGAGAAACTTTTTCTCTGGTTTCTCAGTCTGTTTCCTAGTGACGGTTTGAAGTTCTTGCAGTTTTCACTGTAAAACCGATTTGCAGCTAGTACATCCCAATATATATGTATGGAGTGTAGTTTGCAACTGAAAGGATCTTTGTATTCCCAACAAGCTAGGTGAAGGACGGCTTTGACACACAATTATCTCTCAGAAATGTGCATGTGGAGAGACGATCGTTCATCTAGCACAAAGGGAACGTGTTGCAGGATAAACTTTTACTGTGGTTTCTCAGTCTGTTTCCTAGTGCCGGTAGGAAGTTCCTGCAGTTTTCACTGTAAAACGGATTTGGAACTAGTACCTCCCCATATATATGTAAGGAGTGTTGTTTGCAACTGAAATGGAACTTTGTGTTCCCAACAAGATAGGTGAAAGACGGCTTTCACACACACATATCTCTCAAAACTGAGCATGTGGAGAGACGTTCATTCATCTAGCACAAAGAGAACGGGTTGCAGGGGAAACTTTTACTCTGGTTTCTCATTCTGTTTCGTAGTGCCGGTTTGAAGTTCTTGCAGTTTTCACAGTAAAATCGAGTTGGAGCTACTACATCCCAATATAAATGTATGGAATGTAGTGTGCAACTGAAAGGAACTTTGTATTCCCAACAAGCTAGGTGAAGGACGGATTTCACACACATGTATCTCTCAGATCTGAGCATGTGGAGAGACGTTCGTTCATCTAAACCAAATGGAACTAGTTGCAGAAGAAATTTTTGTCTGGTTTCTCAGTCTGTTTCCTAATGCCTGTTAGAAGTTCCAGCAGTTTTCACTGTAAAACCGATGTGGAGCTAGGACAACCCCATATATATATATGGAGTGTTGTTTGCAACTGAAAGGGAACTTTGTGTTACCAACAAGCTTGGTGAAGTCCGGCTTTCACACACACTTATCTCTCAGAACTGAGCATGTGGAGAGACTTTCGTTCATCTAACCCAAAGGGAACGGGTTGCAGGGGAAACATTTTCTATGGTTTCTCAGTTTGTTTCCAAGTGCCGGTAGGAAGTTTCTGCAGTTTACACTGTAAAACCGAGTTGGAGCTTGTACCTCCCCATATATATGTATGCAGTGTAGTTTGCATCTGAAATGGAACTTTGTGTTCCCCACAAGCTAGGTGAGGGATGGCTTTCACAAACACTTATCTCTCAGGACTGAGCATGTGGAGAGACTTTCGTTCATCTAGCACAAAGGGAACGGATTGCAGAAGAAACTTTTATTGTGGTTTCTCAGTCTGTTTCCCAGTGCCGGTTTGATGTTCTTGCAGTTTTCACTGTAAAACCGAGTTGGAGCTAGTACATCCCCATATATGTGTATGCTGTGTAGTTAGCAACTGAAAAGGAACTTTGTGTTCCCAACAAGCTAGGTGAAGGACGGTTTTCACACACAAATTTCTCTCAGAAATGAGTATGTGGAGAGAATTTCATTCATCTGGCACAAAGGCACGGGTTGCAGGAGGAACTTTTACACTGGTTTTTCAATATGTTTCCTGGTGCCGGATTGAAGTTCCTGCAGTTTTCACTGTAAAACCGAGTTGGAGCTAGTACCTCCCTATATATATATATGGAGTGTATTTTGCAACTGAAAAGGAACTTTTTGTTCCCCACAAGTTAGGTGAGGGATGGCTTTCACACACACTTATCTCTCAGAACTGAGCATGTGGAGAGACTTTCGTTTATCTAGCAAAAATGGAAAGGGTTGCAGGAGAAACTTTTACTCTGGTTTCTCAGTCTCTTTCCTAGTGCCGGTTTGAAGTTCCTGCAGTTTTCACTGTAAAACCGAGTTGGAGCTAGTTCCTCAACATATATATGTATGGAGTGTAGTTTGCAAATGAAAAGGAACTTTGTGTTCCCAACAAGCTAGTTGAAGGACAGCTTTCTCACACAATTATTTCTCAGAACAGAGCATGTGGAGAGACTTTCGTTCATGTAGCCCAAAGAACGGTTTGCAGGAGAAACTTTTAGTCTGTTTACTCAGTCTGTATCCTAGGGCCGGTTTGAATTTCCAGCAGTTTTCACTGTAAAACCGAGTTGGAGTTGGTAGCTCCCTATATATATATATGGAGTGTGTTTTGCGAATGAAAAGGAACTTTGTGTTCCCAACAAGCTAGGTGAAATCCGGCTTTCACACACACTTAACTCTCAGAAGTGAGCATGTTGAGAGACTTTCGTTCATCTAGCACAAAGGGATCGGTTTGCAGGAGAAACTTTTTCTCTGGTTTCTCAGTCTGTTTCCTAGTGCTGGTTTGAAGTTCCTGCAGTTTTCACTGTAAAACTGATTTGGAGCTATTACTTCCCCATATATATGTAAGGAGTGTAGTTTGCATCTGAAAAGGAACATTGTGTTCCCAACAATGTAGGTGAAGGGCGGCATTCACACACACTTATCTCTCAGAACTGAGCATGTGGAGAGTCTTTCGTTCATTTAGCACAAATGGAACGGGATGCAGTAGAAATTTTTACTCTGGATTCTCAGTCTGTTTCCTAGTGCCGGTTTGAAGTTCTTGCAGTTTTCACTATAAAACCGAGTTGGAGCTAGTACATCCCAATATATATGTATGGATTGTAGTATACAAATGAAAGGAACTTTGTATTCCCAACAAGCTAGGTGAAGGACGGCTTTCACACACAATTATCTCTCAGAAAAGAGCATGTGGAGAGACGATCGTTCATCTAGCACAAAGGGAACGGGTTGCTGGAGAAACTTTTTCTCTGGTTTCTCAGTCTGTTTCCTAGTGACGGTTTGAAGTTCTTGCAGTTTTCACTGTAAAACCGATTTGCAGCTAGTGCATCCCAATATATATGTATGGAGTGTAGTTTGCAACTGAAAGGATCTTTGTATTCCCAACAAGCTAGGTGAAGGACGGCTTTGACACACAATTATCTCTCAGAAATGTGCATGTGGAGAGACGTTCGTTCATCTAGCACAAAGGGAACGTGTTGCAGGATAAACTTTTACTGTGGTTTCTCAGTCTGTTTCCTAGTGCCGGTAGGAAGTTCCTGCAGTTTTCACTGTAAAACGGATTTGGAACTAGTACCTCCCCATATATATGTAAGGAGTGTTGTTTGCAACTGAAACGGAACTTTGTGTTCCCAACAAGCTAGGTGAAAGACGGCTTTCACACACACATATCTCTCAAAACTGAGCATGTGGAGAGACGTTCATTCATCTAGCACAAAGAGAACGGGTTGCAGGGGAAACTTTTACTCTGGTTTCTCATTCTGTTTCGTAGTGCCGGTTTGAAGTTCTTGCAGTTTTCACAGTAAAATCGAGTTGGAGCTACTACATCCCAATATAAATGTATGGAATGTAGTGTGCAACTGAAAGGAACTTTGTATTCCCAACAAGCTAGGTGAAGGACGGATTTCACACACATGTATCTCTCAGATCTGAGCATGTGGAGAGACGTTCGTTCATCTAAACCAAATGGAACTAGTTGCAGAAGAAATTTTTGTCTGGTTTCTCAGTCTGTTTCCTAATGCCTGTTAGAAGTTCCAGCAGTTTTCACTGTAAAACCGATGTGGAGCTAGGACAACCCCATATATATATATGGAGTGTTGTTTGCAACTGAAAGGGAACTTTGTGTTACCAACAAGCTTGGTGAAGTCCGGCTTTCACACACACTTATCTCTCAGAACTGAGCATGTGGAGAGACTTTCGTTCATCTAACCCAAAGGGAACGGGTTGCAGGGGAAACATTTTCTATGGTTTCTCAGTTTGTTTCCAAGTGCCGGTAGGAAGTTTCTGCAGTTTACACTGTAAAACCGAGTTGGAGCTTGTACCTCCCCATATATATGTATGCAGTGTAGTTTGCATCTGAAATGGAACTTTGTGTTCCCCACAAGCTAGGTGAGGGATGGCTTTCACAAACACTTATCTCTCAGGACTGAGCATGTGGAGAGACTTTCGTTCATCTAGCACAAAGGGAACGGATTGCAGAAGAAACTTTTATTGTGGTTTCTCAGTCTGTTTCCCAGTGCCGGTTTGATGTTCTTGCAGTTTTCACTGTAAAACCGAGTTGGAGCTAGTACATCCCCATATATGTGTATGCTGTGTAGTTAGCAACTGAAAAGGAACTTTGTGTTCCCAACAAGCTAGGTGAAGGACGGTTTTCACACACAAATTTCTCTCAGAAATGAGTATGTGGAGAGAATTTCATTCATCTGGCACAAAGGCACGGGTTGCAGGAGGAACTTTTACACTGGTTTTTCAATATGTTTCCTGGTGCCGGATTGAAGTTCCTGCAGTTTTCACTGTAAAACCGAGTTGGAGCTAGTACCTCCCTATATATATATATGGAGTGTATTTTGCAACTGAAAAGGAACTTTTTGTTCCCCACAATTTAGGTGAGGGATGGCTTTCACACACACTTTTCTCTCAGAACTGAGCATGTGGAGAGACTTTCGTTTATCTAGCAAAAATGGAAAGGGTTGCAGGAGAAACTTTTACTCTGGTTTCTCAGTCTCTTTCCTAGTGCCGGTTTGAAGTTCCTGCAGTTTTCACTGTAAAACCGAGTTGGAGCTAGTTCCTCAACATATATATGTATGGAGTGTAGTTTGCAAATGAAAAGGAACTTTGTGTTCCCAACAAGCTAGTTGAAGGACAGCTTTCTCACACAATTATTTCTCAGAACAGAGCATGTGGAGAGACTTTCGTTCATGTAGCCCAAAGAACGGTTTGCAGGAGAAACTTTTAGTCTGTTTACTCAGTCTGTATCCTAGGGCCGGTTTGAATTTCCAGCAGTTTTCACTGTAAAACCGAGTTGGAGTTGGTAGCTCCCTATATATATATATGGAGTGTGTTTTGCAAATGAAAAGGAACTTTGTGTTCCCAACAAGCTAGGTGAAATCCGGCTTTCACACACACTTAACTCTCAGAAGTGAGCATGTTGAGAGACTTTCGTTCATCTAGCACAAAGGGATCGGTTTGCAGGAGAAACTTTTTCTCTGGTTTCTCAGTCTGTTTCCTAGTGCTGGTTTGAAGTTCCTGCAGTTTTCACTGTAAAACTGATTTGGAGCTATTACTTCCCCATATATATGTAAGGAGTGTAGTTTGCATCTGAAAAGGAACATTGTGTTCCCAACAATGTAGGTGAAGGGCGGCTTTCACACACACTTATCTCTCAGAACTGAGCATGTGGAGAGTCTTTCGTTCATTTAGCACAAATGGAACGGGATGCAGTAGAAATTTTTACTCTGGATTCTCAGTCTGTTTCCTAGTGCCGGTTTGAAGTTCTTGCAGTTTTCACTATAAAACCGAGTTGGAGCTAGTACATCCCAATATATATGTATGGATTGTAGTATACAACTGAAAGGAACTTTGTATTCCCAACAAGCTAGTTGAAGGACGGCTTTCACACACACTTATCTCTCAGAACTGAGCATGTGGAGAGTCTTTCGTTCATTTAGCACAAATGGAACGGGATGCAGTAGAAATTTTTACTCTGGATTCTCAGTCTGTTTCCTAGTGCCGGTTTGAAGTTCTTGCAGTTTTCACTATAAAACCGAGTTGGAGCTAGTACATCCCAATATATATGTATGGATTGTAGTATACAACTGAAAGGAACTTTGTATTCCCAACAAGCTAGGTGAAGGACGGCTTTCACACACAATTATCTCTCAGAAAAGAGCATGTGGAGAGACGATCGTTCATCTAGCACAAAGGGAACGGGTTGCTGGAGAAACTTTTTCTCTGGTTTCTCAGTCTGTTTCCTAGTGACGGTTTGAAGTTCTTGCAGTTTTCACTTTAAAACCGATTTGCAGCTAGTACATCCCAATATATATGTATGGAGTGTAGTTTGCAACTGAAAGGATCTTTGTATTCCCAACAAGCTAGGTGAAGGACGGCTTTGACACACAATTATCTCTCAGAAATGAGCATGTGGAGAGACGTTCGTTCATCTAGCAAAAAGGGAACGTGTTGCAGGAGAAACTTTTACTGTGGTTTCTCAGTCTGTTTCCTAGTGCCGGTAGGAAGTTCCTGCAGTTTTCACTGTAAAACGGATTTGGAACTAGTACCTCCCCATATATATGTAAGGAGTGTTGTTTGCAACTGAAACGGAACTTTGTGTTCCCAACAAGCTAGGTGAAAGACGGCTTTCACACACACATATCTCTCAAAACTGAGCATGTGGAGAGACGTTCATTCATCTAGCACAAAGAGAACGGGTTGCAGGGGAAACTTTTACTCTGGTTTCTCATTCTGTTTCGTAGTGCCGGTTTGAAGTTCTTGCAGTTTTCACAGTAAAATCGAGTTGGAGCTACTACATCCCAATATAAATGTATGGAATGTAGTGTGCAACTGAAAGGAACTTTGTATTCCCAACAAGCTAGGTGAAGGACGGATTTCACACACATGTATCTCTCAGATCTGAGCATGTGGAGAGACGTTCGTTCATCTAAACCAAATGGAACTAGTTGCAGAAGAAATTTTTGTCTGGTTTCTCAGTCTGTTTCCTAATGCCTGTTAGAAGTTCCAGCAGTTTTCACTGTAAAACCGATGTGGAGCTAGGACAACCCCATATATATATATGGAGTGTTGTTTGCAACTGAAAGGGAACTTTGTGTTACCAACAAGCTTGGTGAAGTCCGGCTTTCACACACACTTATCTCTCAGAACTGAGCATGTGGAGAGACTTTCGTTCATCTAACCCAAAGGGAACGGGTTGCAGGGGAAACATTTTCTATGGTTTCTCAGTTTGTTTCCAAGTGCCGGTAGGAAGTTTCTGCAGTTTACACTGTAAAACCGAGTTGGAGCTTGTACCTCCCCATATATATGTATGCAGTGTAGTTTGCATCTGAAATGGAACTTTGTGTTCCCCACAAGCTAGGTGAGGGATGGCTTTCACAAACACTTATCTCTCAGGACTGAGCATGTGGAGAGACTTTCGTTCATCTAGCACAAAGGGAACGGATTGCAGAAGAAACTTTTATTGTGGTTTCTCAGTCTGTTTCCCAGTGCCGGTTTGATGTTCTTGCAGTTTTCACTGTAAAACCGAGTTGGAGCTAGTACATCCCCATATATGTGTATGCTGTGTAGTTAGCAACTGAAAAGGAACTTTGTGTTCCCAACAAGCTAGGTGAAGGACGGTTTTCACACACAAATTTCTCTCAGAAATGAGTATGTGGAGAGAATTTCATTCATCTGGCACAAAGGCACGGGTTGCAGGAGGAACTTTTACACTGGTTTTTCAATATGTTTCCTGGTGCCGGATTGAAGTTCCTGCAGTTTTCACTGTAAAACCGAGTTGGAGCTAGTACCTCCCTATATATATATATGGAGTGTATTTTGCAACTGAAAAGGAACTTTTTGTTCCCCACAAGTTAGGTGAGGGATGGCTTTCACACACACTTATCTCTCAGAACTGAGCATGTGGAGAGACTTTCGTTTATCTAGCAAAAATGGAAAGGGTTGCAGGAGAAACTTTTACTCTGGTTTCTCAGTCTCTTTCCTAGTGCCGGTTTGAAGTTCCTGCAGTTTTCACTGTAAAACCGAGTTGGAGCTAGTTCCTCAACATATATATGTATGGAGTGTAGTTTGCAAATGAAAAGGAACTTTGTGTTCCCAACAAGCTAGTTGAAGGACAGCTTTCTCACACAATTATTTCTCAGAACAGAGCATGTGGAGAGACTTTCGTCCATGTAGCCCAAAGAACGGTTTGCAGGAGAAACTTTTAGTCTGTTTACTCAGTCTGTATCCTAGGGCCGGTTTGAATTTCCAGCAGTTTTCACTGTAAAACCGAGTTGGAGTTGGTAGCTCCCTATATATATATATGGAGTGTGTTTTGCAAATGAAAAGGAACTTTGTGTTCCCAACAAGCTAGGTGAAATCCGGCTTTCACACACACTTAACTCTCAGAAGTGAGCATGTTGAGAGACTTTCGTTCATCTAGCACAAAGGGATCGGTTTGCAGGAGAAACTTTTTCTCTGGTTTCTCAGTCTGTTTCCTAGTGCTGGTTTGAAGTTCCTGCAGTTTTCACTGTAAAACTGATTTGGAGCTATTACTTCCCCATATATATGTAAGGAGTGTAGTTTGCATCTGAAAAGGAACATTGTGTTCCCAACAATGTAGGTGAAGGGCGGCTTTCACACACACTTATCTCTCAGAACTGAGCATGTGGAGAGTCTTTCGTTCATTTAGCACAAATGGAACGGGATGCAGTAGAAATTTTTACTCTGGATTCTCAGTCTGTTTCCTAGTGCCGGTTTGAAGTTCTTGCAGTTTTCACTATAAAACCGAGTTGGAGCTAGTACATCCCAATATATATGTATGGATTGTAGTATACAACTGAAAGGAACTTTGTATTCCCAACAAGCTAGGTGAAGGACGGCTTTCACACACAATTATCTCTCAGAAAAGAGCATGTGGAGAGACGATCGTTCATCTAGCACAAAGGGAACGGGTTGCTGGAGAAACTTTTTCTCTGGTTTCTCAGTCTGTTTCCTAGTGACGGTTTGAAGTTCTTGCAGTTTTCACTATAAAACCGAGTTGGAGCTAGTACATCCCAATATATATGTATGGATTGTAGTATACAACTGAAAGGAACTTTGTATTCCCAACAAGCTAGGTGAAGGACGGCTTTCACACACAATTATCTCTCAGAAAAGAGCATGTGGAGAGACGATCGTTCATCTAGCACAAAGGGAACGGGTTGCTGGGGAAACTTTTTCTCTGGTTTCTCAGTCTGTTTCCTAGTGACGTTTTGAAGTTCTTGCAGTTTTCACTTTAAAACCGATTTGCAGCTAGTACATCCCAATATATATGTATGGAGTGTAGTTTGCAACTGAAAGGATCTTTGTATTCCCAACAAGCTAGGTGAAGGACGGCTTTGACACACAATTATCTCTCAGAAATGAGCATGTGGAGAGACGTTCGTTCATCTAGCAAAAAGGGAACGTGTTGCAGGAGAAACTTTTACTGTGGTTTCTCAGTCTGTTTCCTAGTGCCGGTAGGAAGTTCCTGCAGTTTTCACTGTAAAACGGATTTGGAACTAGTACCTCCCCATATATATGTAAGGAGTGTTGTTTGCAACTGAAACGGAACTTTGTGTTCCCAACAAGCTAGGTGAAAGACGGCTTTCACACACACATATCTCTCAAAACTGAGCATGTGTAGAGACGTTCATTCATCTAGCACAAAGAGAACGGGTTGCAGGGGAAACTTTTACTCTGGTTTCTCATTCTGTTTCGTAGTGCCGGTTTGAAGTTCTTGCAGTTTTCACAGTAAAATCGAGTTGGAGCTACTACATCCCAATATAAATGTATGGAATGTAGTGTGCAACTGAAAGGAACTTTGTATTCCCAACAAGCTAGGTGAAGGACGGATTTCACACACATGTATCTCTCAGATCTGAGCATGTGGAGAGACGTTCGTTCATCTAAACCAAATGGAACTAGTTGCAGAAGAAATTTTTGTCTGGTTTCTCAGTCTGTTTCCTAATGCCTGTTAGAAGTTCCAGCAGTTTTCACTGTAAAACCGATGTGGAGCTAGGACAACCCCATATATATATATGGAGTGTTGTTTGCAACTGAAAGGGAACTTTGTGTTACCAACAAGCTTGGTGAAGTCCGGCTTTCACACACACTTATCTCTCAGAACTGAGCATGTGGAGAGACTTTCGTTCATCTAACCCAAAGGGAACGGGTTGCAGGGGAAACATTTTCTATGGTTTCTCAGTTTGTTTCCAAGTGCCGGTAGGAAGTTTCTGCAGTTTACACTGTAAAACCGAGTTGGAGCTTGTACCTCCCCATATATATGTATGCAGTGTAGTTTGCATCTGAAATGGAACTTTGTGTTCCCCACAAGCTAGGTGAGGGATGGCTTTCACAAACACTTATCTCTCAGGACTGAGCATGTGGAGAGACTTTCGTTCATCTAGCACAAAGGGAACGGATTGCAGAAGAAACTTTTATTGTGGTTTCTCAGTCTGTTTCCCAGTGCCGGTTTGATGTTCTTGCAGTTTTCACTGTAAAACCGAGTTGGAGCTAGTACATCCCCATATATGTGTATGCTGTGTAGTTAGCAACTGAAAAGGAACTTTGTGTTCCCAACAAGCTAGGTGAAGGACGGTTTTCACACACAAATTTCTCTCAGAAATGAGTATGTGGAGAGAATTTCATTCATCTGGCACAAAGGCACGGGTTGCAGGAGGAAATTTTACACTGGTTTTTCAATATGTTTCCTGGTGCCGGATTGAAGTTCCTGCAGTTTTCACTGTAAAACCGAGTTGGAGCTAGTTCCTCAACATATATATGTATGGAGTGTAGTTTGCAAATGAAAAGGAACTTTGTGTTCCCAACAAGCTAGGTGAAATCCGGCTTTCACACACACTTAACTCTCAGAAGTGAGCATGTTGAGAGACTTTCGTTCATCTAGCAAAAAGGGATCGGTTTGCAGGAGAAACTTTTTCTCTGGTTTCTCAGTCTGTTTCCTAGTGCTGGTTTGAAGTTCCTGCAGTTTTCACTGTAAAACTGATTTGGAGCTATTACTTCCCCATATATATGTAAGGAGTGTAGTTTGCATCTGAAAAGGAACATTGTGTTCCCAACAAGCTAGGTGAAAGACTGCTTTCAAACACAATTTTCTCTCCGAACTGAGCATGTGGAGAGACTTTCATTCATCTAGCACAAAGGGAATGGTTTTCAGGAGAAACTTTTACTCTGGATTCTCAGTCAATTTCCTAGTGCCGGTTTGAAGTTCTTGCAGTTTTCACAGTAAAACTGTTTTGGAGCTAGTACATCCCAATATATACGTATGGAGTGTAGTATGCAACTTAAGGAACTTTGTTTTCCGAACAAGCTACGTGAAGGACGGCTTTCACACACACGTATCTTTCAGAACTGAGCATGTAGAGAGACATTCGTTCATCTAACACAAATGGAACAGGTTGGAGGAGAAATTTTTGTCTGGTTTCTCAGTCTGTTTCCTAATGCCTGTTAGAAGTTCCAGCAGTTTTCACTGTAAAACCGATGTGGAGCTAGTACAACCCCATATATATATATGGAGTGTTGTTTGCAACTGAAAGGGAACTTTGTGATCCCAACAAGCTAGGTGAAGTCCGGCTTTCACACACATTTATCTCTCAGAACTGAACATGTGGAGAGACGTTTGTTCATCTAACACAAAGGGAACGGGTTGCAGGAGAAACTTTTTCTCTGGTTTCTCAGTTTGTTTCCTAGTGCCGGTTGGAAGTTTCTGCAGTTTACACTGTCAAAACGAGTTGGAGCTTGTACCTCCCCATATATATGTATGCAGTGTAGTTTGCTTCTGAAATGGAACTTTGTGTTCCCCACAAGCTAGGTGAGGGACGGCTTTCACAAACACTTATCTCTCAGGACTGAGCATGTGGAGAGACTTTCGTTCATCTAGCACAAATGGAACGGATTGCAGAAGAAACTTTTATTGTGGTTTCTCAGTCTGTTTCCCAGTGCCTGTTTGATGTTCTTGCAGTTTTCACTGTAAAACCGAGTTGGAGCTAGTACATCCCCATATATGTGTATGCTGTGTAGTTAGCAACTGAAAAGGAACTTTGTGTTCCCAACAAGCTAGGTGAACGACGGTTTTCACACACAATTTTCTCTCAGAAATGAGCATGTGGAGAGAATTTCGTTCATCTGGCACAAAGGCACGGGTTGCAGGAGGAACTTTTACACTGGTTTCTCATTCTGTTTCCTGGTGCCGGATTGAAGTTCCTGCAGTTTTCACTGTAAAACCGAGTTGGAGCTAATACCTCCCTATATATATATATGGAGTGTGTTTTGCAACTGAAAAGGAACTTTGTATTCCCCACAAGTTAGGTGAGGGACGGCTTTCACACACACTTATCTCTCAGAACTGAGCATGTGGAGAGACTTTCGTTTATCTAGCAAAAATGGAAAGGGTTGCAGGAGAAACTTTTACTCTGGTTTCTCAGTCTCTTTCCTAGTGCCGGTTTGAAGTTCCTGCAGTTTTCAGTGTAAAACCGAGTTGGAGCTAGTACCTCAACATATATATGTATGGAGTGTATTTTGCAAATGAAAAGGAACTTTCTGTTCCCAACAAGCTAGGTGAAGGACGGCTTTCACACACAATGGTCTCTCAGAAGTGAGCATGTGGAGAGACTTTCGTTCATGTAGCCCAAAGAACGGTTTGCAGGAAAAACTTTTAGTCTTTTTTCTCAGTCTGTATCCTAGGGCCGGTTTGAAGTTCCTGCAGTTTTCACTGTAAAACCGAGTTGGAGCTAGTAGCTCCCTATATATATTTATGGAGTGTGTTTTGCAAATGAAAAGGAACTTTGTGTTCCCAACCAGATATGTGAAATCCGGCTTTCACACACACTTAACTCTCAGAAGTGAGCATGTGGAGAGACTTTCGTTCATCTAGCACAAAGGGAACCGTTTGCAGGAGAAACTTTTTCTCTGGTTTCTCAGTCTGTTTCCTAGTGCCGGTTTGAAGTTCCTGCAGTTTTCACTGTAAAACCGAGTTGGAGCTAGTACTTCCCCATATATATGTAAGGAATGTAGTTTGCATCTGAAAAGGAACATTGTGTTCCCAACAGGCTAGGTGAAAGACTGCTTTCAAACACACTTATCTCTCAGAACTGAGCATGTGGAGAGACTTTCATTCATCTAGCACAAAGGGAACGGGTTGCAGGAGAAATTTTACTCTGGTTTCTCAATCTGTTTCCTAGTTCCGGTCTGATGTTCTTGCAATTTTCACAGTTAAACCGATTTGGAGCTAGTATATACCAATATATATGTATGGAGTGTAGTATGCAACTGAAAGGAACTTTGTATTCCCAACAAGCTAGTTGAAGCACGGCTTTCACACACACGTATCTCTCAGAACTGAGCATGTGGAGAGTCTTTCGTTCATCAAGCACATAGGGAACGGGTTGCAGGAGAAATTTTTACTCTGGTTTCTCTGTCTGTTTCCTAGTGCCCGTTTGAAGTTCTTGCAGTTTTCACTGTAAAACCGAGATGGAGCTAGTACATCCCAATATATATGTATGGATTTTATTATGCAACTGAAAGGAACTTTGTATTCCCAACAAGCTAGGTGAAGGACGGCTTTCACACACAATTATCTCTCAGAATTGAGCATGTGGAGAGACGTTCGTTCATCTAGCACAAAGGGAACGGGTTGCAGGGGAAACTTTTTCTCTGCTTTCTCAGTCTGTTTCCTAGTGCCGGTTTGAAGTTCTTGCAGTTTTCACTGTAAAACCGTGTTGGAGCTTGTATATTCCAATATATATGTATGCAGTGTAGTATGCAACTGAAAGGAACTATGTATTTACAACAAGCTAGGTGAAGGACGGCTTTCACACACACGTATCTCTCAAAACTGAGCATGTGAAGAGACTTTCGTTCATCTAACACAAATGGAGCGGGTTGCAGGAAAAATTTTTGTCTGGTTTCTCAGTCTGTTTCCTAATTCCTGTTAGAAGTTCCAGCAGTTTTCACTGTAAAACCGAGTTGGAGCTAGTACATCCCAATATATATGTATGGATTGCAGTATACAACTGAAAGGAACTTTGTATTCCCAACAAGCTAGGTGACGGACGGCTTTCACACACAATTATCTCTCAGAAATGAGCATGTGGAGAGACGTTCGTTCATCTAGCACAAAAGGAACGGGTTGCTGGAGAAACTTTTTCTCTGGTTTCTCAGTCTGTTTCCTAGTGACGGTTTGAAGTTCTTGCAGTTTTCACTGTAAAACCGATTTGCACCTAGTACATCCCAATATATATGTATGGAGTGTAGTTTGCAACTGAAAGGATCTTTGTATTCCCAACAAGCTAGGTGAAGGCGGATTCACACACAATTATCTCTCAGAACTGAGCATGTGGAGAGACGTTCGTTCATCTAGCACAAAGGGAACGTGTTGCAGGAGAAACTTTTACTCTGGTTTCTCAGTCTGTTTCCTAGTGCAGGTATGAAATTCCTGCAGTTTTCACTGTAAAACGGATTTGGAACTAGTACATCCCAATATATATGTGAGGAGTGTAGTTTGCAACTGAAAAGGAACTTTGTGTTCCCAACAAGCTAGGTGAAAGACGGCTTTCACACACACTTATCTCTCAGAACTGTGCATGTGGAGAGACGTTCATTCATCTAGCACAAAGAGAACGAGTTGCAGGGGAAACTTTTACTCTGGTTTCTCATTCTTTTTCGTAGTGCCGGTTTGAAGTTCTTGCAGTTTTCACAGTAAAACCGAGTTGGAGCTACTACATCCCAATATATATGTATGGAATGTAGTATGCAACTGAAAGGAACTTTGTATTCCCAACAAGCTAGGTGAAGGACGGATTTCACACACACGTATCTCTCAGATCTGAGCATGTGGAGAGACGTTCGTTCATCTAAACCAAATGGAAAGGGTTGCAGAGGAAATTTTTGTCTGGTTTCTCAGCCTGTTTCCTAATGCCTGTTAGAAGTTCCACCAGTTTTCACTGTAAAACCGATGTGGAGCTAGTACAACCCCATATATATATATGGAGTGTTGTTTGCAACTGAAAGGGAACTTTGTGTTCCCAATAAGCTAGGTGAAGTCCGGCTTTCACACACACTTATCTCTCAGAACTGAGCATGTGGAGAGACGTTTTTTCATCTAACACAAAGGGAACGGGTTGCAGGAGAAACTTTTTCTCTGGTTTCTCAGTTTGTTTCCTAGTGCCGGTTGGAAGTTTCTGCAGTTTACACTGTCAAAATGAGTTGGAGCTTGTACCTCCCCATATATATGTATGCAGTGTAGTTTGCATCTGAAATGGAACTTTGTGTTCCCCACAAGCTAGGTGAGGGACGGCTTTCACAAACACTTATCTCTCAGGACTGAGCATGTGGAGAGACTTTCGTTCATCTAGCACAAAGGGAACGGATTGCAGAAGAAACTTTTATTGTGGTTTCTCAGTCTGTTTCCCAGTGCCGGTTTGATGTTCTTGCAGTTTTCACTGTAAAACCGAGTTGGAGCTAGTACATCCCCATATATGTGTATGCTGTGTAGTTAGCAACTGAAAAGGAACTTTGTGTTCCCAACAAGCTAGGTGAAGGACGGTTTTCACACACAATTTTCTCTCAGAAATGAGCATGTGGAGAGAATTTCGTTCATCTGGCACAAAGGCACGGGTTGCAGGAGGAACTTTTACACTGGTTTCTCATTCTGTTTCCTGGTGCCGGATTGAAGTTCCTGCAGTTTTCACTGTAAAACCGAGTTGGAGCTAGTACCTCCCTATATATATATATGGAGTGTATTTTGCAACTGAAAAGGAACTTTGTATTCCCCACAAGTTAGGTGAGGGACGGCTTTCACACACACTTATCTCTCAGAACTGAGCATGTGGAGAGACTTTCGTTTATCTAGCAAAAATGGAAAGGGTTGCAGGAGAAACTTTTACTCTGGTTTCTCAGTCTCTTTCCTAGTGCCGGTTTGAAGTTCCTGCAGATTTCATTGTAAAACCGAGTTGGAGCTAGTACCTCAACATATATATGTATGGAGTATAGTTTGCAAATGAAAAGGAACTTTGTGTTCCCCACAAGCTAGGTGAAGGACGGCTTTCACACACAATGGTCTCTCAGAAGTGAGCATGTGGAGAGACTTTCGTTCATGTAGCCCAAAGAACGGTTTGCAGGAAAAACTTTAAGTCTTTTTTCTCAGTCTATATCCTAGGGCCGGTTTGAAGTTCCTGCAGTTTTCACTGTAAAACCGAGTTGGAGCTAGTAGCTCCCTATATATATTTATGGAGTGTGTTTTGCAAATGAAAAGGAACTTTGTGTTCCCAACCAGCTATGTGAAATCCGGCTTTCACACACACTTAACTCTCAGAAGTGAGCATGTGTAGAGACTTTCGTTCATCTAGCACAAAGGGAACGGGTTGCAGGAGAAACTTTTTCTCTGGTTCTCAGTCTGTTTCCTAGTGCCGGTTTGAAGTTCCTGCAGTTTTCACTGTAAAACCGAGTTGGAGCTAGTACTTCCCCATATATATATAAGGAAAGTAGTTTGCATCTGAAAAGGAACATTGTGTTCCCAACAGGCTAGGTGAAAGACTGCTTTCAAACACACTTATCTCTCAGAACTGAGCATGTGGAGAGACTTTCATTCATCTAGCACAAAGGGAACGGGTTGCAGGAGAAATTTTACTCTGGTTTCTCAATCTGTTTCCTAGTTCCGGTTTGATGTTCTTGCAGTTTTCACAGTAAAACCGATTTGGAGCTAGTATATACCAATATATATGTATGGAGTGTAGTATGCAACTGAAAGGAACTTTGTATTCCCAACAAGCTATGTGAAGGACGGCTTTCACACACACGTATCTCTCAGAATTGAGCATGTGGAGAGACGTTCGTTCATCTAACACAAATGGAACGGGTTGCAGTAGAAATTTTTGTCTGGTTTCTCAGTCTGTATCCTAGGGCCTTTTTGAAATTCCTGCAGTTTTCACTGTAAAACCGAGTTGGAATTAGTACCTTCCTATATATATATATGGAGTGTGTTTTGCAAATCAAAAGGTACTTTGTGTTCCCCACAAGCTAGCTGAGGGACGGCTTTCACACACACTTATCTCTCAGAACTGAGCATGTGGAGAGACGTTCGTTTATATAGCACATATGCAACGCGTTGCAGGAGAAACTTTTATTCTGGTTTCTCAGTCTCTTTCCTAGTGCCGGGTTGAAGTTCCTGCAGTTTTCACTGGAAAACCGATTTAGGGCTAGTACCTCCCCATATATATTTATGGAGTGTAGTTTGCAACTGAAAAGGAACTTTGTGTTCCCAACAAGGTAGGTGAAGGGCGGCATTCACACACAATTTTGTCTCAGAACTGAGCATGTGGAGAGACGTTCGTTCATCTAACACTAAGGGAAAGTGTGCAGGAGAAAATTTTACTCTGGTTTTTCAGTCTGTTTCCTAGTGCCAGTTTGAAGTTCCTGCAGTTTTCACTGTAAAACCGAGTTGGAGATTGTACCTCCCCATATATATGTATGGAGTGTAGTTTGCAAATGAAAATAAACTTTTTGTTCCCAGCAAGCTTGGTGAAGTACAGCTTCACACACAATTATTTCTCAGAACAGAGCATGTGGAGAGACGTTCGTTCATTTAGCACAAAGGGAATGGTTTGCAGGAGAATCTTATACTGTGGTTTTTCAGTCTGTTTCCTAGTGCCGTTTTGAAGTTCCTTGAGTTTTCACTGTAAAACCGAGTTTGAGCTAGTACCTACCCATATATATGTATGGAGTGTAGTTTGCAACTGAAAAGGAACTTGGTGTTCCCAACAAAGTAGGTGAAGGACGGCATTCACACACACTTTTCTCTCAGAACTGAGCATGTGGAGAGACGTTCGTTCATCTAACACAAAGGGAAAGTCTGCAGGAGAAAATTTTACTCTGGTTTTTCAGTCTGTTTCCTAGTGCCGGATTGAAGTTTCTTCAGTTTTCACTGTAATTCCAAGTTGGAGCTAGTACATCCCCATATATATGTATGGAGTGTAGTTTGATAATGGAAAGGAACTTTGTGTTCCAAACAACTTAGGTGAAGGACAGCTTTCTCACACAATTATCTCTCAGAACAGAGCATGTGGAGAGACGTTCGTTCATTTAACACAAAGGGAACGGTTTTCAGGAGAATCTTTTACTGTGGATTTTCAGTCTGTTTCCTAGTGCCGGTATGAATTTCCTGGAGTTTTCACTGTAAAACCGAGATGGAGCTAGTACTTCCCCATATATATGTATGTAGTGTAGTTTGCAACTGAAAAGGAACTTTGTGTTCCCAACATGCTGGGTGAAGAACGGCTTTCACACACACTTATCTCTCAGAAATGAGCATGTGGAGAGACGTTCGTTCATCTAGCACAAAGACAACGGGTTGCAGGAGAAACTTTACTGTGGTTTCTTAGTCTGTTTCCTAGTGCCGGTATGCAGTTCCTGGAGTTTTCACTGTAAAATCGAGTTGGATCTAGTACCTCCCCATGTACATATATGCAGTGTAGTTTGCAACTGAAAAGGAACATTGTGTTCCCCACTAAGCTAGGTGAGGGACGGCTTTCACAAAAAAATATGTCTCAGAAATTAGCAGGTGGAGAAATGTTCGTTCATTTATCACAAAGGGAAAGGGTTGCAGGGGAAATATTTTCTCTGGTTTTTCAGTCTGTTTCCTAGTGCCGATTTGAAGTTCCTGCATTTTTCACTGTAAAACAGATGTGGAGCTAGTACCTCCCCATATATATGTATGCATTGCAGTTTGCAACTGAAAAGGAACTTTGTGTTCCCCACAAGCTAGTTGAGGGACGGCTTTCACACACACATATCTCTCAGGACTGAGCATGTGGAGAGACTTTCGTTCATCTAGCACAAAGGGAACGGATTGCAGAGGAAACTTTTATTGTGGTTTCTCAGTCTGTTTCCCAGTGCCGGTTTGAAGTTCTTGCAGTTTTCACTGTAAAACCGAGTTGGAGATTGTACCTCCCCATATATATTTATGAAGTGTAGTTTGCAAATGAAAATGAACTTTGTGTTCCCAGCAAGCTAGGTGAAGTACAGCTTCACACACAATTATTTCTCAAAACAGAGCATGTGGAGAGACGTTCGTTCATTTAGCACAAAGGGAATGGTTTGCAGGAGAAACTTTTACTCTGGTTTTTCAGTCTGTTTCCTAGTGCTGGTTTGATGTTCCTGGAGTATTCACTGTAAAACCGAGTTGGAGCTAGTATATCCCCTTATATATGTATGGAGTGTAGTTTGCAACTGAAAAGGCACTTAGTGTTCCCAACAAACTAGGTGAAGGACGGCATTCACACACACTTTTCTCTCAGAACTGAGCATGTGGAGAGACGTTCGTTCATCTAACACAAAGGGAAAGTTTGCAGGAGAAAATTTTTCTCTGGTTTTTCAGTCTGTTTCCTAGTGCCGGTTTGAAGTTTCTTCAGTTTTCACTGTAAATCCGAGTTGGAGCTAGTACATCCCCATATATATGTATGGTGTGTAGTTTGAAAATGGAAAGGAACTTTGTGTTCCCAACAAGTTAGGTGAAGGACAGCTTTCTCACACAATTATCTCTCAGGACTGAGCATGTGGAGAGACGTTCGTTCATCTAGCACAAAGGGAACGGATTGCAGAGGAAACTTTTATTGTGGTTTCTCAGTCTGTTTCCCAGTGCCGGTTTGAAGTTCTTGCAGTTTTCACTGTAAAACCGAGTTGGAGCTAGTACATCCCCATATATATGTATGGAGTGTATTTTGCAACTGAAAAGAACTCTGTCTTCCCAAATAGCTATTGAAGGACGGCTTTCACACACACTTATCTCTCAGAAGTGAGCATGTGGAGAGACGTTCTTTCATATACCACAAAGGGAAAGGGTGGCAAGAGAAATTTTCCCTCTGGTTTCTCAGTCTCTTTCCTAGTGCCAGTTTGAAGTTCCTGCATTTTTCACTGTAAACCGAGTTGGAGCTTGTACCTCCCCATATATATGTATGGAGTGTAGTTTGCAACTGAAAAGGAACTTTGTGTTCCCAACAAGCTTGGTGAAGGACGGCTTTCACACACACTTATCTCTCAGAACTGAGCATGTGGAGAGACATTCGTTCATCTTGCAGAATTGGAACGTCTTGCATAGGAAACTTTTACTCTGGTTTCTCAGTCTGTATGTTTGTGACCGTGTGAAGTTTCTGCTGGATTTACTTTAAAACCGAGTTGGAGCTAGTACCTCCCCATATAAATGTATGGATTGTAGTTTGCAACTGGATAGGAACTTTGTGTTCCCTCAAGCTATGTGAAGGACGGCTTTCACACACACTTATCTCTCAGAACTAAGCATGTGGGGAGATGTTCGTTCAAATAGCACAAAAGGAACGGGTTTCAGGAGAAACTTTTACTCTGGTTTCTCAGTCTGTATGCATGTGCTGGTGTGAAGTTCCTGCAGTATTCACTGTAAAAGCGAGTTGGAGCTATTACATCCCCATATATATGTATGGAGTGTAGTTTGAAACTGAAAAGGAAATTTGTGTTCCCAACAAGCTAGGTGAAAGGCGGCTTTCACACACACTTATGTCTCAGAACTGATCATGTGGAGAGACGTTCGTTTATCTTGCACAAAGGGAAAGTTTTGCAGGAGAAACTTTTACTCTGCTTTCTCAGTCTGTTTCCTAGTGCCGGTTTGATGTTCCTGCAGTTTTCATTGTAAAACAGAGTTGGAGCAAGTACTTCCCCATACATATATATGGAGTGTAGTTTGCAACTTAAAAGAAACTTTGTGTTCCCAACAAGCTAAATGAAGTAAGGCATTCACAAACAATTATCTCTCAAAACCTAGCATGTGGAGAGACTTTCGTTCATCTAACAGAAAGGGAACGGTTTGTAGGAGAAACTTTTACTGTGGTTTCTCAGTATTTTTCCTAGTGCTGATTTTAAGTTCCTGCAGTTTTCACTGTAAAACGGAGCTGGAGCTAGTACCTAACCATGTATATTTATGGAGTGTTGTTTGCAACTGAAAAGGAACTTTGTGTTCCCAACAAGCTTGGTGAAGTTCGGCTTTCACACACACTTATCTCTCAGAACTGAGCATGTGGAGAGACATTCGTTCATATAACAGAAAAAGAACGGTTTGCATGAGAAATTTTACTCTGGTTTCCCAGTCTCTATGCTTGTGCCTGTGTGAAATTCCAGCAGTTTTCACTTTAAAACCGGGTTGGATCTAGTACCTCCCCTTATATATGTATGGAGTGTAGTTTGCAACTGGAAAGGAACTTTGTGTTTCGAACAAGCTGGTTGGAGGTCGGCTTTCACACATATTTATCTCTGAGTACTGATCATGTGGAGAGACGTTCGTTCAAATAGCACAAAGGGAACGGGTAGCAGGAGAAACTTTTTTCTGTGGATTCTCAGTCTTTTTCCTAGGGTCTGTTTGAATTTCCCGTAGTTTTCTCAGTAAAAGAGGGTTGGAGCTTGTACCACCCAATATATATGTATGGAGTGTAGTTTGCAAATGGAAAGGAACTTTGTGTTCCCAACAAGCTAAGTGACGGACGGCTTTCACACACACTTATCTCTCAGAACTGAGCATTTGGAGAGACGTTCGTTCATCTAGCACAAAGGGAAAGATTTGCAGGCGAAACTTTTACTCTGGTTTCTCAGTCTCTTCCCTAGTGATGGATTGAAGTTCCAGCAGTCTTCAGTGTAAAACCGATTTGGAGCTAGAACCTACCAATATATATGTATGGAGTGTAGTTTGAAACATAAAGGAACTTTGTGTTCCCAACAAGCTAGGTGAAGGACGGCTTTCACACACACTTATCTCTCAGAACTGAGCATGTGGAGAGACATTCGTTCATCTAGCACAAAGGGAAAGTGTAGCAGGAGAAACTTTTACTCTGGTTTCTCTGTCTGTTTCCTAGTGCCGGTTTAAAGTTCCTTCAGTTTTCACTGTAAAACCGAGTTGGATCTTGTACCTCCCCATTTATATTTATGGAGTGTAATTTGCAACTGAAAAGGAAATTGTTGTTCCCATCAATCTAAGTTAAGTACGGCTTTCACACACACATACATCTCAGAACAGAGCATGTGGAGAGACGTTTGTTCATCTAGCACAAATGGAACGGGTGGCAGGAGAAACTTTACTCTGGTTTCTCAGTCTGTTTCCTAGTGTCTGTTTGAAGTTCCGGCAGTTTTCACTGTAAAACCGAGTTGGAGCTGGAACTTCCCTTATATATATATATGGAGTGTAATTTGCAACTTAAAAGGAACTTTGTGTTCCCTACAAGCTAGGTGAAGGACGGCTTTCACACACAATTATCTCTCAGAACTGAGCATGTGGAGAGACATTCGTTCATCTAGCACAAAGGGAGCGAGAGGCAGGTGAAACTTTTACTCTGGTTTTCAGTCTGTTTCCTAGTGCCAGTTTTAAGTTCCTGCAGTTTTCACTGTAAAACCGATTTGGAGCTTGTACCTCCCCATATATATTTATGGAGTGTAGTTTGCAACTGAAAAGGAACTTTGTGTTCCAAACAAGCTAGGTGAAGGACGACTTTCAAACACACTTAACTCTCAGAACTGAGCATGTGGAGGGACGTTCATTCATCAAGCAAAAATGGAACGGTTTGGAGGAGAAACGTTTACTCTTGTTTCCCAGTCTATTTCCTAGTGCCGTTTTGAAGTTCCTGGAGATTTCACTGTAAAACCGAGTTGGAGCAAGTACTTCCCCATATATATTTAATTAGTGTAGTTTGCAACTTAAAAAGTACTATGTGTTCCCAACAATCTAAATGAAGGATGGCTTTCACACACACTTATCTCTAAAAACTGAGCATGTGGAGAGACATTCGTTCATCTTGTAGAAATGGAACGTCTTGCAGAGGAAACTTTTACTCTGGTTTCTCAGTCTGTATGTTTGTGACGGTGTGAAGTTTCTGCTGGATTTAGTTTAAAACCGAGTTGGAGCTAATACCTCCCCATATAAATGTATGGATTGTAGTTTGCAACTTGATAGGAACTTTGTGTTCCCTCAAGCTAGGTGAAGGACGGCTTTCACACACACTTATCTCTCAGAACTGAGCATGTGGGGAGACGTTCATTCATCAAGCACATATAGAACATTTTGGAGGATATACTTTTACTCTGATTTCAAAGTCTGTTTCCTAGTGCCGGTTTGATGTTCCTACAGTTTTCATTGTAAAACAGAGTTGGAGCAAGTACTTCCCCATACATATTTATGGAGTGTAGTTTGCAACTTAAAAGTAACTTTGTGTTCCCAACAAGCTAAATGAAGTAAGGCATTCACAAACAATTATCTCTCAAAACCTAGCATGTTGAGAGACTTTCGTTCATCTAACAGAAAGGGAACGATTTGTAGGAGAAACTTTTTCTCTGGTTTCTCTGTATTTTTCCTAGTGCTGGTTTTAAGTTCCTGCAGTTTTCACTGTAAAACGGAGCTGGAGCTAGTACCTAACCATGTATATTTATGGAGTGTAGTTTGCAACTGAAAAGGAAATTTGTGTTCCCAACAAGCTTGGTGAAGGACGGCTTTCACACACACTTATCTCTCAGAACTGAGCATGTGGAGAGACATTCGTTCATCTAACAGAAAAGGAAAGGTTTGCATGAGAAATTTTTTCTGGTTTCCCAGTCTCTATGCTTGTGCCTGGGTGAAATTCCAGCAATTTTCACTTTAAAACCGGGTTGGATCTTGTACCACCCCTTATATAAGTATGGAGTGTAGTATGCAACTGGAAAGGAACTTTGTGTTTCGAACAAGCTGTTTGGAGGTCGGCTTTCACACATACTTATCTCTGAGAACTGATCATGTCGAGAGACTTTCGTTCAAATAGCACAAAGGGAACGGCTAGCAGGAGAAACTTTTACTCTAGATTCTTAGTCTGTTTCCTAGTGCCGGTTTGAAGTTCCTGCAGATTTCACTGTAAAACCGTGTTGGAGCAAGTACTTCCCCATATATATGTAGGGAGTGTAGTTTGCAACTGAAAAGGAAATTTGTGTTCCCAACAAGCTAGGTGAAGGTCGGCTTACACACACACTTATCTCTCAGAACTGAGCAGGTGGAGAGACGTTCGTTCATCTACCAGAAAAGGAACGGGTTGCTGGAGAAATTTTACTCTGGTTTCTCAGTCTGTTTCCTGGTGCCGGTGTGAAGTTCCTGCAGTTTTAAATGTAAAACCGCTTTGGAGCTAGTAACTCCCCATATATATGTATGTTGTGTAGTATGAAATATTAAGGAACATTGTGTTCCCAACAAGCTATGTGAAGGACGGCTTTCACACACACATATCTCTCAGAAATGAGCATGTTGAGAGACGTTCTTTCATCTAGCACAAAGGGAATGGGTTTCAGGAGAAAATTTTACTCTGGTTTCTCTGTCTGTTTCCTAGTGCCAGTTTGAAGTTCCTGCATTTTTCAGTGTAAAACCGAGTTGGAGCTTGTACCTCCCGTTTATATATGTATGGAGTGTAGTTTGCAACTGAAAAGGAACTTTGTGTTCCAAACAAGCTAGGTGAAGGACGGCTTTCAAACACACTTATCTCTCAGAACTGAGCATGTGGAGGGACGTTCATTCATCAAGCAAAAATGGAACGGTTTGGAGGAGAAACGTTTACTCTTGTTTCCCAGTCTGTTTCCTAGTGCCGGTTTGAAGTTCCTGGAGATTTCACTGTAAAACCGATTTGGAGCAAGTACTTCCCCATATATTTGTAGGGAGTGTAGTTTGCAACTTAAAAGGAACTATGTGTTCCCAACAATCTAATTGAAGAATGGCTTTCACACACACTTATCTCTAAGAACTGAGCATGTGGAGAGACATTCGTTCATCTTGCAGAAATGGAACGTCTTGCAGAGGAAACTTTTACTCTGGTTTCTCAGTCTGTATGTTTGTGACGGTGTGAAGTTTCTGCTGGATTTACTTTTAAACCGAGTTGGAGATAGTACCTCCCCATATAAATGTATGGAGTGTAGTTTGCAACTGGAAAGGAACTTTGTGTTCCCTCAATCAAGGTGAAGGACGGCTTTCACACACACTTATCTCTCAGAACTGAGCATGTGGAGAGATGTTCGTTTAAATAGCACAAATGGAACGGGTTTCAGGAGAAACTTTTACTCTGGTTTCTCAGTCTGTATGAATGTGCCGGTGTGAAGTTCCTGCAGTTTTCACTGTAAAACCGAGTTGGAGCTAGTACATCCCCATATATATGTATGGAGTGTAGTTTGAAACTGAAAAGGAACTTTGTCTTCCCAACAAGCTAGTTGAAGGACGGCTTTCACACATACTTGTCTCTCAGAACTGAGACTTTGGAGAGAATTTCGTTCATCTAGCACAAATGGAAAGTTTGCATGAGAAACTTTTACTCTGGTTTCTCAGTCTCCTTCCTAGTGCCGGGTTGAATTTCCTGCAGTTTTCACTGTAAAACCGAGTTGGAGTTTGAACCTCCCCATATATAATTATAGATTGTAGTTTGAAACATAAAGGAACATTGTATTCCCAACATGCTAGGTGAAGGACGGCTTTCACACACACTTATCTCTCAGAAATGAGCATGTGGAGAGAAGTTCATTCATCAAGCACATATAGAACGTGTTGGAGTATATACTTTTACTCTGATTTCAAAGTCTGTTTCCTAGTGCCGGTTTGATGTTCCTGCAGTTTTCATTGTAAAACCGAGTTGGAGCAAGTTCTTCCTCATATATATGTATGGAGTGTAGTTTGCAACTTAAAAGAAACTTTGTTTTCCCAACAAGCTAAATGAAGTAAGGCTTTCACAAACAATTATCTCTCAGAACCTAGCATGTGGAGAGACTTTCGTTCATCTAACACAAAGAGAACGGTTTGTAGGAGAAACTTTTACACTGGTTTCTCAGTATTTTTCCTAGTGCTGGTTTTAAGTTCCTGCAGTTTTCTCTGTAAAACGGAGCTGGAGCTAGTACATAACCATGTATATTTATGGAGTGTAGTTTGCAACTGAAAAGAAAATTTGTGTTCCCAACATGCTTGGTGAAGGACGGCTTTCTCTCACACTTATCTCTTAGAACTGAGCATGTGGAGAGACATTCGTTCATCTAACAGAAAAGGAACGGTTTGCATGAGAAAATTTTACTCTGGTTTCCCAGTCTCTATGCTTGTGCCTGGGTGAATTTCCAGCAGTTTTCACTTCAAAACCGAGTTGGATCTAGTACCTTCCCTTATATATTTATGGAGTGTAATTTTCAACTGGAAAGGAACTTTGTGTTTTGAACAAGCTGGTTGGAGGTCGGCTTTCACACACATTTATCTCTCAGAACTGAGCATGTGGAGAGACATTCGTTCAAATAGCACAAAGGGAACGGGTAGCAGGAGAAACTTTTACTGTGGTTTCCCAGTCTGTTTCCTAGGGCCTGTTTGAATTTCCCGTAGTTTTCTCAGTAAAACAGAGTTGGAGCTTGTACCACCCAATATATATGTATGGAGTGTACTTTGCAAATGGAAAGGAACTTTGTGTTCCCAACAAGCTAAGTGACGGACGGCTTTCACACACACTTATCTCTCCGAACTGAGCATGTGGAGAGACGTTCGTTCATCTAGCACAAAAGGAACGGTTTGCAGGATAAAATTTTACTGTTGTTTCTCAGTCTGTTTCCTCGTGCCGGTTTGAAGTTCCTGCATTTTTCACTTTAAAACGGAGTTGGAGCTAGTACATACCCATATATATGTATGGAGTGTATTTTGCAACTGAAAAGGAAATTTGTTTTCCCCACAAGCTAGTTGAAGGACGGCTTTCACACACACTTATCTCTCAAAACTGAGAATGTGGAGAGAATTTTTTCATCTAGCACAAAGGGAACGGGTTGCAGGAGAAACTTTTACTCTGGTTTCTCAGTCTGTTTCCTAGTTTCGGTTACAAGTTCCTGCAGTTTTCACTGTAAAACCGAGTTGGAGCTTGTAACTCCCCATATATTTGTATGGAGTGTAGTTTGCAACTGAAAAGTAACTTAGTGTTCCCAACAAGCTAGGTGAAGGACGGCTTTCACCCACATTTATCTCTCAGAACTGAGTATGTGGAGAGACTTTCTTTCATCTACCACAAAGGGAACGGTTTGCAGGAGAACCTTTTACTCTGGTTCTCAGTCTTTTTCCAAGTTCCGGTATGAATTTCCTGCAGTTTTCACTGTAAAACCGAGTTGGAGCTAGTACATACCCATATATAAGTATGGAGTGTAGTTTGCAATTGAAAAGGAATTTTGTGTTCCCAACAAGCTAGTTGAAAGACGGCTTTCACACACCCATATGTCTCAGAAATGAGCATGTGGAGAGACGTTCGTTCATGTAGCACAAAGGGAAAGGTTTGCAGAATAAACTTTTTCTGTGGTTTCTCATTCTGTTTCCTAGTGCCGGTTTGAAGATCCTGCATTTTTCACTTTAAAACCGAGTTGGAGCTAGTACCTACCCATATATATATATGGAGTGTAGTTTGCAACTGAAAAGGAATTTTGTTTTCCCAACAAGCTAGTTGAACGACGGCTTTCACACACCCATATCTCTCAGAAATTAGCATGTGGAGAGTCGTTCGTTCATGTAGCACAAAGGGAAAGGTTTGCAGAAGAAACTTTTACTGTGGTTTCTCATTCTGTTTCCTAGTGCCGGTGTGAAGTTCCTGCAGTTTTCACTGTAAACCCGAGATGGAGCTAATACCTCCCCATATATATATATGGAGTGTAGTTTGCAACTGGAAAGGAACTTTGTGTTCCCAACAAGCTAGATGAAGGACCACATTCACATACACTTATCTCTCTGAACTGAGCGTGTAGAAAGACGTTCGTTCATCTAGCTCAAAGGGAACGGATTGAAGGAGAAACTTTTACTCTGGATTTTCTTTCTGTTTCCTAGTGCCGGTTTGAAGTTCCTGCTGTTTTCACAGTAAAACCGAGTTGGAGCTTGTAACTCCCCATATATTTGTATGGAGCGTAGTTTGCAAATGGAAAGGAACTTTGTGTTCCCAACAAGCTAGGTGAAGGATGGCTTTCACAAACATTTATCTCTCACAACTGAGTATGTGGAGAGACTTTCTTTCATCTACCACAAAGGGAACGAGTTGCAGGAGACACTTTTACTCTGGTTCTCAGTCTGTTTCCTAGTTCCGGTTTGAATTTCCTGCAGTTTTCACTGTAAAACCGAGTTGGAGCTAGTACCTCCCCATATACAAGTATGGAGTGTAGTTTGCAACTGAAAAGGAACTTTGTGTTCCCAACAAGCTAGGTGAAAGGCGGCATTCACACATATTCATCTCTCAGAAATGAGCGTGTGGAGAGACGTTCGTTCATCTAGCACAAAGGGAACGTTTTGCAGAAGAAACTTTTACTCTGGTTTCTCAGTCTGTTTCCTAGTGTCGGTTAGAAGTTCCTGCAGTTTTCACTGTAAAACCGAGTTGGAGCTAGTACCTACCCATATATATGTATGGAGAGTTGTTTGAAATTGAAAAGGAACTTTGTGTTCCCAACAAGCTAATTGAACGACGGCTTTCACACACCCATATCTCTCAGAAATGGGCATGTGGAGAGACGTTCGTTCATGTAGAACAAAGGGAAAGAGTTGCAGGGGAACCTTTTACACTGGTTTCTCAGTCTGTTTCCTAGTGCCGGTTTGAAGTTCCTGCAGTTTTCACTGTAAACCCGAGTTGGACTTAATACCTCCCCATATATATGTATGGAGTGTAGTTTGCAACTGGAAAGGAACTTTGTGTTCCCAACAAGCAAGGTGAAGGACGGCATTCACTCAAACATAACTCTCAGAATTGAGAATGTGAAGAGACTTTCTTTCTTCTAGCACAAAGGGAAATGTTTGTAGGAGAAACTTTTACTCTGGTTTCTCAGTCTGCTTCCTAGTGCCGGATTGAAGTTCCTGCATTTTTCACTGTAAAACTGAGTTGGAGCTAGTACCTCACCATATATATGTATGGAGTGTAGTTTGCACCTGAAAAGGATCTTTGTGTTCCCCACAAGCTAGATGAAGGTCGGATTTCACACACACTTATCTCTCTGAACTGAGCGTGTAGAGAGACGTTCGTTCATCTAGCACAAATGGAAAGTGTTGCAGCACAATCTATTACTCTGGTTTCTAAGTCTGTTTCCTAGTGCCTGTTTGAAGTTCCTGCAGTTATCACTGTAAAACCGAGTTTGAGCTAGTACCTCCCCATATATATGTATGGAGTGTAGTTTGAAACTGTAAAGGAACTTTGTGTTCCCAACAAGCTAGGTGAAGGACGGATTCACACACATTAATCTCTCAGAAATGAGCGTGTGGAGAGACGTTCTTTCATCCAACAAAAAAGGGAAAGTTTTGCAGGAGAAACTTTTACTCTGGTTTCTCATTCTGTTACCTAGTGCCGGAGTGAATTTCCTGCAGTTTTCACTGTAAAACCGAGTTGGAGCTAGTACCTCCACATATATATGTATGGAGTGTAGTTTGCAACTGAAAAGGAACTTTGTGTTCCCAACAACCTAGGTGAAGGACGGCTTTCACACACAGTTATTTGTCAGACCTCAGCATGTGGAGAGACATTCGTTCATTTAGGAAAAATGGAACGGGTTGCAGGACAAACTTATACTCTGGTTTCCCAGTCTGTTTCCTACTGCCGGTTTGAAGTTCCTTCAGTTTTCACTGTAAAACCGAGTTGGAGCTAGTACCTCCCCATATATATGTATGGAGCGTAGATTGCAAATGGAAAGGAACTTTGTGTTCCCAACAAGCTAGGTGAAGGATGGCTTCCACACACACTTATCACTCAGAACTGAGCATGTGGATAGACGTTCGTTCATCTAGCTCAAAGGGAACGGATTGCAGGAGAATCTTTTACTCTGGATTTTCTTTCTGTTTCCTAGTGCCGGTTTGAAGTTCCTGCTGTTTTCACAGTAAAACCGAGTTGGAGCTTGTAACTCCCCATATATTTGTATGGAGCGTAGTTTGCAAATGGAAAGGAACTTTGTGTTCCCAACAAGATAGGTGAAGGACGGCTTTCACACACACTTATCTCTCTAAACTGAGCGTGTGGAGAGACGTTCGTTCATCTAGCACAAAGGGAAAGGTTTGCAGAAGAAACTTTTACTTTTTTTTCTCACTTTGTTTCCAGATGCCGGTTTGAAGTTCCTGCAGTTTTCACTTTAAATCCGAGTTGGATCTAGTACCTCCCCCTATAAATGTATGGAGTGTAGTTTGCAACTGAAAAGGAACTTTGTGTTCCCAACAAGCTAGATGAAGGACCGCTTTCACATACACATATCTCTCTGAACTGAGCGTGTAGAAAGACGTACGTTCATCTAGCACAAAGGGAACGGTTTGCAGGTGAAAGTTTTACACTTTTTTCTCAGACTATTTCCTAGTGCCTGTTTGAAGTTCCTGCAGTTTTCACTGTAAAACAGATTTGGAGCTAGTACCTCACCATATATATATATGGAGTGTAGTTTGCAACTGAAAAGTAACTTTGTGTTCCCAACAAGCTAGGTGAAGGACGGCTTTCACCCACATTTATCTCTCAGAACTGAGTATGTGGAGAGACTTTCTTTCATCTACCACAAAGGGAACGGTTTGCAGGAGAACCTTTTACTCTGGTTCTCAGTCTTTTTCCTAGTTCCGGTTTGAATTTCCTGCAGTTTTCACCGAAAAAACCGAGTTGGAGCTAGTACATCCCCATATATAAGTATGGAGTGTAGTTTGCAACTGAAAAGGATCTTTGTTTTCCCAACAAGCTAGGAGAAGGACGGCTTTCACACACATTTATCTCTCAGAACTGAGTATGTGGAGAGACTTTCTTTCATCTACCACAAAGGGAACGGGTTGCAGGAGAAACTTTTACTCTGGTTCTCAGTCTTTTTTATAATTCCGGTTTGAATTTTCTGCAGTTTTCACTGTAAAACCGAGTTGGAGCTAGTACATCCCCATATACAAGTATGGAGTGTAGTTTGCAACTGAAAAGGAACTTTGTGTTCCCAACAAGCTAGGTGAAAGACGGCATTCACACACATTCATCTCTCAGAACTGAGCTTGTGGAGAGACTTTCGTTCATCTAGCACAAAGGGAGCGGGTTGCAGGAGAAACTTTTACTCTGATTTCTCAGTCTGTTTCCTAGTGTCGGTTAGAAGTTCCTGCAGTTTTCACTGTAAAACCGAGTTGGAGCTAGTACATCCCCATATATAAGTATGGAGTGTAGTTTGCAATTGAAAAGGAATTTTGTGTTCCCAACAAGCTAGTTGAAAGACAGCTTTCACACACCCATATGTCTCAGAAATGAGCATGTGGAGAGACGTTCGTTCATGAAGCACAAAGGGAAAGGTTTGCAGAATAAACTTTTACTGTGGTTTCTCATTCTGTTTCCTAGTGCTGGTTTGAAGATCCTGCATTTTTCACTTTAAAACTGAGTTGGAGACAGTACCTACCCATATATATATATGGAGTGTAGTTTGCAACTGAAAAGGAATTTGGTGTTCCCAACAAGCTAGTTGAACGACGGCTTTCACACACCCATATCTCTCAGAAATTAGCATGTGGAGAGTCGTTCGTT